>NC_041393.1:40655205-40705010 GCF_002162155.2 Triticum dicoccoides
GGGGATTTTGCTGAAACACACCCCTGATAAATTTTGTGTAAATAGCATGATATTTTAAGCACTGCAGGCTTGATAGGTTACCTAGAATCACCATGATGACCTTTTGTTCCGGGAAAAGTAGTTCAAAACATCTCCGATAATTTTTGTGTGAATAACATGATAATATAGGCACCGCATAACCAATAACTTATAATATAAACATGATGATAACTTTTTACCAAAGGAAAACAAGTTGTTAAAAACATACACTCGCCTCGCGGGGCCTCCTAGATGAACACAACACATGATGTGCCACAGAAAATCCACACAATGTTTAGTGTCATGAGGGGCACACGTGCTCGTGGGTTGGCTCAGAAAAATGGCCCACTTTGACCCGCTATAGGCATGATAAGTTACGCAAAAACATCATGGTAATTTTTGACCTATGGAAAAAGTTACTAAAACACACCTAGGTTTTTAGGTGTAAGTACCATGATAATTTACGAACTGTAGACCCGGTAACTCATGTACAATCCCCCATGGTAACTTTGACCAGGGGCGAGGTTGATGTACACATACCGTGATAACTTATGTGTAAGTACCACGGTATTTTACACATTGAAGACCTTATAACTTGTGTACAAAACACAGTGGTAACTTCGAAAGGGGTGTAGTTGTTGAAACATAGTACCTGGTAAGTTCTATGTAAATAGCACGATAACTTACGCAACACAGGCCTGATAACTTGCAGGCAAATACCATGGTAACTTTGTCCTGAGGGGAAATTGTGGTAATTTTCTGTACTCTTTTTAGTAACACAATTGTAAAAAAGGGGGTCAAAACAATTAGTTTCTTTAATTTGAGCAACAAATACCTAAGGGTGATTTGGTTGTGGTGGGGCGCTTTCGTGCCAAGGAGGTGTGGGTTCGAATCCCACATGCTCAATATTTTTTTTATCATGTGATAAACGTGAAGAAGTGGCAGTTCTCTCGGGGGTGGGCGCGCGAGATGTGCGGGAGAAGCAGGTTCCTCGGGCAAGCCTGCGGGGTCGTTTGGGAGAAGGTGGGGCCGAAGGAAGGGGGATCTTGTGGTACTTTAAAGTGAAAGAAATAGATTTGTGACAGTTTTGCTTATATGGCACACATGTGCCAAATATCACAGTCCATAAATGATACATAGATAGTTAATAGCATAGATAGTTTAGCATAGATAGATAAAAAAAGATAGTTCAACTACTCCTCGTCGTCCTCCTCCTCCTCCTCCTCCGACTCCGCCTCAGTGATGTCCTCCTATGACGTCTCAATGAAAGCGTCAAGAAACCGATTGTCGTCGGAGTCCCAGTACGACGCTGCTCCTAGGTCGATGTTGAATTGAGCGGCCGCCTTCCGCATACACCTGTCCTCGCGATAGGCGGCTCGCTCTGCCCTCCTCTCCTCCCTCTCCGCCCTCTTTTGCGCGTAGAACTCGCACTTGTTGACGACGTCCCGCGGGAAGCGTTGGCCCCATAGCTCCATGGCTTCCTCGTCCATCTCGGCAATGCCGAGACGGCGCTTGTCGGTGTCAAAACCGGCGGATCTCAGGTAGGGGGTCCCGAACTGTGCATCTAAGGCTAATGGTAACAGGAGGCGGGGGACATGATGTTTACCCAGGTTCGGGCCCTCTCGATGGAGGTAATACCCTACTTCCTGCTTGATTGATCTTGATGATATGAGTATTACAAGAGTTGATCTACCACGAGATCGTTGAGGCTAAACCCTAGAAGCTAGCCTATGATTATGATTGTTCTTGTCCTACGGACTAAACCCTCTGGTTTATATAGACATCGGAGGGGACTAGGGTTACACAGAGTCGGTTACAGAGAAGGAGATCTACATATCCGAATTGCCAAGCTTGCCTTCCACGCAAAGGAGAGTCCCATCCGGACACGGGACGAAGTCTTCAATCTTGTATCTTCATAGTCCAACAGTCCGGCCAAAGTATATAGTCCGGCTGTCCGAGGATCCCTTAACCCAGGACTCCCTCAGTAGCCCCTGAACTAGGCTTCAATGACGATGAGTCCGGCGCGTAGATTGTCTTCGGCATTGCAAGGCGGGTTCCTTCTCCGAATACTTCATAGAAGATTTTGAACACAAGGATCGTGTCTGGCTCTGCAAAACAAATTCCACATACCACCGTAGAGAGCACAATATTCCACAAATCTCATCTGCTGAAAACTTTTCATAGCGTGACATCACGCCACAGCCCGGTCACTATTCGAACTGTTTTTCTCAACCAGCTACTGCACATATTGCGAGGCGGTTTCTTTGGCACGTCTTATCGAAGCAGAGATCATGTCCCCTTATCATGGGATTCTCATTAATATGGGTGTGGGTAACCCAACCGCGTCATCAATCGTGGCGCTTGGGGAATAAGCGATTTTAACGGGCAAGTGGGGAGACGCACAGTTTCTACCGCCTTTATAAAGAGATAAGGATCCTTTTTTTTTCACCCACGCCTTCTTCTTCCTTCGCTCATCCATTCTCGCACGCTCGAGCTCCAGCGCCCAACTTATCACCTTCTCCATAAAGCCATTGCAAACATGTCCGGAGCGGGAGGCAAGTGGATGGCTTCCTCCGTTACGGAGGAGGACATCACGAAGCTCCGGGAGGCCGGATACTTGGCCGCAGACATCGCGCACCGGCTCCCGGATGCAGGTCAGATTGTTCCTACTCTGGAACCCCACGAGAAGGTTGTGTTTCTCGCCCACTTCGTCCGCGGACTGGGATTTCCCCTCCACCCATTCGTCCGCGGGATCATGTTCTATTATGGACTGGATTTCCACGATCTGGCCCCCAATTTCATCCTCAACATCTCGGCGTTTATCGTTGTGTGCGAGGCCTTCCTTCGCACCAAGCCCCACTTCGGCCTGTGGCTGAAGATCTTCAACGTGAAGCCGAAGATAGTGGTCGGCCAGCAAGCGGAGTGCGGAGGCGCCATGGTGGGCAAGATACCCAATGTCACCTGGCTCGAAGGCGCCTATGTGGAGACCGTGAAGGGGTGGCAATCGGGGTGGTTCTATATCACCGAGCCGCGCGACTCCAACTGGGCGGCGGCCCCCGAATTTCGATCTGGCATCCCCATGCGGCTTACCTCCTGGAAAAGGAAGGGTTTAGCCTGGGGTGAGCTAGCGGAGCTGACCGGACTCCAGAACTGCGTCAAGAATATGATAAGCAAGAAAATCAAGCTTGACAACATGGTCCAGGTCATGCTCTTCCGCCGGATCTTTCCATGTCATAGACGGGCATTCAATATGTGGGAGTTTGACCCGGCCGAACACCAGACGCTGCGAGAGCTCTTTGACATGACGCACAAAGACATCTGGAAGGTGCTGTTCAAGGCCGCTAAGGTACCTCCTCCCGTTACCGAAGATCGCGGGCTCAGCGCAAAGCGCCCCGCCAATCCGGTAAGTTCTCTATGTTTTACAAGATGCTCCTTTCCCAAGTATATTCGTGAAAGGAATCTAAGCCTCCACAACAACTTAACAGGACTGGGTGGCGACAGTGAAGCGGATCGACTGCCCAGCTCCACTACCCAAAGATCCAGCGACGGCTCTCCTAACGAAGATGCTGTTTCCGGCGCCCTATGAGGTGCCGGAGAAGAAAGCCAAGAAGAAGGCCACGGGGACCAGGAAAGTTCTCCGGAGCAAGGTTGTATCAGACTCATCGTACGAAGACACCGAGGAAACGAGAAGGAGGAAGAGGAAAACCCTCCCCCTCAAATCGAGGGGGAAAAGAAAAGGAAGGCCGCCCCGTATGGGGAGGCCGAAGGGTCCAAGAAGGGAAGGATCCTCCCTCCGGACCACTCCACAATAGCCGCCTACAGCGACGAGGAGTGGCTGCCCAGGGACAAGCCCCTAGCGAAGTCGTAAGTATCCGGATACCATAATACTTCTGGCATGATTCGCTTTTGTTGCTTCTTATCATGTTAAATATGATCGTGCAGTCCGTCCAAAGCCTGCATCGACTTATCCTCCTCGGATGGGTCTTTGAGCGCGTCGGCGATGAACAACGACTCGCTCCCGACGGCCACCACCCCCCCGTCCCGCGGACGACACCGAGGTGTTGTCCCAGAGGTTACTGGGCCAGGGGGAGACAGTTCTGGAGGCGCCCCAAGGTGAAATCCCTGATGTTGAACACATGGGGGGGAAGACCCCCATGGATTCTGATGAGGGGGGCCGCAACAAGTTTGGCCCCCAGCCGGATACTGCGCCGGAACCTCCAGTGGTTCCGGACTTAGGCAGGCAGCTCCTCACTAAGGGGGGAGAGCCATCTGTGCTGATGACCTCTGTCCATCCAGAGGCATCGGACAACTTGCTGGAAGCGCTTCAAGGCGCTTCCATTGATGAAGAACAGCGTACTCTTATGAGTACGGTGATTGCGAAGGTTCGATCCGCCAAAAGCGGATTGGCCGAAGCCTACGCCAGCTTCCTAACAGGCTTTGAGGTAAGTAATTAAATTATGAAAGAATATCACAGTATAGACAGTAGCCCCTGATGCTCTGTTTGGTGTCTGGAAAGAAAAGCCGAATAGGGGATCAAATAACATCCACAAGAGTCTAATCATATTATGTCTATGTGAATAAGCAGGCGTCGCTGCTGGCCGCTACCGCCCGTACTGCAGAGGTCTCCGAACTGAAGCGGGACCTGGTGCGGACCGAGGAAGAGCTCGGCCTCATGAAGAAGCAGCTCGAGGAGAACAAAGGTAAGTGATACCCCGTCTGTACGTCATATAAAGGAAGAATTGTTGATGCTAAGACAAGCGTCATGAATTTAATAGGGGCCACGACCGAGGTGGCTGCCCTTAAGAAGGCGTTGCCCGAGGCCGAAGACAAGGAGGCCAAGGAGTGCAGCGAGCACGAGAAACAAGAGGCTCCAGTTGATGAGGTCCAGCAAGAGCTCTAGGACTTCGTCAAAAAATTCGAGTCCTTGGAGCGTGACTCCAAGACGCAGGAGTCCAAGCTTGCGAAGGCCCGCCAGAGTGCACAGGATGCCAAAGTGGATGCCCAAAAGGCCCTCCAAGAGGTTCAAGCGGCCAAGAAGATTGCGGCGGGTAAGACATTCAATATGCAGAGCAAGCATGTGAAGGAGAATTTCTTTTTGCTTACCCAAATTTGGAGCTCTCCAGGAGCATTCGCAGATCTGCCGCACAACATCTCCGATGCCGCAGAGTTCTACCGAGCTGAGGAAGGAGCTCGACGGATAAGTTGTTCTAGTCCCAGTATATTGGGGCCGAACATCCGATGCCCTTGAGCGACCAGTTGAAGCAACTGGTCGAACTTCACAAGGCGGCCGAACTGGCCATGAAGGACCTCATAGTCCGGCTGTGGCCTGGCGAGCCCCTGCCCGACAGCTACTTCAGCCTTGTCAAGCGGATGGTAAATGCCTGTCCGCGGCTTGAAGTCATTAAGTGGTCCGTCTGCATTGAAGGTGCACGCAGGGCCTTGGCCTGTGCGAAAGTGCACTGGGCGAAGATGGTTGCCGAGAAGCTGGTGACGGAGGGGCCGCCGAGGGCAAGGAGTTCGCCACCCCGAACAGTACTATGACAATGTCCTGAAGGGTACCCGCCTTGTGGTGGATGAATGTGCTAAGGATGTACTATTTGAATGAATGTACTCATATCATCCTGTAATATGAAAACGAGTTCATGTGCGCTATATGGCACTTGTTGATTTAAAATATTACCTTCTGTGCGGCCGTTTATAAAATCTTGAGAGTTGGCCAGTCGTCGGCTTCTGCCCCCATGTAACTAGTACTGGGGTGTTCGGGATAAATATACACACTCTTTATCCAAATTTTTGGTCCTTTTAAGGAGGTGTTTAGCGCAACGAACAAGGCAATTGAACTATACGTCTTTATCACTCTCACTTGGCCATAGAAGTCTACAATTTTAAATTTTGGCGAAGCCCCTAGTATTCGGAAGGCCGAACTTGGGGCGCTATATACGCCTAAATCGGACAAGGCCGATTCCTCGCCCGAAGCGGAAAAAATCTTTAAGGATTTGAGACCTCTCGAACAGCGACCAGCTCTCGTCTCATCATGATAGTCAGTTTTCGGCTTTCTCTACTGAGGTGCCCGTCCGGAAGAACCGGGACACAATCGCAATAGTTCTCCCTGTGCTACCTTAGCCGATATAGCGGAATGTAAGGTACCAAAACATAGGAGCCGGGAAAACCCAACTATTGACCCAAGACATGATTCGGAGCTGATGCATATAATGCTATAAGTTCGGGGTGCTGCACTGTCAAAAGTGATGTAGGGTGGAACCCTATGTGGACGATCTTTCACGTTTGGAGTGGATCCTATGGGGACACACGAAGAACGCGCGGAAGAACACGAGGAAATCACGGGGAGGAACAAGGGAAAACACTCAACCAACAAGGAATCAGTCACACAAGTGCTAGATCAAAGAACAGAAAGAGATATACGAGATCCAAAGTCAATAAAGGTAAGGGTACAAAGGTAACCGATCTTTTCCGTGAGGAGGTCTTGAATCCACAAGGGGATCTTCCCATGAGGGGGTCTTGAATCCGATAGGATCTTCTCCGAAGAGGCCACGGTCTCTCACGAGGAGGAGATCCGATGGATGAGTGAAGCTCTATCTCTAACTTGAGCTAAATCAACACTAATTCTAACTAGGAGGAGGTGGAGGAGTATATATAGTCTAGGGCCACGAAGGGGTAAGTGAAGGGGTACATGGGCTGCGGCCCAACACACTGTGCGCAGACAGGCGTCGGACGTCCGGAGGGTTCCGGTCGTCCGGAGGCTCGGGAAGGTCCGGACGTCCGGTGCTCTTCGGATTTCCGTAGATTCGGCTCGGGTGCGCTTCGGTCGGACGTCCGGAGGGGGCCGGTCGTCCGGAGGCTCGCGGGGTCCCGGACGTACGGAGTTCTTCGGATGTCCGCAGATTCGGTTCGGTGGTCGCTGGCACGGTCGTCCGGAGGGGGCCGGTCGTCCGGAGCCTGGGAGTCGTCGTACGTCCGGTCCTGGTCGGACGTCCGGCCGCTGTAGCTTCGGGCAGCTTCTTCTCTTGGTCCTTGTACTTGGTGTCCTCGCCGTCTTGTCCATGGTCTTCCTCCTTGTTCCTGGTCATGCATAGCACATATATATGAGGTAGTAACCATGTCTCACATGTGGGAAGTGAAGGTTCGGAGAGGAGCGAGTTCACCTTGTGTCCAATGGCGTATGTTCGAGGTCTCATCATATGTCCACTTGGGGTTTGGAGAGTAGTCGGAGTGTACATGGGGATGAACGTGGGATGCTCCGCATCATCTCCCCCCCCCCCCTTGGGAAAGATCCGACCTCGGATCGTGATCCTCATCACCATGGAAACGGTTGTCGTAGACGGACTTGTAGTTGGACGAAGTTGAAGACATGGCGCCATCCGAGTAGTCCAAGGTGTCGCCGGAGTGATAGACATGCAAAAAGAGCAAACACAAGCAACACTCGGAAATACAATGGTTAGCGCACACAAAGTGTCCATCATGTAAGAATGAGTACGTGCGGCAAGATTGGTCGTGACAAAATGCATGAAGCTTATCAAGATGATCTAGAATGAGATGAAAAGCATTCATGGGAGGAAATGCAATCATTGTGCACACAAATGTGTTGTAAATATGATCAATGCAACCACGGTGCAAAATGATGTCATAGTGAGACGGTTTGTCAATAGCATGAATATGGCAATGGATGCTCAATATGTGTATGTTATCATGCAATTGATGGAAAGCAATGTGATCATTATGTATGAATATGCCATCAAGGAAGATCACAACAAATTTGCTAAGAAAATGCACAAGCTCATATATCATGGATGACATGGGAATAGGTGCAACAAGACAATCATAATGTGTGTCAATCCATGCATAGGGTGCAAATTTGTCATGGGTGGTGTTGTACCAAAGCTCGATGTCGTGGCACTCCTCAATTTGAAGGTCCATAGGGTCCATCTTCAAAGTCGGTCCTCCATCCAATATATGTATCATGTAGACAATAAGAAGGAAACAACAATGAAAGAATGACCCGTCCAATATGTGTATTTGAGGATGGCTCAAATGGAAGGAGGTCACCTTTAGGAGGTTCTCAAGGATTATGGAGTTGCGCATCTTGTATGCCTTCACATAACCAAGTTGTCTCGTGATGTTACCGCCTTGTGAATCCTTCAAAATGAAAGAACATGACAAACACTCGGAAAAACAAATGAGGTTAGCGGAAGTGCAAAACCTATCATTCGTGTGGTAAGATACCCAACAAGTGTATGCATCATGCTCATCATAAGAAATGACAAGGGAGTATTGCATAGTATGGAGGCATATGATACGAGAACAACCAAATGCAATAGGCTCAATCAAACAATCATGCATCACAAGTAAAGTGTCCAAGTCTCCAAGATGAATAAGCATAGCAAGTTGGCACTCAATAGAAGGTGATATGAGAGATGCAACTAATGGAGACAAGAGGCAATGATCATGACAAATCAAGTGAGAGGCATGAACATATATGTCATCAACCCAAGAAAGCAAGTGATACTGGAACATGGGTGATGCAACATAGCAAGCAATCATAGCGATCAAGTCAAGCATGCTAGTAGTGCGAAGATGCAACATACTAGAAGGAATCATGGCAAGCATGTCATGTGTGCAAATTGTGGGCATGAATAATTCACATGTCATAGCACAAGCATGAAAGCAAGATATAAGGAAAGTAGGTTCATGGTGTCGGCAAGAAGTCCTATGTAAATAGCAATGGAACATCATGGCTCTCCCAACATAAGAATCAACAATAGTATGAGGCACATGATAAACATGGCAATAGCAACAAGGATATCCACCAATCATGCAAATACACATAGAAGTATCATAATGGTGAATCATGGGTAGATGCAAGCAAGGGTCACAATTGCATGGCAAATGCATAGAAGCAAGTATAACATGCAAAGTGAACACGGTAAAATGAGCATAAGGGGACAAATGGTATATAGCCCATAGCCGCGTGAGAGCCAAGTAGAAGAGATGCGCGTAGTCCTTGCGCAAAGGGAACGGTGGTAAGGATAGTCCACGGGATCCCAAGTCATCGTTGCTCTCAAGAGCTCGTTTCGTCAACTCATGGGATTGTGAGGTTGACGAGTGTTCATAAGTACCTACACAAAGGAAAGACAAAGAGAAAATTGTGTGTGCATGGTATATGTACACATCATCCATCATGATGCGCACGGGCATGTGTCGGTTAGCACAAAATATCCAATGCTCAAATAAATGAGATGCATGATATAGAAACATGTCATCCATCATGATAGGTTTGTTGTTATGAATGGCATAATGGAGACTCAAAGGATGTAATGCATCATGAGAAATATCTAGAGCATTGTTATTCATGGAATGCATATGGTGCAAGCAATCATGGAAATCATGCAGAGGATGGGATGCATCAAGATCGCCTAATATGTATGAGGAAACTATGGGGGTCTCCTCATGAGCATTAACGGAAACATAACATGGAGAATATTGACAACATCCAAAACAATGCATATTTGGAACAATGTGATCATGGCATGACATATTAGATGAATTGCACAAATCATGTAAAGGAAGCATGGCAATATCATCACATGAAAAACAAAAGCCAATGACCATCATATCGTCATCTATGCCATAAGTGCAAATGGGATTGATTTTAATGGGGCATGCATAGTTACTATGTTGAGATTGAAATGAGGCAATATGGGAGATCTCACTCATAGTATATGACAAGTTCAATGGGTTGTCAAACATGATGTGACCAAAAGAATTTTCACATGATATCCTATGGAGCATAGCATCACAACTAGGCAACTCAACATGCTCATCATCATATTCATCGTAAATAGGTAAGTCAAGGCATGAAGAAGTCTCACTAGCATGAAGCATGGCAATAGGTGTGTCAACATCATGGGAGCAATCGATGCCAAGAGAGTCCACTAGTGGGACAAGAGAAGCACCATCACCTATGTTACCGTTGGAGCGTCGCTCATGTGTTTTAGGTGAGGTGTTGAAGATTGTCTCGTTGTCATCTTCATCTTGATGGAACCATGTGGGGGGTGCATCATCGTCCACCATGGCCATCGGTTTTCCCATTGGAGGGATGGACTCGTCGAGGGTAGGCATGTCGTCATGTAGGAGACCTAGCACCAAAGAAGAAAACACACTAGGAGTAGAGGTTAAGTCATTAGAAATCATAGTGGCCTCACATGCCGTGTCAACTACCTCACTCACTAAGTGTTGTGGCTCACTCACTCCCTCAAGGATGCTCTCACTCATATGGTTGGTGGAGTCACTCAAATGGCGCTCAACCTCACATAGGATGTGTGGCATGCTCTCATGTGTGGGGCAAGTGGTGGTCACACTCATCCTCTCATAGGAAATGCTCTCTATGTCACGTATGGTGGAGTCACTCATGTCACTCATGTGGTGGTGGCTCTCCTCACATGACAAATGGGGCATCTCAACATATGTGGGTGTCGGAGAGATGTAGGTGCAAATGTCTCCGTGCGCGGTCGCGTAGCTTGACTCGGAGGAGGAGTCCAATGTGGGCGTCGTCTTCATGTTGTTGAAGAGGTTCGCGCTCGTCGCCGTGGTCGAAGGGGATGGCCCTTGCTCGACCGTCTTGTCGCCGTCTTGTTGTTGGAGGTCCATATGATGTGACACCTCGTAGCTCGTTTCCATGACCGAAGGAGTTTCCCATGCTCGGCCATCTTCCTTGGGGGGCTTCCGAAGATGGAAGTGTCGCCCTCGCTTGTAGGTGGTCGCCTTGGACTTGATGAAGTCATTGTAGGCGTACTCGTGGGAAGTAGGCTAAGATGCCGTACGTCCAAAGGCGAAGATGCCTTGAGAACACTTGGCGAAGATGCCGAAGTGGTTGATGTAGCCGTAGCACCTTCTTGGTAGTGGTCGTCTCGCGGTCTTCTTTTGTGCTCTTGAAGCTTGGACTTGGTGTGTTGGGACTTGTGCATTTGCGCTTGTGGAGCATCTTCATGATGATGGTGTCATTGTCGCGCTTGAGATTGAAGGCGTTCGTCGTCGTCGTGCACATGATGCTTGGAGGTGATTTGCCCTTCATGACAATGTGGATCACAAACGTGATGGTGGTCGCCATGTAGATGTTGACTTGGACGACTTGCGCTTGCATCTTGTTTGCGCTCCGAAGATGATCGACTTGGTCGCCGCCGCCTTGACGATGACGAAGGGGAAGTAGACTTGATCAAGGCTCTAATCTCCTCCATCCTTGCATCTTGCTCCTATTTATTTGCGAAAAGCTTCTTCTCGATGTGCTCTCGCAATCTTGATTGTGCGCCTTGCACTTGTCGTTGTAGATCGAAGATAGATGCTTTGGTGATGTAGTTGTTCACGCCGTCGTTGTTGTCGAGGACCGGAGAGGAAATGCCTTGCCTATCCATCACAAGACTCGAGCAAATATGAGTGGGAGAAAAAGAACTTATACCAATGTACCTTGACCGAAGTTGACAATGAATCAAGTTCACTCAAATGCGGACAATGAAATAGCACTATTGGTACCAATCCTTGTCGGTTCTCACACCTACACAAGTAAAGCTTATGGTGGAGCTCGGTGAGGATAGTGGCACAAAAATTTAATGCAAAATGTTAGCAAGAGTCAATAATGTTGAAAGAGATTCACAAATTCGCAAGTGAAACAAATGGACCAATAGCAATGAAAGGTACACGGAAACACACACACAGATAGATAAATGGGGTCGTGCAACCAAGGAATGAGCAAAAAATGTGGAATCCACGGAAAACGCTCGTGTTGCACAACTCAAGAGAGACGCTAGAACGATTGCTCAATAGGCGGATACGACACTTGTGCACAACCTATAAGATGCAAAATGGATATACTTTCTATCCCAAGTATGCTATGTATGTATGGTTCCCGGTGTTTCTCTCAAGATGATCCAAGATGATCGGATATGAAAATCTTATGTGCAATGTGGTATGATGCTATGGCACTTGCTTACAACACTAGTGCAGAACCGGGCTTTAGTGCCAGTTCGTGACGACCTTTAGTGCCGGTTGGCGAACCGGCACTAAAGAGTGGGGACTAAAGGCCCCCCCCCCCCTTTAGTACCAGTTCGTCATGAACCGGCGCTAAAGTGCAAACACGTGGCACGAGCCAGGCCCGTGTGCGTGTAGGACATTAGTACCGGTTGGTAACACCAACCGGTACTAAATGTTTGGGTGTTTTTTTTAATTTTTGCTTTAATTTTGTGTTTTCAATTTGGCTTTATTTTCCATTTAATTTTTTTGTTTGCTGGTATTTCACGATACTACAAATTGTACACGTTATGCATATATATTAAATAGATTTTCTCGTAGTAGAACCGCATATATATATATATATATATATATATATATATATATATATATAATATCATCGAATGTCTCACAACCAACACCATTAACTATTCACACATATACACATGTATATACATATACAATTTCTACTACATGTTGCCTTGGTGCCTTCGGAGCACGATGACAAGTGGTTCATGGGGGCGGTAGCGGATAATAGTATTCTCCTTTCGGATCTACGACCTGGTCGAGCAAAAATCCGGCTATTTCCTCTTGAAGTGCTTGTATGCGGTCCGATGGTAGGAGCTTATCCTGCACCGATCTGAACTGTTAAGAACGAGATCAATATGCATGTGTGTTAGTTGTGTGACTAGATATCGATAATGGTGTGAATAGTGTTCTGACAAAAACGTATCCAGTCCTATCTATCAGATCTGCTCCTTTCGCACGTCATCATGCGAATGTTCTCGCAAACGTAGTTTGCACACAGATTATTCCGTTTCGCCTGCCTCAGGGCCTTTACGAGAATGGAATTGAATCAGATAATGATTAATCCAGCATAATAATTAATTAATGATATTGAAACAAGAATTAAAGAGATGGTAGCTAGCTAGTACTACTTAATTACTTACCTTGGGTCGATGCCAAAACAATTTTTTTGGCCATTCTCCTGGAGTCACCGCGATGAACTTTGCCCATGCCCTGCCCGCCGGCAAAGAAAATTAATAAAGGGGTTATTAAATAGTTCATATCAGGAACTAATAGTTAATAATGATTGAAATTACCTGTTGACTATCCCCTTCACGATGGTGTAGTCTTTATCTTCTTTAGTTAGTGAGTCCAGTAATTCAACTTTTCCTTCCTCAACTTTAATGTCTATCAAGACCCAGTGGCAACTGCATACGCACACGTTTGCATGTCTTAATTAAGCGGGCATGTGCATAAAATTAATCAACTACCGTAAACCGTATGCACTTAATTATTAACATCTAGCTAGCTAGTAAGCAAAAACAGAATTTGTAGTACGAGACAATGTGACTCACGGGAAGTTGTAAGGAAGTAGTATATCTTCGAAGGTATTGAGGCGCTTCAAGAACTCTAGCATGCTTTCCTCTACAGCAACTTTACAATGGTCAATCTCCCATATGTCCTGATTAATGGTATTTGGGTCAATGAACCCAACGCCATAGCGTCCAGCTTTTTTCATTTCATACATCTTCATCCTGCATATAATACCACAGAAAAAGAATATAGTGAGGATAATTACATGTAATGATTGATCAAAATTATCACTACATAACTAGCTTGAGACTTAAGTTACAGAAAGAAATCACTTACAGACAATAGCAACTGACGATAGACTTGTCGAGTGTGTCTTGATTAAATAACTGAAATAGTTCTGGATACTCAATGGCCAGAGCTTTCTCATGGTAATAATGCTCATGCTTGACATTCACCATGAGGGACTCTCGATTGGAAATCTTGGTAATGTTCATGTACCATTGATGCAATTGATACATTCTCGTTGGGAGGTCCTTGACCTTGTCTGGATGGACCAAAGGTTTTCCCCGGACATATTGCCATGCTTTTTCCGATTCTTTAAGCTTAGGCATGGGCTCGATTTCGAGGAGTTGTCCAACAGAGATATTGAGCATTTGAGCCTGCATTATATGATCCTCTGTTATTACCACATCGCCATGCTGGGGAACGCTAACGGTTTTCCCACAATAATATTTGGCGCGTGTACTACTCCTCTCATGTGTTGTTGGCACAACAAGCGGGGGGATCGCTTGCGCCGCCTGATCTCCCAACTAGGGAACGATTTTCCCGTATTTTTTTCCAGCTGCTTGTTGGCTCGAGCTTGAGCTCGCTTCCTTCTGTAGTCGTGCTCGATGTGCCTTCCTGATTTGGCGCTCATAGTCCGAGTCAACAGGCTTGGTAGTTGGTTCTCTAGCCATACGAATGAAGTGGTCAATTACTTTCTCAGGCACTTTCTCCTTTGGCGGTGGTGCCGGTTTCGGTCCAAAATGGGCGTCCACTTGGGCTTGCACTATGGCTGTGTTTTGCTCCTTAGTCATGTCATAAGGCCTCTGAGGAAGAGGAGCGAGGCTTGGACCATATTTATATCGCTTGCCTTCACCTGTACTTCTTGAACCGCTATGCACCAAAGCTGTGGGATGTCTCTTCTGCGATTGCTGAGACGGCCGAGACGGCTGACGTGGAGTTGGACCAGGAGAAGTGGCCTGTTGATGTGCCGGACTTGAAGCAGGAGGTGTGGCCTGACACGGTGCCGGACTTGCAACCGGAGAAGTGGCATGACACTGTGCCGAGCTTGAAACTGGAGGAGTCAGCTCACGCGTTCGGGGACTTGGAGGAGGTGGCGGACTTCAAGGAGGAGTCGTCTCACGCGTTCGTGGACTTGGAGGAGCGGGAGTCTACTGACTCGGTGGCGGACTTCGAGGAGTCGGCAGACGACGCGGTGTCGGTGGACTTCAAAAGATTATGCAATCATTTCTGCATAGGATGATACGATGTATGGCCTCTCCGAGTGTGCGCTCGTCTTCACCTCCAGGAATGTCAAGCGTTAGCCCCGAATATGGGTCCACCACTTCATCAACCATGACACGAGCATAGCCCTCTGGAATCGGGATGCAATGGTAGGTTGCTTCGGGGGTAACTGGAAAAGCAACGCCGTCCGCCACCTTCATGGTTATGTTCTTCATTTTGGAGTGTAGCTCGCAGTTAGTGTTCTCTATGATGTCATTCACAGGGTATTTATCTAGCAGTGTGTCGCCCGGGGCAGAACCAACGCTGCTTCTCGGCATGGATGGGACGGTGCTATCCAATGCTGGATGATCATCCGCTTACTGCTGCCGCTGCTGAGACCCCCTTTCCTGGCTTAGTGAGTCGATCTGCTGCTGCTACTGCTGGAATTTGAGTGCCAGGTCCGCGTGCCTTGCTTCTAGGCCTTGAAGGCGTTCTGCGTCCTGCTTCCTCTGCTCCTCCTCCAGCGTCCTATTCTTCTCCTCCTCCATCTTCTTTCTTGCATGGGACCTGTAGTCGTCATTCCAGTCCGAAAAGCCCTTATACCAGGGAATAACACCCATGCCTCGTGTTCTTCCCGGGTGTTCAGGATTTCCCAGGGCGCGCGTAAGCTCGTCGTTCTCTCTGTTGGGCGTGAACACCCCCGCTTGAGCTTCTTCTATTGCGTCAATTATCTTTTGTTCGGCTCCTTTTAGACTTGCCTTCTTCGAAACCATGCCTGTCTTCGGGTCCAACGCTCCCCCATGCGCATAGAACCAAGTTCTGCACCTGGGGGGCCAGTGCTGGGTAACCGGAGTGACCCCTGCATCCTCCATCTCTTGCTCAGACTTATCCCACTTAGGCAATGCCACCGTGTAGCCACCTGGACCCAGCCTATGGAACTGCGTCTTTCTTGCGGCATTTGCCTTGTTTTTCATCGACCGTTCCTTAGATATTTCTGAATCCTTGAAGGTCACAAAATCGTCCCAATGTTCTCTTTGCTTCTCCAGTGTTCCCTTGAAATCTGGAGTCTTCCTTTCATTGGCGAGGTAGTTGGCCCATATAGTTTTCTTGTGGGTGTTGAATGCAATTGCCATCTTCTTAAGAGCAGCGGCCTTGACTTTGTCCACATTTGCTTTAGTGAAATGATCTGGTAGGGTGAAATGTTCCATCAGAGATTTCACCAGGTCTTCTTTGGCTCTGCCATCGACCCAAGTAACACCTGGACGTTTAGTCTTTGGCTCTTTCCATTCTTGAATGGAGATCGGGAGTTTGTCCTTCACAAGAACTCCGCACTGACGAGTCCACTTGTTCGCAATGTTCTTAGGCGTGAGGGGTTCTCCACTAGGTTTGATGGATTCGATGTGGTACTTTACACCATCCTTCAACAATCTGCCCGGGCCTCGCTTTGTCTTGCTATCTGTAGAAGAAGATTTGCTCGATCCGGAGGGCTGAAAGAAGAAAGATCGATTCGTTAATATATCTTCAATAAAAAAACATGTGATGATCACCATGATGCATGCTTATATAAATATACCTCGCCGGTAGTGTTTGTTATTTGAAGATCAGCATTGTCTGTGTCATAATCATAATCATAGTTCATGACTTCATCAGCCCGGTCGTCGAGATCGAATATCTTTTCATCACCCTCTCCGGTATTGTTAAGATATTGGGATCCGTCATCTGCTTCATTCAGATCATCTAGCCTGTGAGGTCTGCGTATGATGTCGAACAATTCCTCTTCTCTCTCTGCCGGTATTGTGCGCCATAGCTTTGACTTTACTAATAATACAGAAGAAATATAAAACAATTTAGTATTCAAATTACAATGCATGGATGCAATTAATCAATAAGGAAAATCTGAATCTCGAATACATCCTCTTGAATATATAATCTCGAATACATCATCGTCTTAATATATATAATCTCGAATACATCGTCTCAAATACTATATATCGAATACATCACTGGCTAGGTACCTAATAAAGATCGACTACTACAGAAGAATCTAGGGCGCCACTCGCGGTTCCTGGGGCGCGGGCGGTGCACACCCAAAGAGAAGGAACCATCACAGGATCATATCTCCGGTCATCTGCCCAAAGAACCTGCCAAGTAGTGGAGAACCTGACGTCGTCCATAGCAGCCATGTAGCGATGGACGTGCTCATCTTCCTCCCTGACACGGCGACGCACCACCTCCGGCGGGGCCGGCTGCCTCTGCACCGAATGTGGCCCATGCGAATGCCATCAAAGAAGATTAGGGCCGATGACGGGACCCGAGGTCGGGTTCCTCACCAAGCGGCGCGCCCCTCCAGGTAGCACCTCCCAGTGCCAGCCTGGTGGAGCCCAGTCCCGAACATGGGTCCCCTGAAGCATGACATCGTCGCGAACGGGTCGACGGCGAGGATGCGGGCCGGGCATATCGTCGAGAACAAATACTATATGCCCGCAAAAAGTAACATTTTTTAAATGATTGGATTGTGATAACTAAAATTCTATATATATGCAAATTCTAACAATTTGACATTAATCTAATTCATCTAACTAAAACTAATTCTAAAATTTCATGATTATATAAATAACATTTCCATAACAATTCTAATATTTATATAACTAAAAAATAGAAAAATTGCTAACATTTCTATAAATATTTCTATAACTAAAAAATAGAAAACATTTATAACATTTCTATAAAACTAACATTTCTAATATTTATATAACTAAAAAACAGAATAATTTCTAACATTTCTATAACTAAAAAACAGAAAAATTTATAACAAACAAACTAATGTGTGTAGTGTGTGTGTGTAGTGTGTGTGTGTGTGTGTAGTACTGTGTGTGTGTGTGTGGACATTGGCGGCCGTGGCGAGCTCACCGGCGACGAAGGGACGACGGGACGGGGCGGCGACGACGGGGCAGGGCGGGGCGCGGCGACGGGGACGACGGGGACGACGGGGACGGGGACGGCCGGGGCGGCGACGTCGACGGTGGCGGCGACGAGGGGCGCGGACGGCCGGGGTCGGCGACGAGGGGCGGGGGCGGCGACGATCGGGGCAGGGCGACGCGACGGAGGAAGAAAACAGAGGGAAGAACAGAGAGGGAAACTGAATTTTTTGAAGTGTTGTATATATAGGATGGACCTTTAGTACCGGTTGGAGCCGCCAACCGGTACTAAGGGTCTGTTTTGGCCAAGCCAAGCGGCGGGAAGTGCACCCCCTTTAGTACCGGGTGGTGGCTCCAACTGGTACTAAAGGCCCCCCCTTTAGTACTGGTTTGTGCCACCACCCGGTACTAAAGGTGGTGCGCTGGCACAGTGCGGTGCGGCAAGTTTAGTCCCACCTCGCTAGTCGAAGGGCTACCGCACTGGTTTATAAGCCCAGTGCGGTAGCTCTCTCGAGCTCCTCTCCTAAGCAGTCCTACTGGGCCTACCAATTCATTGCTGCCATGTGGGCCTAGTAGGCCTTTGCGGGCCTGCATCCTGGCCCAACAAAAGGTTGAGTTTCTAGTCGTATGTAGGCCGCTTTGGCCCAGTAAGCGGGCTTTTTTTATTTTCTTAATTTTTTTTGCTTTTTTATTTGTTTTATTTATTTTTGAGTTGTTTTTTGCTGTATTTAGAGTTTCTTTGTGAATATTTTTGCTTTAGGTACAAAAATTTACAAACATTGATCTGTTAGTGCCGGTAGTTTTCAAATTTGAATAGTTTAAATTTTGAATTATTTGAAATTTGTGTGAATCACTAGTTTGTGAATAACTTAACTTTGGAAAAAGATTTTTCAGTGATTCTTTTTTCTTATGTTTAATATTAGTGTGTTTTATCATTATATTCAATTTGGTAATGCTTAGGTTATTTAAAAAATGAAATGCCTTTGTAACATTTCAGTTTTCGTCGGAAACCCTGATACTTTGAAAAAGATTGTCCATTTTCTACACGAAGTGTATCTAGTTTTTGCCGTAACCCTCTCTACTTTTTTGCACATGCTATTTGTACGAAATTATCATACCATGCCAACTTTCAACCTTTTCTGAGTTCATTTCAAATGCTTTTCAATTTCAGGGTCATTTAGCTGGAAAAAAAATTAGTAAATGCATGAAAAAGAATTTGTTGCACATAAAATTTCTTCGCGTTTCAAATGCCAAAACACATAATTAACTACCCTAACTATTACAGACATTCCCTCCTGGGTGTGAAACACAGAAGAAAGTGATGATAGTGAAGCCGATCACATACCAGATATTTGGGTGTGAAACTTTTTCTTCTCGTGTGTCCCTTTGCGCCGTAGCCAGGGAAAATCTTCATCATTTAACTGGATGCTCGGGTCAATATTCACTGTGAATGGAGCAATTTCCTCAAACTTTTCATAATCTTCTGACATGTCTATCTTGTCATCCACTCCCACGATGTTTCTTTTTCCTGAAAGAACTATGTGGCACGTTGGCTCGTCGTATGATCCATTCGCCTCCTTATCTTTTCTTTTTCTCGGCCTGGTAGACATGTCTTTCACATAAAAAACCTGCGCCACATCATTGGCTAGGACGAATGGTTCGTCTGCATACGCAAGATTGTTGAGATCCACTGTTGTCATTCCGTACCGCGGGTCTTCCGTTACCCCGCCTCGTGTCATATTGACCCATTTCCACCGAAACAAAGGGACCTTCAAATCACCTGATCCATAGTTAAGTTCCCATATGTCCTCTATGTAACCATAATATGTTTCCTTTCCCGTGTTGGTTGTTGCATCAAAGCGAACACCACTGTTTTGGTTGGTGCTCTTCTTATCTTGGGCGATCGTCTAAAATGTATTCCCATATATCTGGTACCCTTTGAAAGTCATTATATTCGAAGATGGTGACTGGGACAGCGAGTACAGGTCATTTTGAATATCGCCATCATTCAGGGCACGTTTCTGCAACCAACCGGCGAAAGTCCTTGTTTGTTCGCGTGTAATCCAGTCGTCAGACTTCTCTGAGTGTTTGGACTGTAGAAAATTCTTGTGTTCCTCCATATACGGAGCCACCAAGGCGGAATTCTGTAGAACTGTGTAGTGTGCTTCGGTGAGAGAATGCCCGTCCATACATATTATTTGATGCCCTCCTAGCGTGCCTTTTCCTTCCAGTCTGCCCTTATGCCGCGATTCAGGAACACCAATCGGCTTAAGGTCAGGAATAAAGTCAATACAAAACTCAATGACCTCCTCATTTTCATGGCCCTTCGAGATGCTTCCTTCTGGCCTAGCACGGTTATGAACATATTTCTTCAAGACTCCCATGAACCTTTCAAAGGGGAACATATTGTGTAGAAATACAGGACCCAAAACGTTAATCTCTTTGCAAAGGTGAACTAGGACGTGCGTCATGATGTTGAAGAAGGATGGTGGGAACACCAACTCGAAACTGACAAGACATTGCACCAAATCATCCTGTAACCTTGGTATGATTTCTGGATCGATTACCTTATGAGAGATTGCATTGAGGAATGCACATAGCTTCACAATGGCCAATCGAACGTTTTCCGGTAGAAGCCCCCTCAATGCAAACAGAAGGAGTTGCATCATAATCACGTGGCAGTCATGAGACTTTAGGTTCTGGAACTTTTTCTCTGCCATATTTATTATTCCCTTTATATTCGACAAGAAGCCAGACGGTACCTTCATGCTGAGCAGGCATTCGAAGAAGATTTCCTTCTCTTTTTTGGTAAGAGCGTAGCTGGCCTGACCCTGATGTATGTCGTCTTTTCCGTGCATACGTTGCTGGTCCTCCCGTTCCTCTGGTGTATCTTTTGTCTTCCCATACACGCCCAAAAAGCCAAGCAGGGTCACGTAAAGATTCTTCGTCACGTGCATCACGTTGATTGCGGAGCGGACCTCTAGGTCTTTCCAATATGGCGGGTCCCAAAATATAGATTTCTTCTTCCACATGGGTGCGCGTCCGTCAGCGTCCTTCGGAACAGGTTGTCCGCCAGGACCCTTTCCAAAGATTACCTTCAAATCCTTGACCATATCATGTACATCAGCACCAGTACGGTGGCGAGGCTTCGTCCGGTGATCCGCCTCACCTTTGAAATGCTTGCCTTTCTTTCTTATGGGATGCCTGCTCGGAAGAAATTGACGATGTCCCAGGTACACATTCTTCTTACAACTATTCAAATATATAATGTTGGTATCATCCAAACAGTGCGTGCATCCGCGGTATCCCTTGTTTGTCTGTCCTGAAAGGTTACTGAGAGCAGGCCAATCATTGATGGTCACGAACAGCAACGCCTTTAGGTCAAATTCTTCCCCCATGTGCTCATCCCACGCACGTACACCTGTTCCATTCCACAGTTGTAAGAGTTCTTCAACTAATGGCCTTAGGTACACATCAATGTCGTTGCCGGGTTGCTTAGGGACTTGGATGAGCACTGGCATCATATTGAACTTCCGCTTCATGCACAACCAAGGAGGAAGGTTATACAAACATAGAGTCACAGGCCACGTGCTATGGTTGCTGCTCTGCTCCCCAAAAGGATTAATGCCATCTGCGCTTAGACCAAACCATGCGTTCCTTGGGTCACCTGCAAACTCCTCCCAGTACTTTCTCTCAATTTTTCTCCACTGCGAACCGTCAGCGGGTGCTCTCAACTTTCCGTCTTTCTTACGGTCTTCTGCGTGCCACCGCATCGTCTTCACATGCTCTTTGTTTTGGGACAAACGTTTCAACCGTGGTATTATAGGAGCATACCACATCACCTTGGCAGGAATCTTCTTCCTGGGGCGCTCACCCTCGACATCACCAGGGTCATCGCGACTGATCTTATAATGCAATGCACCGCATACCGGGCAAGCATTCAAATCCTCGTACTCACCGCGGTAGAGGATGCAGTCATTAGGGCATGCATGTATCTTTTGCACCTCTAACCCTAGAGGGCAGACAACCTTCTTTGCTTCATACGTACTCTCGGGCAATTTGTTGTCCTTTGGAAGCATATTCTTTATCATTACCAGCAACTTTCCAAATCCCTTGTCAGATACACCATTCTTTGCCTTCCATTGCAGCAATTCAAGTGTGGTGCCCAAATTTTTTTGTCATCTTCGCAATTCGGGTACAACAATTTCTTGTGATCCTCTAACATGCGCTGCAACTTCGTCCTCTCCAGATCACTTGCGCATTTTCTCTTTGCATCGGCAATGGCCCGACCTAGATCATCAGCGGGCTCATCTGATGCCTCTTCTCCAGCTTCTTTCTGCATTGCCGGCTCAACTTCTTCCCCCATTGTTGTATCATCGTATTCAGGGAACCCATGGCCAGGATAGCCGTCGTCGTCCTCTTCTTCTTCATTGTCTTCCATAATAACCCCTATTTCTCCGTGCTTGGTCCAAACATTATAGTGGGGCATGAAACCGGACTCAAATAGGTGGACGTGAATGGTTCTTGACGTAGAGTAACTGTGACCATTCTTACAGCTAGCACATGGACAAGGCATAAAACCATCCGCCCGCTTGTTTGCCTCAGCGGCAAGCAGAAAAGTATGCACGCCATTAATGAACTCGGGAGAGCATCTATCATCATACATCCATTGTCGGCTCATCTTCATAACACAACACCGAATAGACCAAATTAATACAAGTTCATACATAAAGTTCATATACAACACTTAATTAAATGCAACATACAAATAACTCTCTAGCTAAAGAATTTAAATGCAACAACAAATGCGATGAAGATCGCAATTAAGGTAACAATTGATCCAACAGCATAATGATACCAAGCCACACTATCAATGGCATATTTTCTAATCTTTCTAATCTTCAACCTCATTTTCTCCATCTTGATCTTGTGATCATCGACGACATCGGCAACATGCAACTCCAATTCCATCTTCTCCCCCTCAATTCTTTTCATTTTTTTTCAAATACTCGTTTTCTCTTTCAACTAAATTTAACCTCTCGACAATAGGGTCGGTTGGAATTTCCGGTTCACATACCTCCTAGATAAAAATATCTATGTCAACTTGATGGGCACAATTTTTCATAAACACGAAATGCAACAACTAGTTTTAAAAGAGAATATACCACATCCGAATCATAACAAGGACGAGGGCCGACGGGGACGGATATCAAAACCATGGCACTATGTATAATAAACAACATATGGGTAAGATAATTATATGAGTAACTATATATCCAAATCACATAAACATCAATTTGGTAATGTAAAACATTCATGAACAAGAGCCTCACCAGAAGGTGGTGCCGGTGACGGGACGGTGCAGGCGATCGACGGTGGTTACGACGGAGATTTAGAAGGCACTAAGTAAACCACACCTACAGATGCAAACTAAGTGTTATTTTTGTGCTCAAATTGCATATAAATCAAATAATAGCAAATATAATTATTCCTCCCAAATTAATCACTATACAAAGCATTGCAAGAGCTAATCTAGCAATGAGAGTTGAAAGGACAAAGTTGCTAACCTTTGTGATCATTTGAATGGATGGGGGCCTTCAAATCTTGACAAATTTTGGGAAAAAATTGTGAGGAGCTCGAGGATAGAGGGGGAAGAACAGAGGAAGTGAGGGGAAAGGGGAAGAACAGAGTGGCTCGGGGGGACGAAGGGTTTATGTGTTGGAAATATGCCCTAGAGGCAATAATAAAAGGATTATTATTATATTTCCTTGTTCATGATAATTGTCTTTTATTCATGCTATAACTGTATTATCCGGAAATCATAATACACGTGTGAATACATAGACCATAACATGTCCCTAGTGAGCCTCTAGTTGACTAGCTCGTTGGTCGACAGATAGTCATGGTTTCCTGACTATGGACATTAGATGTCATTGACAACGGGATCACATCATTAGGAGAATGACGTGATGGACGAGACCCAATCCTAAGCATAGCACAAGATCGTGTAGTTCGTTTTGCTAGAGCTTTTCCAATGTCAAGTATCTCTTCCTTAGACCATGAGATCGTGTAACTCCCGGATACTGTAAGAGTGCTTTGGGTGTACCAAACGTCACAACGTAACTGGGTGACTATAAAGGTGCACTACAGGTATCTCCGAAAGTGTCTGTTGGGTTGACATGGATCGAGACTGGGATTTGTCACTCCGTATGACGGAGAGGTATCTCTGGGCCCACTCGGTAATGCATCATCACAATGAGCTCAAAGTGACCAAGTGTTTGGTCACGGGATCATGCATTACGGTACGAGTAAAGTGACTTGCCGGTAACGAGACTGAACGAGGTATTGGGATACCGACGATCGAGTCTCGGGCATGTAACGTACCGAATGACAAAAGGAATTGTATACGGGGTTGTTCGAATCCTCGACATCGTGGTTCATCCGATGAGATCATCGAGGAGCATGTGGGAGCCAACATGGGTATCCAGATCCCGCTGTTGGTTATTGCCCGAGAGCCGTCCCGGTCATGTCTACGTGTCTCCCGAACCCGTAGGGTCTACACACTTAAGGTTCGGTGACGCTAGGGTTGTATGAATATGAGTATGCATTATACCGAATGTTGTTCGGAGTCCCAGATGAGATCCTGGACGTCACGAGGAGTTTCAGAATGGTCCGAAGGTAAAGAATTATATATAGGAAGTGGTATTTCGGCCATCGGGAAAGTTTCGGGGTCACCCGGTATTGTACCGGGACCACCCGAAGGGTCCCGGGGGTCCACCGGGTGGGGACACCCATCCCGGAGGGCCCCATGGGCTGAAGGGGGGGGGGAGCCAGCCCATAGTGGGCTGGTGCGCCCTCTTCCTCCTCTGTCACGTGCTTGGCGAAGCCCTGCCGGAGTGCTGCTGTTCCACCACCACCACGCCGTTGTGCTGCTGCTGGAGCCATCATCATCAACCTCTCCTTCCCCCTTGCTGGATCAAGAAGGAGGAGACGTCACACGCTCCGTACGTGTGTTGAACGCAGAGGTGCCGTCCGTTCGGCGCTAGGATCTCCGGTGATCTGAATCACGGCGAGTATGACTCCATCATCACCGCTCCCTCTAACGCTTCCGTACGCGATCTACAAGTGGTATGTAGATGCAAACTCACTCCCTTGACTCGTTGCTTAGATGAACTCATAGATGGATCTTGGTGAAGCCGTAGGAAAAATTTTAATTTTCTGCAACATTCCCCAACAGTGGTATCAGAGCTAGGTCTATGCGTAGTTCTCTATTGCACGAGTAGAACACAATTTTGTTGTGGGCGTAGATCTTGTCAACTTGCTTGCCACTACTAGTCTTATCTTGCTTCAGCGGTATTGTGGGATGAAGCGGCCCGGACCAACCTTACACATACGCTTACGTGAGACCGGTTCCACCGACTAACATGCACTAGTTGCATAAGGTGGCTGGCGGGTGTCTGTCTCTCCCACTTTAGTTGGAGCGGATTCGATGAAAAGGGTCCTTATGAAGGGTAAATAGAAGTTGACAAAATCACGTTGTGGTTATTCGTAGGTAAGAAAACGTTCTTGCTAGAACCCAATTGCAGCCACGTAAAAGATGCAACAACAATTAGAGGACGTCTAACTTGTTTTTGCAGCAATTGTCATGTGAGGTGATATGGCCAAAAGTTGTGATGAATGATGAATGACATATTGTGATGTATGAGATCATGTTCTTGTAATAGGAATCACGACTTGCATGTTGATGAATATGACAACCGGCAGGAGCCATAGGAGTTGTCTTTATTTTTGTATGACCTGCGTGTCATTGAAGAACGCCATGTAAACTACTTTAATTTATTACTAAACGCGTTAGTCATAGAAGTAGAAGTAGTCGTTGGCGTGACAACTTCATGAAGAACGATGATGGAGATCATGATGATGGAGATCATGGTGTCATGCCGGTGACAAGATGATCATGGAGCCCCGAAGATGAAGATCAAAGGAGCTATATGATATTGGCCATATCATGTCACTACTTTATATAATTGCATGTGATGTTTATTATGTTTTATGCATCTTGTTTACTTAGAACGACGGTAGTAAATAAGATGATCCCTTACAACAATTTCAAGAAGTGTTCTCCCCTAACTGTGCACCGTTGCTAAAGTTCGTCGTTTCGAAGCACCACGTGATGATCGCGTGTGATAGATCCTTACGTTCACATACAACGGGTGTAAGACAGTTTTACACATGCAAAACACTTAGGGTTAACTTGACGAGCCTAGCATGTACAGACATGGCCTCGGAACACGGAGACCGAAAGGTCGAACACGAGTCGTATGGAAGATACGATCAACATGAGAATGTTCACCGACGATGACTAGTCCGTCTCACGTGATGATCGGACATGGCCTAGTCGACTCGGATCGTGTAACACTTAGATGACTAAGGGGATGTCAAATCTGAGTGGGAGTTCATTAAATAATTTGATTGGATGAACTTAATTATCATGAACTTAGTCTAAAATCTTTGCAAAATATGGCTTGTAGATCAAATGGCCAACGCTCATGTCAACAAGAACTTCAACGCGTTCCTAGAGAAAACCAAGCTGAAAGATGATGGCAGCAACTATACGGACTGGGTCCGGAACCTTAGGATCATCCTCATAGCTGCCCAGAAAGCATATGTCCTCGAAGCACCGTTAGGTGACCCACCTACTCTCCCAGCACTGCAAGAAGATTTGAACGTTTGGCAGACACGTGCTGATGATTACTCCCTTGTTCAGTGCGGCATGCTTTACAGCTTAGAACCGGGGCTCCAAAAGCGTTTTGAGCAACACGGAGCATATGAGATGTTCGAGGAGCTGAAACTAGTTTTCCAAGCTCATTCCCGGGTCGAGAGATATGAAGTCTCCGACAAGTTCTATAGTTGTAAGATGGAGGAAAACAGTTCTGTCAGTGAGCATATACTCAAAATGTCTGGGTTGCACAGCCGCCTGTCCCAGCTGGACATTAACCTCCCAGATGAGGCGGTCATTGACAGAATCCTTCAGTCGCTCCCACCAAGCTACACGAGCTTTGTGATGAACTATAATATGCAGGGGATGGTGAAGACTATTCCTGAAGTATTTTCAATGCTGAAGTCGGCAGAGGTTGAAATCAAGAAAGAACATCAAGTGTTGATGGTCAATAAGACCACTAAGTTCTAGAAGGGCAAGGGTAAGAAGAACTTCAAGAAGGACGTCAAAGATGTTGCCGCGCCCGGTAAGCCAGTTGCCGGGAAGAAGTCAAAGAATGGACCCAAGCCTGAGACTGAGTGTTTTTATTGCAAGGGGAAGGGTCACTGGAAGCGGAACTGCCCCAAATACTTAGCGGATAAGAAGGCCGGCAACACTAAAGGTATATTTGATATACATGTAATTGATGTGTACCTTACCAGTACTCATAGTAACTCCTGGGTATTTGATACCGGTGCTGTTGCTCATATTTGTAACTCACAGCAGGAGCTGCGGAATAAGCGGAGACTGGCGAAGGACGAGGTGACGATGCGCATCGGGAATGGTTCCAAGGTCGATGTGATCGCCATCGGCACGCTACCTCTACATTTACCTACGGTATTAGTTATAAACCTTAATAATTATTATTTGGTGCCAAGTTTGAGCATGAACATTGTATCTGGATCTCGTTTGATACGAGATGGCTACTCATTTAAATCCGAGAATAATGGTTGTTCTATTTATATGAGAGATATGTTTTATGGTCATGCCCCTATGGTCAATGGTTTATTCTTAATGAATCTCGAGCGTAATGTTACACATATTCATAGCATGAATACCAAAAGATGTAAAGTTGATAATGATAGTCCCACATACTTGTGGCACTGCCGCCTTGGTCACATTGGTGTCAAGCGCATGAAGAAGCTCCATGCTGATGGACTTTTGGAGTCTCTCGATTATGAATCGTTTGACACATGCGAACCATGCCTCATGGGCAAAATGACCAAGACTCCGTTCTCCGGAACAATGGAGCGAGCAACCAACTTGTTGGAAATCATACATACCGATGTGTGCGGTCCAATGAGTGTTGAGGCTCGCGGAGGATATCGTTATGTTCTCACTCTCACTGATGACTTGAGTAGATATGGGTATGTCTACTTGATGAAACACAAGTCTGAGACCTTTGAAAAGTTCAAGGAATTTCAGAATGAAGTAGAGAATCAACGTGACCGAAAGATAAAATTCTTACGATCGGATCATGGAGGAGAATATTTAAGTCACGAATTTGGTACACACTTAAGAAAATGTGGAATCATTTCACAACTCACGCCGCCTAGAACACCTCAGCGAAATGGTGTGTCCGAACGTCGTAATCGCACTCTATTGGAGATGGTGCGGTCGATGATGTCTCTTACTGATTTACCGCTATCATTTTGGGGATACGCTCTAGAGACAGCTACATTCACTTTAAATAGGGCATCGTCTAAATCCGTTGAGACGACACCGTATGAATTATGGTTTGGGAAGAAACCTAAGTTGTCGTTTCTAAAAGTTTGGGGATGCGATGCTTATGTCAAGAAACTTCAACCTGAAAAGCTCGAAACCAAGTCGGAAAAATGCGTCTTCATAGGATACCCTAAGGAAACCATTGTGTATACCTTCTACTTAAGATCCGAGGGCAAGATCTTTGTTGCCAAGAACGGATCCTTTCTGGAAAAAGAGTTTCTCTCCAAAGAAATAAGTGGGAGGAAAGTAGAACTCGATGAAGTACTACCTCTTGAATAGGATAGTAGTGCAGCTCAGGAAAATGTTCCTGTGATGCCTACACCAACTGAAGAGGAAATTAATGATGATGATCAAGGTACTTCGTATCAAGTTGCTACTGAACTTCGTAGGTCCACAAGGACACGTTCCGCACCAGAATGGTACAACAACCCTGTCCTGGAAATCATGTTGTTAGACAACGGTGAACCTTCGAACTATGAAGAAGCGATGGCGGGCCCAGATTCCAACAATGGCTAGAAGCCATGAAATCCAAGATAGAATCCATGTATGAAAATAAAGTATGGACTTTGACTGACTTGCCCGATGATCGGCGAGCGATAGAAAACAAATGGATCTTTAAGAAGAAGACGGACGCGGATGGTAATATTACCATCTATAAAGCTCGACTTGTCGCTAAGGGTTATCGGCAAGTTCAAGGGATTGACTATGATGAGACTTTCTCTCCCGTAGTGAAGCTTAAGCCCGTCCGAATCATGTTAGCAATTGCCGCATACTATGATTATGAGATATGGCAGATGGACGTCAAAACAACATTCCTTAACGGTTATCTTAAGGAAGAGTTGTATATGATGCAGCCGGAAGGTTTTGTCGATCCTAAGAACGCTAACAAAGTATGCAAGCTCCAGCGATCCATTTGTGGGCTGGTGCAAGCATCTCGGAGTTGGAACATTCGCTTTGATGAGATGATCAAGGCATTTGGGTTTATGCAGACTTATGGAGAAGCCTGGGTTTACAAGAAAGTGAGTGGGAGCTCTGTAGCATTTCTCATATTATATGTAGATGACATACTTTTGATGGGAAATGATATAGAATTCTTGGACAGCATTAAGGCCTACTTGAATAAGTGTTTTTCAATGAAGGATCTTGGAGAAGCTGCTTACATATTGGGCATCAAGATCTATAGGGATAGATCAAGACGCCTCATAGGTCTTTCACAAAGCACATACCTTGATAAGATTTTGAAGAAGTTCAAAATGGATCAGTCCAAGAAGGGGTTCTTGCCTGTATTGCAGGGTGTGAGATTGAGCTCGGCTCAATGCCCGACCACGGCAAAAGATAAAGAAGATATGAGCGTCATCCCCTATGCCTCAGCCATAGGATCTATTATGTATGCCATGCTGTGTACCATACCTGATGTAAACCTTGCCGTAAGTTTGGTAGGAAGGTACCAAAGTAATCCCGGCAAGGAACACTGGACAGCGGTCAAGAATATCCTGAAGTACCTGAAAAGGACAAAGGACATGTTTCTCGTTTATGGAGGTGACGAAGAGCTCGTCGTAAAGGGTTACATCGACGCTAGCTTCGACACAGATCTGGATGACTCTAAGTCACAAACCGATACATGTATATGTTGAATGGTGGAGCAGTAAGCTGGTGCAGCTGCAAGCAGAGCGTCGTGGCGGGATCTACATGTGAAGCGGAGTACATGGCAGCCTCGGAGGCAGCGCATGAAGCTATTTGGGTGAAGGAGTTCATCACCGAGCTAGGAGTCATACCCAATGCGTCGGGGCCGATCAAACTCTTTTGTGACAACACTGGAGCTATTGCCCTTGCCAAGGAGCCCAGGTTTCACAAGAAGACCAGGCACATCAAGCGTCGTTTCAACTCCATCCGCGAAAATGTTCAAGATGGAGACATAGATATTTGCAAAGTACATACGGATCTGAATGTCGCAGATCCGTTGACTAAACCTCTCTCGCGGGCAAAACATGATCAACACCAGAACTCTATGGGTGTTCGATTCATCACAATGTAACTAGATTATTGACTCTAGAGCAAGTGGGAGACTGTTGGAAATATGCCCTAGAGGCAATAATAAAAGGATTATTATTATATTTCCTTGTTCATGATAATTGTCTTTTATTCATGCTATAAATGTATTATCCGGAAATCGTAATACACGTGTGAATACATAGACCACAACATGTCCCTAGTGAGCCTCTAGTTGACTAGCTCGTTGGTCGACATATAGTCATGGTTTCCTGACTATGGACATTAGATGTCATTGACAACGGGATCACATCATTAGGAGAATGATGTGATGGACGAGACCCAATCCTAAGCATAACACAAGATCGTGTAGTTTGTTTTGCTAGAGCTTTTCCAATGTCAAGTATCTCTTCCTTAGACCATGAGATCGTGTAACTCCCGGATACCGTAAGAGTGCTTTGGGTGTACCAAACGTCACAACGTAACTGGGTGACTATAAAGGTGCACTACAGGTATCTCCGAAAGTGTCTGTTGGGTTGACACGGATCGAGACTGGGATTTGTCACTCCGTATGACGGAGAGGTATCTCTGGGCCCACTCGGTAATGCATCATCACAATGAGCTCAAAGTGACCAAGTGTTTGGTCACGGGATCATGCATTACGGTACGAGTAAAGTGACTTGCCGGTAACGAGACTGAACGAGGTATTGGGATACCGACGATCGAGTCTCGGGCATGTAACGTACCGAATGACAAAAGGAATTGTATACGGGGTTGTTCGAATCCTCGACATCGTGGTTCATCCGATGAGATCATCGAGTAGCATGTGGGAGCCAACATGGGTATCCAGATCCCGCTGTTGGTTATTGCACGAGAGCCGTCTCGGTCATGTCTACGTGTCTCCCGAACCCGTAGGGTCTACACACTTAAGGTTCGGTGACGCTAGTGTTGTATGAATATGAGTATGCAGTATACCGAATGTTGTTCGGAGTCTCGGATGAGATCCCGGACATCACGAGTAGTTTCGGAATGGTCCGGAGGTAAAGAATTATATATTGGAAGTGGTATTTCGGCCATCGGGAAAGTTTCGGGGTCACCCGGTATTGTACCGGGACCACCCGAAGGGTCCCGGGGGTCCACCGGGTGGGGCCACCCATCTCGGAGGGCCCCATGGGCTGAAGTGGGAGGGGAGCCAGCCCATAGTGGGCTGGTGCGCCCCCCTAGGCCCACCCCCTGCGCCTAGGGTTGAAACCCTGGGGTGGGGGGGGGGGCGCACCACATGCCTTGGGGGGCACTCCTCCCCCCTTGGCCGCCGCCCCCGTGGGAGATTGAATCTCCCAGGGCCGGCGCCCCCCCTGGGGGGCTATATAAAGGGAGGGAGGGAGAGGGGCAGCCGCACCCTGAAGTCCTGGCGCCCCGTCCCCCTGCTACACCTCTTCCTCCTCCGTCACGTGCTTGGCAAAGCCCTGACGGAGTGCTGCTGTTCCACCACCACCACGCTTTTGTGCTACTGCTGGAGCCATCATCATCAACCTCTCCTTCCCCCTTGCTGGATCAAGAAGGAGGAGACGTCACACGCTTCGTACGTGTGTTGAACGCGGAGGTGCCGTCCGTTCGGCGCTAGGATCTCCGGTGATCTGAATCACGGCGAGTACGACTCCATCATCACCGCTCCCTCTAACTCTTCCGTACGCGATCTACAAGTGGTATGTAGATGCAAACTCACTCCCTTGACTCGTTGCTTAGATGAACTCATAGATGGATCTTGGTGAAACCGTAGGAAAAATTTTAATTTTCTGCAACGTTCCCCAACATTATGTACGTCGACCTTTAGTACCGGTTCGTGCCACGAACCGGTACTAAAGGTGCTGGACGGGCCCCAGACTGACAACACCCTGCCACAACCCTCTTTAGTACCGGTTCGTGGCACGAACCGGTACTATAGGTTCGCCATGAACCGGTACTAATGAGAACGGCCGGCTAGCCGTTGGAACCGGCACTAATGGACACATTAGTGCCGGCTCAAAACCCAACCGGCACTAATGTGTCTCATATTAGGTCCTTTTTCTACTAGTGCAAGCTTCTTTGCTCTTTTTCTTTTGCTTAAAAGCTTTATTTCTTTTTTTTTCTATGGCCACTTTTGCACAATGCACAAACCAAGATAGCAATTGTGTATATGCGGGAACAAACTTGTGACATAAGATATGATACCAATATATGCACCACAATGGTATGGTATGTATGCTATGGGAAGTATGATCACTAATGTGCACAAGTAACATTGCCGGCAATACTCAAATGGCTAGTCTCGATAGGTAAGTAACGCAAAATGGGCTAGCGGTTATCAATGCAATTTGCAAGGGGAATATACAATGGTGTCGTCGAGGTTACCGTCCTTTGCGATGATGAGTGGCGGTGTCTTTGATGTAGATACCAAGATGATGGAGACTCGTCCCTAAGTAGCCGAAACACCTTAGGAAACGGAAAAACCGCAAACTCAAAATCTCAAATGACAAATGTCAAATGGTGGTAGCGGAAAGCGGTGGTGGTTTGCACTTGGCAATGCGGAAGTGGAATGATGGCTATACACGTGTCCGAGTTGAAGTTGCTGTCCCTAAGTAGCCGAAACACCTTAGGAGACACAAGCCACAACTCAAACAAAATTGGGTTAAGTTGGGGTGGAAGTGTATGGCGGGTAAGCCTATGCAGAAATGGTGGTGGTGGTTGATGAAGAAGGAATTGTCCCTAAGTAGCCGAAACACCTTAGGAGACTCGAATCACTACTCAAGCAACCACTAATGCTATGGCAAGGAAAATGGGTTAGGTTGCGGAAGTCGGTGGTGGCTATGCGGATTATATGGTGGAAGGCCTAGGCAAAGATGCCAAAGTTCCAAAAATTTGATGGAGTCAAATGGTGTTGGTGGTATTTTTGTGGGATAGGGGATGTCAAGAGCTTCAAAATGAGCTAAAGAACGTCGAAATCAGAGTTCGGATGAATTAGTTATGGCCGAAACAAGAATCAGCCGAAGTCAAAACCTACAGGTTACGGACGTCCGGAAAGGTTGGATGTCCGGGGCGTCGGACGTCCGGAAAAGTGGGAAATCCGTAAATTCGGTTCGGGTTAGGGGTTCCGGTCGTCTGGAAAAGGTCGGACGTCCGGTCGTTCCAGGGGCTCCGGACGTCCGTAAAACTCCGGTCATCCGGTGGGTCGGGGTCAACGCGAGATCCGAGTTCGGGGGCGCGATTTTGAGCGGAAAATGGAGATTTCGGGATCAAAAATGACGAGATTTCACGGATGAAAAGATGGGGAAACTTGGAGAAATGCCAGATCCACTCGAAACGAAGCAAATCCATGGATCAAAATCAACAAAACTTCCTCAAACCAACAAATCACAAAAAAATTTAGGGCTATTTTTGGTGGGGATTTTCGGATTTAGGCAAGAACACAACAAAATCAAGCTAGAAAAAGAGGGGTAGGGGCTCCAAAACGTGATCAACCTTGCTCTGATACCAAGATGATGTAGGGTGGAACCCTATGTGGACGATCTTTCACGTTTGGAGTGGATCCTACGGGGACACACGAAGAACGTGCGGAAGAACACAAGGAAATCACGGGGAGGAATGAGGGAAAACACTCAACCAACAAGGAATCGGTCACACAAGTGCTAGATCAAAGAACACAAAGAGATACATGAGATCCAAAGTCAACAAAGGTAAGGATACAAAGGTAACCGATCTTCTCCGTGAGGAGGTCTTGAATCCACAAGGGGATCTTCCCACGAGGGGGTCTTGAATCCGATAGGATCTTCTCCGAAGAGGCCGTGGTCTCTAACGAGGAGGAGATCCGACGAATGAGCGAAGCTCTATCTCTAAGTTGAGCTAAATCAACGCTAATTCTAACTAGGAGGAGGCGGAGGAGTATATATAGTCTAGGGCCACGAAGGGGTAAGTGAAGAGGTACATGGGCTGCGGCCCAACACACTATGCGCAGACAGGCGTCGGACGTGCGGAGGGTTCCGGTCGTTCGGAGGCTCGGGAAGGTCCGGACGTCCGGTGCTCTTCGGACTTCCGTAGATTCGGCTCGGGTGCACTTTGGTCGGACGTCCGGAGGGGATCGGTCGTCCGGAGGCTCGCGAGGTCCCAGACGTCCGGAGTTCTTCGGATGTCCGCAGATTCGGTTCGGTGGTCGCTGGCACAGTCGTCCGGAGGGGCCGGTCGTCCGGAGCCTGGGAGTCGTCGGACGTCCGGTCCTGGTTGGACGTCCGGCCGCTGTAGCTTCGGGCAGCTTGTTCTCTTGGTCCTTGTACTTGGTGTCCTCGCCGTCTTGTCCATGGTCTTCCTCCTTGTTCCTAGTCATGCATAGCACATATATATGAGCCAGTAACCATGTCTCACATGTGGGAAGTGAAGGTTTGGAGAGGAGGAGTTCACCTTGTGTCCAATGGCGTATGTTTGAGGTCTCGTCATATGTCCACTTGGGGTTTGGAGGGTAGTCGGAGTGTACATGGGGATGAACGTGGGATGCTCCGCGTCAAAAAGTGTTCGGACTTTTCTTGCCACTGCGGAAAGGGAGGATGTCAAAGATTAACTCCTCGCTTCGGAAGTTGTCCGGAGATCCGAAGACCACTTCCAGTGTGATTGAGCCCGTGCAACAGGCCTCTACACCTGGTATGACACCTTTAAAGGTGGTTTTTGTGGGGTTGATCCTTGAGGGGTCGATGCCCATTTTGCGCACTGTATCCTGATAGAGCAGGTTCAGGCTGCTGCCTCCGTCCATAAGAACTCGTGTGAGATGGAATCCGTCAATGATTGGGTCGAGGACCAATGCGGCCGAACCGCCATGACGGATACTGGTAGGATGGTACCTGCAATCGAAAGTGATCGCACAAGAGGACCATGGGTTGAACTTTGGGGCGACTGGCTCCATCGCATAGACGTCCCTTAGTGCATGCTTCCGTTCCCTCTTGGGAATATGGGTTGTGTATATCATATTCACCGTTTTCACCTGGGGAGGAAATTTCTTCTGTCCTCCTGTGTTCGGCGGCCGGGGCTCCTCGTCGTCATCGCTATGCAGCCCCTTTTCCTTGTGTTCGGCATTCAACTTGCCGGCCTATTTGAAAACCCAACATTCTCTGTTGGTGTGGTTGGCTAGTTTATGGGGGGTGCCGTGAATTTGACACGAGCGATCGAGTATGCGGTCCAGACTGGACGGGCCCAGATTCTTTCTTTTAAATGCCTTTTTTCGCTGACCGGATTTAGAGCCACTGAATCCGGCATTGACTGCCGTGTCTTCAGCGTTGTCACCATTGTTGCGACGCTTGTGTCTATTGCGTCGTGGCTTGCCGTTGCTATCTCTGGCATCTGAATTGTCACAATTTCTTGGTGTGATATTGCTACGAGCCAGCCAGCTGTCCTCACCTGTGCAAAAGCAGGTCATGAGTGTCGTGAGGGCTGCCATGGACTTCGGCTTCTCTTGGCCGAGGTGTCAGGCAAGCCATTCTTCGCGGATGTTATGCTTAAAGGCCGCTAAGGCTTCGGCATCCGGACAGTCGACAATTTGGTTCTTTTTAGTTAGGAACCAAGTCCGGAATTTCCTGGCTGACTCTCCAGACTGTTGGGTTATGTGACTTAAGTCATCAGTATCCGGTGGTCGCACGTAAGTGCCCTGGAAGTTATCAAGGAATGCGTCTTCCAGGTTCTCCCAACTGCCAATGGAGTTTGCTGGCAGGCTATTCAGCCAATGCCGAGCCGGTCCTTTGAGTTTAAGTGGGAGGTACTTGATGGCATGTAGATCATCGCCGCGGGCCATGTGAACGTGGAGAAGAAAATCTTCAATCCATACCGCAGGGTCTGTTGTGCCATCATATGATTCAATGTTCACCGGTTTAAACCCTTTTGGGAATTCATGATCCATTACTTCATCAGTGAAGCATAGGGGGTGTGCGGTGCCTCTATGCCGGGCTACATCACGATGCAGTTCAAATGAGTCTGGTCTGTTGTATTCGGCCCGGCCGGACTTGTGTTTAGTGTATTCGGCGTGGCGGTCATCATCACGCATTGTGGCACGTCCCCGTGATCCGTAGATCGATCTTGACTGTCTTGCTTTGTTTTCCAATACGTCTTGCAGGTCCTTCGTGTAGCCCCGGGCCTTAGTATTATTGTTTGTTTGGCGACGGGGTGCGGGCTGAAGTCCGGGCTGATACGCCGCTTTGTCCCAGCCACGAGGTGGCCGGTCAACCGCATCGTGCGCTGGTAGTGTGGGCTTTGATGCCTTCTCCTCGAGTTGAGGTAGCAACTTGCACTTTGGGTAATTTTTGGTTGGGCGCTCGAGTCCATATTCCTCGGCTGCCAGGAACTCGGTCCATCTATCAGTTAGCAAATATTGATCAGCTTGAAGCTGTTGCTTCTTCTTCTTCAGCCTTTTTGCAGTGGCTATAAGCCGGCGCTTGAAGCGCTCCTGCTCGACGGGGTCCTCAGGCGCGATGAATTCTTCGTCGCCAAGGCTCACTTCGTCTTCGGAGAGAGACATGTAATTATCACCCTCTGATTCTCCATCTGTTGCCTGTTCCTTAGGGCTAGCTTGCCCATCTTCTTGCTCGGCCTGCTCGAATCCTGGCTGGGCAGGATTGTTTTCGTCTTTGGCACCATCTGGATTGCTATCATCTCTTGTGCCGGTATCACTATTTTTGCTATGGCGGGGCTTAGAGCGACGCCTGTGACGCTAGTGCCTAGATTGCTTCTCCAAGGGATTATCCTCCGTAGCCTCATCGCCATTAATTTCTTTGGGGGTGTCCATCATATATATATATATATATATATATATATATATATATATATATATATATATATATATATATATATATATTATATGATGAGGTGGGTGTCCAGCGCCCTGTGGGCGGTGGTTCCTGTTCTTCTCCTGCATCGTCGTCCATACCGTCTATGTCTTCGGAGTCGAAGTCAAGCACGTCGGTTAAGTCATCGACAGTGGCTATTACGTGGGTGGTGGGTGGGGAATGAATTTCTTCGTTGTCTGCTTCCCACTCCAGCCGGACATAGTTTGGCCAAGAGCCTCCTGACGAGGAGAGAGACCTCAATGAATTTAGCACGTCGCCCAAGGGCGAGTGCTGAAAGATATCCGCGGAGGTGAACTCCATGATCGGTGCCCAATCAGATTCGATAGCCACGGATGCATGCGGTTCGGAGCCTGTAGTTGGAGACGAGTCCGAGGGTCCGATGACACCGGCCTCATAGGAGGTGGGGTCAGTGTTCGGCTCTATCGCCGCTGAGGGTGCAACCTCCTTGGCGGGGTCCATCCATCCGTCCTCGGATGGCACGATCTGCTCCGGATTGATTCCCAGGGCCTCCATAGGCGCGATCTCCCAAACCCTGTCCGATGGCAGATCTAAGTCATGCTCGTCGTGACTGTTCGGCGCACCTGACATGGGCTCGAATCTGTCGAAGATCATGTCTCCGCAGATGTCGGCAGTATAGTTCAAGCTTCCAAACCTGACCTGATGGCCAGGGGTGTAGCTATCGATCTGCTCCAGATGGCCAAGTGAGTTGGCCCGCAGTACGACGTCGCCGAATACGAAGATCTGGCCGGCGAGGAAAACCTCACCCTGGACCGCATCGTTAAAGATGATTGAAGGAGCCATCGAGCCTTATGGCGACGACACAGTGGAACTCTCAATGAAAGCACCAATGTCGGTGTCAAAACCGGTGGATCTCGGGTAGGGGGTCCCGAACTGTACGTCTAAGGCTAATGGTAACAGGAGGCGGGGGACACGATGTTTACCCAGGTTCGGGCCCTCTCAATGGAGGTAATGCCCTACTTCCTGCTTTATTGATCTTGATGATATGAGTATTACAAGAGTTGATCTACCACGAGATCGTAGAGGCTAAACCCTAGAAGCTAGCCTATGATTATGATTGTTCTCATCCTACGGACTAGACCCCCCGGTTTATATAGACACCGGAGGGGGCTAGGGTTACACAGAGTCGGTTATAGAGAAGGAGATCTACATATCCCAATTGCCAAGCTTGACTTCCACGCAAAGGAGAGTCCCATCCGGACACGGGACGAAGTCTTCAATCTTGTATCTTCATAGTCCAACAATCCGGCCAAAGTATATAGTCTGGCTGTCCGAGGACCCCTTAACCCAGGACTCCCTCAGCTCTCCCGCCTCTGATTGTCGCAACGATCCTCGTCAGTGATAAGCCGAGGGGAAGGCGCGAGCTCCTGCGCCCGCTCCCACGTCGGTACGTCGGGGAAGTTCATCTCCCGACGAGGCCGTCGGAGGAGCCACGCCCCCGCGTCGTACGCGCGGGCGGCCTCGTGGGCGATGTCGAAAGTGCCGAGGCCGAGGGGCATCTCGCAGGACCGGATCTCAGTGGAGAAGGCGCCAGAGGGGCGTGCGCGAACGCCGCGGTAGCCCGAAGCTCCCTGGCGGCACGGCGGCGGTGGGGAGAGCGGCGGCAAGGTACATAGCGGTGGGAGGACGCACGGAGGCGTTGGATTTTATAACACGCGCCGGACGCCATGCGCCAAAACTAGCGCGCGCCCGGCCGCCTTTTCCCCGCGCAGGCGATCCTTTCCCGCGCGCGTAAGTTTCCCGCGCTCGTTGGAGCATGCGAAACCGCCCCGCGCACGCTAAATCACACTTTTACCTCGCGGGCACGTTTTTTACCGTCACTGTTGGAGATGCTCTTAGCATCGTTATGCCTTATCAGATAGACAGCTGGTGTTTATGCATTGGGGTGCAGTTATAACTTATAAGCAGAGCCGTAGAGGTAATAGCATAATTTAGCATTTCTTTTCAGGTAAGCAAATCTCTCCTATTTAAAGAAGACATAAGGTTTAGTCAACATTTTATCCTTTCTCTACCTACTCCAAGTATCCTCTCCTTCAATTATCCATGTTGATTTTCCTGTTCGTCTCTGGTTATTTGACCGGGAAACCCGGTTCAACTTTCGGAAGTCTTATTGACTTATCAAATGAATTTATGTCTTCTTTGGCAACCGTTTACCAAATATATGTTTACTATCAAAATTAAATTATATTTTCTACTTAATCAAATCAAATTAATATGATCATGTAAATTACGGACTAACCAATTAACATATTTATGGTCACGGCATGATGCAACTACCCATAGAGAGCTAACCTCGGTAGCACCCGGAGCCCACGTGTCATGGACCTCCGAGAAAACCAACATGGTGCGTGCCCGGAAAGATCGGACGGCACGGAGCGCGCCAAGGAGCGAGTCATGCGAGACCCTAGTGCAAGGGATGCCACGAAGGGCACTCTTGCGCACGGAGGATCCCATAAGACGGGTACTATTATAGGAGTATAATGGGAAGATATTCCAAACATAAGGGTACCCAATTATTTACAATTTTTTGAACACTTTACTTTTGTAGAATCGTGTGCGCTATGGTGCTAATACCTTCGTTAATAAGCTTGCATGTGCGAAGCCCGGGAGGTGCATGTGAGTAGCCGGGAGACAACTAAGCACGACAACGTTTCTCATTGGGAAGTGCACTCTTTTATGATTGCCCATCGCCTTCACCTCCTTAAATGTCATATTAATTATGGCGCCCAAGGTGTCCTATAAAAGGTGGTCGCCCTATCCTACCTCCCATATTTGAATCTACTGGCCGACGCCTCCCAATCCTTTCTTTATCCCACTCAAATCACCTTGATGCCATGGCACAGTAAGATGAGCTGCCCCTCATCTTCAGCTTTAGTGATGACGAGTTTGCGTCGAAGAAGTCGGATACATTGATGCAACATTGAGAAAACTACGTTGTCGTTCTGGGCCTCCTCGCGGCGACAGACGAAGACTCTGTGGACGCGCATGTCCTCGCTTCCATGCCCACATTCGTCCCCATCCCAGTAGCGCTTGTCCCCGTGCCCGCGCATGTTCCCACATTGCCGGCCACGGACCCAGATGCGGAGGCATAATTTCAAGCCATCTGGCCCTCGTTAAAGCATGTGGCGCAAAGGACGCTCATCACACATTGTTTATTAAATAGATAAGTATGTGGTTGTAAGATTGGCATTGGTCACTTTGAAACACTGCCATGTGTCATTGTGGGAACTTTCCCATTTGTCAATTTGGGAACTGAAGTGAAGTGTTCATTCAATGAACACTACCAACAAAATCTAATTTAGCAACTGAATATTACACAAACATGCCCAATACGCTGAAATTCACTTAACACATTCATATCCATAATTAAGTGGTAGGTTTATGTACAAACTATATTTTCTATAGGCTTGCTCAAACCTGAAGATATTTGACTTAAACAAAACTAAAACTTCAAATATTATGGAACGAAGGAGGAATAAAAGAAGGCATTGACGACAAAATTAAAATGCCAACAAGATAAAAAAAATGATAAACAACTTGTATGTATCTAGTAACAAATATGCAACCGAACAAAAACGTATTGAGTAGGTAATATATAAAATGTTCCTAAAAAGATAATATATAAAAGACAACAGATGATCAACTCAAGGATTGGAGGAACTTGGAGACCTCACAAGGGAGAAAGGACATGGGTGCTTCGGACCTTTTTTCGGTTAAGTCACCATCGTCAGTTTCAAGGCCCTCTTTTCCATTGATATATTTAGAGAATGAAACCACGGTCTTGGTTTTCATGTTAATGACGACCACCCACATCTTCTTCAGCACCCATTCAAACTCGGTCATAAGGAAGTGCACTTTCTGTGGGTTGTCGATGTTCACTTGAGGGAACATCAAGATGTCACAAGGGAGACACTCAGAAGAGTTGAGCGACCAGAGCTCATCCGAGCTGATCTTGTAGTCCTCGTTCCACACCATTTGGCCCGACGTAAGGGTCATGAGGGTGTGGCAGATGATAGTGAAGCCAGCACCGGGTTTAAGTGGTCCGTAGCCAACACCATCATTGCGGGCGATATTAACAAATTTGAGTGCACGGCCTGCATTGACAACCGAAGCACCACGATACACCCAGCTGGATTCCCTGCCGCGAGTAGAAGGGAACTTGTTCAAGGGGAACCAGAGAAAGGAGACGGCGGGACTGGCCTCTGCAAACACATCACAAAGGAGGATGCCTCGGTAGTAGTCGATCCAGCATAGGAAATGTTTGAAGGGAATAACGGCGTCGGTCTGCCAATAACAGAGCTGCACGACATCATCAAGATCTTCAACGCCGAGGATTGGCACACGCATGGAGTTCCATTTGCCGTCAGGTCCGAGGCTAGCTGACATAGTACTTGAGTACAACATGCAGATGTCGGCATAGACCTTATTATGGCAGGTAGGGAAACGCTGAGCTCTGCCACCGCAAACTCTTCGCCTTCGCCTCGACACAAGAGGCCCATGGATCAGACGGTCAGCAGGCGCCACTCCTCCTTCTGGCCAGGAGGTCGACGAGGTAGCCGGCAATCAGAGCGGGAATTATCTGGGTACGGCTCGGTACAAGTTGGGAGCGCTATGAGCGAGGAAGGGTTGTTGGCGTTGTAGATGAAGAAGTCCTGCAGCACCACCCCGCCTAGTGTCGGGGTACAGGTACCGACGCGAAACAGGAAGATATGGCGGTGGGTCGTCTGGATGGCTAAGGGCCTCTGTTCCATGGGATCCGGGAAGCCCGGGAACTGCGCGTACAGGCGTCAGATGAGCGGCGCTCGGCAAGGCAGAAGGCGAGGCGGAAGGGGGCGTGAAACGAGGTGGCGCCGGTCACCCTGATGGGCGCCTTGCCATCATATGTAACCTTTAGGGATTGTTTGTTGCAATGCGATGGATTGTCACCTTATGGTCAGATTTATATGGTTTATTCTTGGATTTATATGAGTTCTTTGTTGCATAATTTATAGACATATATGATTTCTGATCTATTAGTCTTGCACTGGCCATGTTAAGATGAATGATCTCCAAGAGGGAGTTGTGTATGTTACTTGGGTCCAATCTTGCAAGTGATCTACGACGGTGATAGAAGGTGTGAAATGATTGTATTCTGTTGTTGCCACTAAGGATAAAAGGATAGTTGCATAGTAACTCGTCTCAAGCGTATTTATAATTTTTGTTTCTTTCATGTCAAGGTTTATATCATTTTGGCATCAATTTTTATTATTTTTTAGACAAACCTATTAACTTAATGCCTAGGGTCAGTTGTTGTTTTCTACATGTTTTTACATTTCTATGAAAATCAATCAGAGCTCCAAAAATACCAAAATTGTTCCAGAAAATCTTTGTCACCGGGAAGCTTCTGGAGGACACAAGAGGTGGCTAGGGGTCGCCCACAACCCACATCCTCCAGGTGCCCCCACCACATGGCCAAGGGCACATGGTGGGGCCGCATGGAGCCCGTGGTCCACCTCTCCACCACCTTTCGACGTCTTTCCGTTCGCACGGAAAACCCTAAATATTGAGGAGTTATTCAACTCCTACCATTACACCTCTTTGTTCCACGATGATCCAATTTGGAGGCCTTTTTGGTACTCTGACGAAGAACAAAATTATCACGGTGGCCATCTCCATCAACTTGAAGGTCACCACGATTGCCGGTGAGCAATTTCCTTTGGACTACGGGTCCATAGCAGTCGCTAGTTGGTTTTCTCTCCCATGTTTCTCAATACAAAGATCACATGAGCTACCCTACATGATTGTGATGCTTCTGATGTAATCTACTGGTATGTTTGTTGTGTTGTGATGAATTTTCACTTTATGATCAGATTTATCCATGAATATTTTTTAGACCTATTTGATTTCTTTGCTGCATAATTGTTATTTGAAAGGATTGATATAGTTGACTAGAGGGGGGGAGTGAATAGGCAACTAACAATTTTTAAGCTTTTCTTTACCAATTTAAACTTTGCAACAAAATAGGTTGTCTAGATATGCAACTATGTGAGCAACCTATATGATGCAATAACAACTAGCACATAAGCAAGCAAGGGATACAATCACAAGTAGGCTTGCAAAAGTAAAGGCACGAAATAACCAAGAGTGGAGCCGGTGGAAACGAGGATGTGTTATCGAAGTTCCTTCCTTTTAAGGGGAAGTACGTCTCCGTTAGAGCGGTGTGGAGGCACAATGCTCCCCAAGAAGCCACTAGGGCCACCATATTCTCCTCACGCCATCACACAATGCGAGATGCCGTGAATCCACTATTGGTGCCCTTGAAGGCGGCGACCGAACCTTTACAAACAAGGTTGGGGCAATCTCCACAACTTAATTGGAGGCTCCCAACGACACCATGAAGCTTCACCACAATGGACTATGGCTTCGAGGTGACCTCAACCCTCTAGGGTGCTCAAACACCCAAGAGTAACAAGATCCGCTAGGGATTAGTGGGGGGAATCAAATTTGTCTTGGTGGAAGTGTAGATCGGGGCCTTCTCAACCAATCCCGAGCAAATCAACAAGTTTGATTTGCTAGGGAGAGAGATCGGGCGAAAATGGAGGTTGGAGCAACAATGGAGCTTTTGGGGGAAGAGGTAGGTCAACTTTGGGGAAGAAGACACCTTTATATAGTGGGGGAAACAATCCAACCGTTACCCCCCCAAACAGCCACGCGCAGAGCGGTACTACCGCTTGGGCAGGACGGTACTACCACTGACAAGCGGTACTACCGCTCCCTCCCAACGGTACTGCCGCGCTGACGAGGGATGCAGGGTCATGGCCCCAGAGCGGTACTACCGCGGAAGTATTGGTGGTACTACCGCTTGGAGCGGTACTACCGCCACTACTGCCGCTACTAGTACCGTAAAACCCGACACGAAAAACAGCGGTCTCGAGTCAAGGCGGTAGTAGCCCGGAACCACTGCAGTACTATAGCCGAAGACCGCAAGCGGTACTACCGCTCGGGGAACGGTACTACCGCTTGGGGATCCGTACTACCGCTTGACGTGCTTCGGCGGTACTACCGCTGAGGACCGCGGTACTACCGCTGGGACAGGACAGGGCAGGCACAGATAGGGAAGGTAGCTCCAATGAAGCGGAAAGAAACATCGGGTGTGATAAGGATGTGTACGTGTTGATTCCACCCTAGCCTTACCAAAGCGGATCCCCTCTTGATAGTACAGTGACAGTCCACCAACAGAGAAACGAAGGAGCTACACCGTCTTGAATAAAACACCGATGGGAGGTAATCATCTCGTGCCAAAGGATGAATCTCTGAAAGAACTCAACTCACACGATTAGTCCGCAAAAGCATTGTCATCAATCACCAAAACATCTTGGGGATAAATATGCCCTTACAATCTCCCCCTTTTTGGTGGATTGATGACAATACGGGATTTGCACAAACAGGAAAGATATAGGACAAGCGCAAAACCCCACCGTCCTAAAATGTAGATGGGCTCCCCCTAGATGTGTGTTATCTGGATAAGTGCTTTGGACTGCACGACACACATACCAGGATCAACTCTCCCCCTACATTTTAGAGACCAACCACCTAAGCAGGGTATATGAGAGCAACATAGATAACAGGATAAGCATGCAACTCATAAGCTAGATAGACATAGATAATGATACTCGAAAGATAAGGTAGCATATGTCTCGAAAGATAAGGTAGCATATGTCTCACACCATATGACTGGAACTTAGGTCTCACTAACACAAACCAAACAAAGCAAACTGCGAGAAAACACAAACACAGAAGACGGAAGACACAAAACACAAATCCCTAAACTCTCTCCCCCTTTGGCATTGAGACACCAAAAAGGAGAGGGAGTGTTGCTACGGCTCCAGGTGATAGCAAGAGAGGGACTCAAATATCAGATCTCAGTGGGATCGTCTGCGCCACCGTCGTCGGTCGGGAAGTGCTCGGCATCAGAATCGGTCCACAGGCAGTGCTGCTGAATCCACTCCTCCTCCTCAGTAAGCTGGTCCTTAGATCCACTGTTAACGGTGGCACCCAACTGACGCATGAGCTCCTTGTGATGACCTCGGGCCTTCTTCTCAGCCACATGAGTCATGTACTGACCGTGAGACTCCATGCAGAACAGCTTCTTCATCTTGAGCTTGAGCTTCTTTTCCCAAGAGGGCTCTGCCGCAGAAGGCACATAGTCATCATCATCATCCTCAGCCTCAGCCTCCTCCTCGATCTCCATGGCAGTAGCAGATGAAGAACCTCCAGATTTAGGGACCTGAGTGCCCCAGTTGTCCTTCTTCCTCAGACGCTTGATGTCGTGAGAAACCAACTCTCTAGTCTCTAGCATCACCTTGGGATAGACACGATCCCAGGCCTTCTCAATAAGCAGCATGATGAACGGACCATAAATCGGGCACTTGCGCTCGGAGATAGCAAGATAAAAGCTCAGACCACATAACATGAGAGATATCAGGGACTCTCTGGTGTTTTGTTCCTTCTCACGCTGGCAGAAGAGAAGCATGTCCATGAGATAAGAATGAACCATATCCAGATTCCCGATGCGAGGGAAAAGAGTCTCATGGAAGACACGGTGAAGAATGTCCAGAAAGGCAGGCAACTCATATGTTTCCTTCTTCGTCTCAGGGTTGATCTTCAAAGTGCAGTAGGGCCATAGAGCTTGCTTGTGAGTGGAGGTGGTGTTGCGGTGTGGGCGAAAGCCGACAGGAGACGCAAGCCCTTGATCTTCCACCCCAATCAACTCTATGAACGCCTTCCACTTGACTAAAAGAAACTTGCCATTGGTCATCCAAGTCAGTGTCATGTCCTCATCAGTCCCGAGATGAACTGTGGCATAGAATTGGGCCATAATGTCAGCATCATAATCTTTGTTGAATTGCATGACACCAAGAATGTTCAGTTGAGCGCACATCTGAAGAGCTTCACCAAAGTATTCAGGATCCTTCTCCATATGGTCGGTGTCGATGGAGTGCATGTTAACAAAGAGGTTCTTCTTGGCTTTGAGTACATCAAAGAAGATGGCAAACTGAAACCTGTTCCAGAACGGACGGTTGACCAAAGTGGGATCTTGGTCTGCCTCATAGGGGTTGCGGCGACGCCTTGCCCAGTACTCCTTGGCTTGCATTTCTGGCATGGTTTTTCCAGATTGCTTCGGCTTGACAGAAGACTTCTTCTTGAGTTGAGGTGGAGGTGGAGCACTTGAGGAACCTCCTGCAGACTCAGTTGTGCGGTAACACTTTGACGTGGCACGACCGGGGTTGATACACCGAGCTTGATGCTCAGGAAGCTCATCACCTGGAACCACACACAAGAACACGCAAACAACTAGAAAGAACGAGCATAAGCCACCAAACACAACCAAAAAGGATCACTGGGCAGTAAGAGTATGGTGGAACCTGGTAGAGGGCGGTAGTACCGCGACCTGTGAGCGACATTACCGCTCCAAGCGGTAGTACCACTCTAGAGGGAGCGGTAGTACCGCTCGAGATGGGGAAACAACAGTTTCCTACTGCCGTGGTCAGATTCGGCACTACCGTCCTACCAAATTCAAAAATACTTCTACCAACCACCAATCCAAACTGCCTATATGCCTTCTTCATCCTACTCAAGCCTAGATTTGGCCAAAAATCTAGATATGCAACCACTAGTGCCCCTAAGATGCTAGATTGGAAGTCTAGACAAGAAGAGAGAGGGAACGGGGGCAATACCGACATCCATGGCAAGAGGACAAGGTGGGGATCGTCTCCACCGAAGGAAATGGAGAGGAACGCCCCGGAGACGGAGATCCGCCGGAGCCCTCCCGCGGAGCCGGTTGCTGGAGAGACGAACAGAGCGAGGGGGCGAGCGAATGGGTATGGGGGAGAATAAAACTCCCCCTGCCCCCGATATAACCCCCTGCCCCCGCCTCACAGCGGCAGTACCGCGCTGGTGGGCTGTGACGCCCCCGATTCAATCGTACACTAATCATGCACGCAAACGTGTACGATCAAGATCAGGGACTCACGGGAAGATATCACAACACAACTCTAAAACATAAATAAGTCATACAAGCATCATAATACAAGCCAGGGGCCTCGAGGGCTCGAATACAAGTGCTCGATCATAGACGAGTCAGCGGAAGCAACAATATCTGAGTACAGACATAAGTTAAACAAGTTTGCCTTAAGAAGGCTAGCACAAACTGGGATACAGATCGAAAGAGGCGCAGGCCTCCTGCCTGGGATCCTCCTAAACTACTCCAGGTCGTCATCAGCGGGCAGCACGTAGTAGTAGGCACCTCCAGTGTAGTAGGGGTCGTCGTCGATGGTGGCGTCTGGCTCCTGGACACCAGCATCTGGTTGCGACAACCAGAAAGAAAGGAAAGGGGAAAAGGGGGGGAGAAAGCAACCGTGAGTACTCATCCAAAGTACTCGCAAGCAAGGAACTACACTACATATGCATGGGTATATGTGTAAGGAGGCCATATCAGTGGACTGAACTGCAGAATGCCAGAATAAGAGGGGGATAACTAGTCCTATCGAAGACTACGCTTCTCGCAGCCACTGTCTTGCATCAAGTAGAAGAGAGTAGATTGAAGTCCTCCAAGTAGCATCTCCAAGTAGCATCTCCAAATAGCATCACATAGCATAATCCTACCCGGCGATCCCCTCCTCATATCCCTGAGGTAGAGCGACCGCCGGTTGTATCTGGCACTTGGAAGGGTGTGTTTTATTAAGTATCCGGTTCTAGTTGTCATAAGGTCAAGGTACAACTCCAAGTCGTCCTGTTACCGAAGATCACGGCTATTCGAATAGATTAACTTCCCTGCAGGGGTGCACCACATTCCCCAACACGCTCGATCCCATTTGGCCGGACACACTTTCCTGGGTCATGCCCGGCCGCGGAAGATCAACACGTCGCAGCCCCACCTAGGCTCAACAGAGAGGCCAGCACGCCGGTCTAAACCTAAGCGCACAGGGGTCTGGGCCCATCGCCCATAGCACACCTGCATGTTGCGTACGCGGCCGAAAGCAGAACTAGCCCCCTTAATACAAGAGCAGGCTTACGTTCCAATCCGGCGCGCGCCGCTCCGTCGCTGACGTCTGAAGGGCTTCGGCTGATACCACAACGTCGGGATACCCATAACTACTCCCACGTAGATGGTTAGTGCGTATAGGCTCGTAGCCAACTCAGATCAAATACCAAGATCTCGTTAAGCGTGTTAAATATCTGCGAACGCCGAACAGGGCCAGGCCCACCTGTCTCCTAGGTGGTCTCAACCTGCCCTGTCGCTCCGCCACCAAGTAACAGTCGAGGGCCGTCGGGAACCCAGGCCCACCTCTACCGGGATGGAGCCACCTGTCCTTTCAGCCCCCTCATCAGAATCACTTGCGGGTACTCATCGAGCTGACCCGACTTTAGTCACCATCTGTATAGTATGTATGTATGTATATACCCGTGATCACCTCCCGAGTGATCACGGCCCAATAGTATAGCAAGGCAGACTGACAAGAATGTAGGTCCAATGATGATAAACTAGCATCCTATACTAAGCATTTAGGATTGCAGGTAAGGTATCAACAGGTGTAGCAACAATGTCAGGCTATGCATCAGAATAGGATCAACGGAAAGCAGTAACATGCTACACTACTCTAATGCAAGCAGTATAGAGTAGAATAGGCGATATCTGGTGATCAAGGGGGGGGCTTGCCTGGTTGCTCTGGCAAGAGAGAGGGGTCGTCAACTCCGTAGTCGAACTGGGCAGCAGCAGCGTCGGTCTCGTAGCCTACCGGAGAGAAGAGGGGGAAGAAACAATGAATACAATGCAAGCAAATGCATAGCGATGCATGACATGACAAGTAACGATGCTAGGTGTGCCCAATCGCGGTAGTAGGTGATACCGACGAAGGGGGGAAACATCCGGGAAAGTATTCCCGGTGTTTCGCGTTTTCGGACAGATGAACCGGAGGGGAAAAGTTGCGAGTTCGATAGGTTAGGGGTGTGTGGCGGACGAACGGACTGCGTATCCGAAATCGTCTCGTCGTTCTGAGAAACTTTCATGTATAAAGTTTTTCCATCCGGGCTACGGTTTATTTTATATCGATTTTCTAAAGTTTAAATCATTTTTAGAATTTATTTAATTAATTTAATCAACATTATCCAGAATAGTGTCTGCTGACGTCATGATGACGTCAGCATGACGTCAGCAGTCAACAGGGGTTGACTTGGTCAACCTGACGTGTGGGTCCAGTGGGACCCACCTGTCATACCCTGTTTAGGCTAATCAGGTTTTAGCTAAACTAATCACAGTTTAATTAGACTAATTAGTTAATTTGATTAATCTAATTATGATTAATTAACTTAATTAATTCCTTAATTAATTAATTAATTAATTAATTAATTTTATTATTATTAATTTTAATTCCCTTTTTTTTAATAAAACGTTCTGGGGCATGGGGCCCCCATGTCATTGGCCCCAGGGGGCCGATGCGGGCACGGGCGCGTGGGTGCCTGATACGGCACCCGCCCAGGCCAACCGCGGTGGCGGGACTGGCGGGGCAGGGTGGGGTGCCGGCGACGCAGGGAGGCAGGGGGCGTGCGCTCGTGGAGCCGGGCAAGGACGGCGATGAGCGGGCACGATGGAGGCGGGGCCGCTGTGAGCGCGGCCGAGGCGCGGGCCTGGCGCGTCGAGCGCGCACGCGGGCGCAGGCC
>NC_041393.1:40706156-40713497 GCF_002162155.2 Triticum dicoccoides
GATGGGCGCTCGATCCCGATTGGATCGGGCGAGAGGGAGAGATGAGGGAGAATGTGGGGAATCGGGGGAGTGGGTAGTGGGGGATCTGGGGTTAGGGTTTCGGGGCGTGGGGGTTATGGGGGTGGCCGACTGGGCCTGGGATCGGCCTAGTTGGGCCAGGGTCCAGGGGGGGTTTCTCTTCCTTTTCTTTTTTTTTTGTATTGTTTTCTGTTTTCCTTTTATTTATTTTCACTTAGGCATTTTATAAAATTGTGAACCTTACACCATAATTATCTTTGTAGTATTTGGCAACCACCGAAAATTTTTGTTTTAATTTTTGAAAACTTCTATTGTTTTCTTTTATTTAAATTTTGAATTTGTTTCGGTTCTGAACTATCGAGAGTTTATCACAGTAACCGTGGTGACGTGGCATCATTAGCGGGGAATCACTGTAGCTTAATTATCCGGGCGTCACAATTCTCCTCCACTACAAGAAATCTCGTCCCGAGATTTAGGATCGGTTATTAGGGGTAAGGGGTCTGGTTACGAAATTCTAACGATTCTTCTCGGTCATAGTAGCTCTTCTCGAAGAGGTCGACCCATTACATTGATGTCTTCAGTCCTCTCCTTCAGGTCATCATGATGAAGTTTGTCTTCCTTTCTTCGGGGGTTCCATCGTACTTACGAAAGAATAAAGGGTGGGTATCCCAAGAGAATGGACCTCTGCAGGTTTGACTATCTGGTCGATAACATCGGGGAGGGTGGCGGAAGTAACTCTCGAATTGAAACTTAAGAAAATATCAAGAGCAGAGTAAGGAGGTATCCTGGGAAGTTTCGAGCGGGCATGCAATCGTTCGATGCCTGATATGTGGCATGAAAGGGGTTCGAAGCCACGAGAATAAGTATTTGTCTGATACCAGATTGAAGGTGGCTCATGAATTACATACGAGGCCACGCGCGAGGAACAACCTTGGGTACAGGGGGGTACAGGAGAGTCAGGTTTCGATCCTGTGGAACTGTGGGTTATGGGCCCACCATGTGGATTAAAAGTAGGAAGGACAGTGACATCTTGCACGATCATGCAAGCAAGGCATGCCAGAGGATAGTCTGTCGGTTATGTCGGCAACAACATCGGTACCAAGGGCGAGGGACGAAGAGAACCATTTTCCTGCTCGTTGAACGAGGCGGACCAATAGGCAAGGTTCTCGTCCATCGGTGGTTACCGGAATGTCATCAACAATAGTAATAGGGTCTTACTTACAGAGGGGTACAACGAGGTGCTTACCTAAGCAGGGGATTATCACTGCTTAGATTATATAGGTCACAAGAAGGGTCAAACAGACCCATGGAAAGGAAAATGTGATCATTAGGTTAAACAGAACAATGGAAAGGAAAAATGTGTTTAAACACATATTTCGGGGGTATATCCTTCCCAAGGATAAGCAGAGCATGATATCCATGACAGGATATAATGTAGAAAACCCTTTAGGTAAGGGGGGAGAAATTTCATGACATTACCCATACAACGATGTTCGGATAATTGAGCAAGAAACATTTAGCATTGGGCTTCGGATGTTCTTGTTGAAAATCAGAGTATCGCAGACATGCTTCGAGATAGCATTGACATGGCCTTCAGGTGAAGATCAGACTTTGGAATCACGAAGGATCCATCTGGAATAACTTGCAGAATCAGTATTACAATTCCCTCATGGATGAATGGATAACCCTGCTGAAAAGGAATCTATAATGATAGGTCCTCCGGCCGGGGGGGGGGGTGCTAGGTATGAGATCATGCTACCGGGTCATCAAGGATCAACATCATAACTCTCTGAAAGTTGCCCCAACCATCTTAGCTGACCGGGATTCGGATCCGATTGGTGTCAGGATACCCCAAACTTAGGATACCTGAGAAGAAAAGGATGCAACGCAAATAGACGAGATGACATTGTAAGATTCTCGGGGAAATGGACTATGAAGTGATTTCTGTTAACAAGAGTCCATCATTAACCCAAGGAGAGGACAAGGAGGTGTCTGGTGAACTCAACGGCAATTCACCGAGATTCCCAAAGGATAGACTCCCACATTTAAGTGAACAAGGAGATAACATTTGTCGGAGCAAATGATACAAGGAAGTATGCTCGAGGGAAACATACACAAGTAAACATTGGTTGAAAGGTGCGCCCGATGGGTTGGGTTGCACGGCCAATGTCAGAATGGTGATTCAATAATCGATAGTCTAAGAATTTCACTTCAAAGCAAGAGGCTTGCTAGAAGGGCAGAATTCAAACAGCACCGTTCACTTGTTGGTACACCAGTTGGAAGCAACACGGGGACCAAGAAAGAATGGTGATGGTGAGAAGCGTCTCAATACCAAGAATTTCTTAAGAGGTGGAGCAGTCCTCACAACATCCTTGATATTAACAGATGGTAATACTCCAAGGTAAAGAAGAACAAATGCTGGATAGTAGGGATCTCAAGGTTTACACAAAACACGAACATCTTGTGTTGAACGGAAGGCAATAAAGTGGTCGATGAGAACAGGAATCATCGAGGGCAAGGATGGTATTACCCATCATGAATTCAATTGAATTCCTGGAAGAGCTCATAAGATTGATGATGATCACGACACAAGTGTCGAGAGTTTCCATGCCGATGTGATCAATCAGCGACGACATCAAGTCAAAGTAATGATGAAGCAAGAGGTTAATGGAACCACGGTTATGACATAAACTCGAACTCAAGCTTGTTGTTTAAGGTGAAAGGGAATGACGAGGAAAATCGACGTAAGCTTAATTCATCGTCGAAAATTGTGCTCCGAGAAGAAGGACCGGGTAGCACAGTTAAAATCATCACGACAACGATATAGCCAAACAGGCTAGGAATGGCGTGATTGGGTACAAACTCGTACTTATAGAAGCTTACTGAAGAGTTGTTGAACCGTAGAGCGGACTCGGTTCAGTTATCGGTGTCTTTGAGTGTTCAATAACTCCGAGCCCATGAAAAATTGTAATCGGTGAGTATGTAGTACTTGATGTAGAACTCATAAGAAATTATGCAGTTCCAAGATAATCTCGAGATACCAGGTGGTAATACTCGAGGACAGATCAAACTAGAAGTTGAACTGGGTATTGCTCTATAGAAGACAAGTGCTTAAACTTGCACCGGACATGATATTTAAAGGAGAACATGGTCAAAACCACGATTGCAAAAGGCCAGATCCTAGTTATAAGATGAACTTATACCAAAGGAATAATTTATTTAAGAGAAGCTTTAATGATAAGATTTACATCGTGTCCATGGGCATGAACACAAGTTCAAGGTCGACTCCCACTTCTCCAATGCATAACCTTTCATTCACTTCTCACGTTCGATGAAGTTGCAGTGTTAAAATTTTATCTGGTGAAGTACCAGAAGAGTATGATTCGTGAAAACTTTCGAGTTCACACATATTAAGGAAGGCATAGGTTCAACCCATCAGGGCATCTTACGAACATATACCACAAACTTCGGGGTAATTAATACAAGCTCGAAAGTAGAGCATTGTTGGTCAAGCAGAGGATACAATGTACCAAAGGCATTATGTATCAGGGGAAAGAGCTCACAACGTGATTAATATGAAGGACATAAAATCCAACAAAGGAACCGATGGTCCACAACGGAGCTGGTGTGGGTATCGGTACTCTATCAAAGGAAGAAGGAATGCAAGTGCACCGGATTATAGAAACAACTGACTAACTCAATTGTCAAATGCAAAGGAATTATGATTTCCAAATCAAGGGATCAGAAGCAATGCTCTGATTAGGGATGGATAAGTTGAATAGCCTTATGGTACAATCAACGACAATTGGATTGGTCGAGAACCAATTCCAGTTAAAAGAATGGCAGCTCAGCCAGAAAAGTAACTTATAAGGATCAAAGATGATTGCGTGTATTCGCAAACATATTGAGTCAACAGACTCAAAAATGATAATGACAAGGAATGTCAATAAGACTACGAGAGTTATGGGATTAACCTTAATGCAAGCAAGCAAGAATTTCAAGAGCCAAAGGCTCCAGAGGATTTTCGGAAGATCGAATATTATTTAGAAGACTTTTGTGAAACACAAGAACAACTGGGGATGAGCGGATACTCGGCAAGCGCGAGTAATTATCCGTAGGGGTATTCATGCAGCAAGGAACTGCAGGGCAGTAAGCGTAAAGAATTCTTAGAATATCGAAGAGTATTTCAGGACATCTTGTAATAACAAGAGCAACTGGGGATGACAATATGAACGATAGGTGTAAGTAGTTATCCAGAGGGATTTATCGATGGAAGTGAATTGCAAAAGCGATGGCACATAGTTTCGAGAGCACATCGTAGAGTATCTTCGGAATCTTCTGGTGCAGCAGGCGGTCATCGGTAACAAGTGGCTCTCCGGGAGAAAGTACTTGCGAGAACCTAAAGTTAGTTTTGTTTTTAGCGAAATCATTTAACCCGAATAGAAGAGAGCTCAGAGTCCCAGAGTAAAGGTCGAGGAGTAAAAGATCCTAGTACCACCCAATGGCGACGTGTGCCCGTAAGACACACAGCCATGTTAGTAAAGGTTTTGCCATGTCTAGACTCAACTTCGGCCAAGGAGTTGGAAAGGGGATTCCTACAGGCAGTCGGCTCTGATACCAACTTGTGACGCCCCCGATTCAATCGTACACTAATCATGCACGCAAACGTGTACGATCAAGATCAGGGACTCACGGGAAGATATCACAACACAACTCTAAAACATAAATAAGTCATACAAGCATCATAATACAAGCCAGGGGCCTCGAGGGCTCGAATACAAGTGCTCGATCATAGACGAGTCAGCGGAAGCAACAATATCTGAGTACAGACATAAGTTAAACAAGTTTGCCTTAAGAAGGCTAGCACAAACTGGGATACAGATCGAAAGAGGCGCAGGCCTCCTGCCTGGGATCCTCCTAAACTACTCCAGGTCGTCATCAGCGGGCAGCACGTAGTAGTAGGCACCTCCAGTGTAGTAGGGGTCGTCGTCGATGGTGGCGTCTGGCTCCTGGACACCAGCATCTGGTTGCGACAACCAGAAAGAAAGGAAAGGGGAAAAGGGGGGGAGAAAGCAACCGTGAGTACTCATCCAAAGTACTCGCAAGCAAGGAACTACACTACATATGCATGGGTATATGTGTAAGGAGGCCATATCAGTGGACTGAACTGCAGAATGCCAGAATAAGAGGGGGATAACTAGTCCTATCGAAGACTACGCTTCTCGCAGCCATTGTCTTGCATCAAGTAGAAGAGAGTAGATTGAAGTCCTCCAAGTAGCATCTCCAAGTAGCATCTCCAAATAGCATCACATAGCATAATCCTACCCGGCGATCCCCTCCTCATATCCCTGAGGTAGAGCGACCGCCGGTTGTATCTGGCACTTGGAAGGGTGTGTTTTATTAAGTATCCGGTTCTAGTTGTCATAAGGTCAAGGTACAACTCCAAGTCGTCCTGTTACCGAAGATCACGGCTATTCGAATAGATTAACTTCCCTGCAGGGGTGCACCACATTCCCCAACACGCTCGATCCCATTTGGCCGGACACACTTTCCTGGGTCATGCCCGGCCGCGGAAGATCAACACGTCGCAGCCCCACCTAGGCTCAACAGAGAGGCCAGCATGCCGGTCTAAACCTAAGCGCACAGGGGTCTGGGCCCATCGCCCATAGCACACCTGCACGTTGCGTACGCGGCCGAAAGCAGAACTAGCCCCCTTAATACAAGAGCAGGCTTACGTTCCAATCCGGCGCGCGCCGCTCCGTCGCTGACGTCTGAAGGGCTTCGGCTGATACCACAACGTCGGGATACCCATAACTACTCCCACGTAGATGGTTAGTGCGTATAGGCTCGTAGCCAACTCAGATCAAATACCAAGATCTCGTTAAGCGTGTTAAATATCCGCGAACGCCGAACAGGGCCAGGCCCACCTGTCTCCTAGGTGGTCTCAACCTGCCCTGTCGCTCCGCCACCAAGTAACAGTCGAGGGCCGTCGGGAACCCAGGCCCACCTCTACCGGGATGGAGCCACCTGTCCTTTCAGCCCCCTCATCAGAATCACTTGCGGGTACTCATCGAGCTGACCCGACTTTAGTCACCATCTGTATAGTATGTATGTATGTATATACCCGTGATCACCTCCCGAGTGATCACGGCCCAATAGTATAGCAAGGCAGACTGACAAGAATGTAGGGCCAATGATGATAAACTAGCATCCTATACTAAGCATTTAGGATTGCAGGTAAGGTATCAACAGGTGTAGCAACAATGTCAGGCTATGCGTCAGAATAGGATCAATGGAAAGCAGTAACATGCTACACTACTCTAATGCAAGCAGTATAGAGTAGAATAGGCGATATCTGGTGATCAAGGGGGGGGCTTGCCTGGTTGCTCTGGCAAGAGAGAGGGGTCGTCAACTCCGTAGTCGAACTGGGCAGCAGCAGCGTCGGTCTCGTAGCCTACCGGAGAGAAGAGGGGGAAGAAACAATGAATACAATGCAAGCAAATGCATAGCGATGCATGACATGACAAGTAACGATGCTAGGTGTGCCCAATCGCGGTAGTAGGTGATACCGACGAAGGGGGGAAACATCCGGGAAAGTATTCCCGGTGTTTCGCGTTTTCGGACAGATGAACCGGAGGGGAAAAGTTGCGAGTTCGATAGGTTAGGGGTGTGTGGCGGACGAACGGACTGCGTATCCGAAATCATCTCGTCGTTCTGAGAAACTTTCATGTATAAAGTTTTTCCATCCGGGCTACGGTTTATTTTATATCGATTTTCTAAAGTTTAAATCATTTTTAGAATTTATTTAATTAATTTAATCAACATTATCCAGAATAGTGTCTGCTGACGTCATGATGACGTCAGCATGACGTCAGCAGTCAACAGGGGTTGACTTGGTCAACCTGACGTGTGGGTCCAGTGGGACCCACCTGTCATACCCTGTTTAGGCTAATCAGGTTTTAGCTAAACTAATCACAGTTTAATTAGACTAATTAGTTAATTTGATTAATCTAATTATGATTAATTAACTTAATTAATTCCTTAATTAATTAATTAATTAATTAATTAATTTTATTATTATTAATTTTAATTCCCTTTTTTTTATTAAAACGTTCTGGGGCATGGGGCCCCCATGTCATTGGCCCCAGGGGGCCGATGCGGGCACGGGCGCGTGGGTGCCTGATACGGCACCCGCCCAGGCCAACCGCGGTGGCGGGACTGGCGGGGCAGGGTGGGGTGCCGGCGACGCAGGGAGGCAGGGGGCGTGCGCTCGTGGAGCCGGGCAAGGACGGCGACGAGCGGGCACGATGGAGGCGGGGCCGC
>NC_041393.1:40714417-40759778 GCF_002162155.2 Triticum dicoccoides
TCCGGCGGCGGTGGGCGTCGTCAGGGGGGCGGGGGGTGCTCCAGGCGGCGGCGATGGGCGCTCGATCCCGATTGGATCGGGCGAGAGGGAGAGATGAGGGAGAATGTGGGGAATCGGGGGAGTGGGTAGTGGGGGATCTGGGGTTAGGGTTTCGGGGCGTGGGGGTTATGGGGGTGGCCGACTGGGCCTGGGATCGGCCCAGTTGGGCCAGGGTCCAGGGGGGGTTTCTCTTCCTTTTCTTTTTTTTGTATTGTTTTCTGTTTTCCTTTTATTTATTTTCACTTAGGCATTTTATAAAATTGTGAACCTTACACCATAATTATCTTTGTAGTATTTGGCAACCACCGAACATTTTTGTTTTAATTTTTGAAAACTTCTATTGTTTTCTTTTATTTAAATTTTGAATTTGTTTCGGTTCTGAACTATCGAGAGTTTATCACAGTAACCGTGGTGACGTGGCATCATTAGCGGGGAATCACTGTAGCTTAATTATCCGGGCGTCACATGGGCGGTAGTACCGCTTGGAGCGGTAGTACCGTGCACCACCAGCGGTAGTACCGCTCAGCAACCTACAGGCCTCTAGACAGACGGCAAAAGCTCAAGAAGAAACGAAAAACATAGCCAAGAAGGAGGACAGACCAACACGGCCACAAACACACTAACAACGGTCCAGAACACACCTCTTCAAGAGAGGGCGGTGGCCGAGGCCACCTATGTTTGAGTCAAGAGGTATGGCGTCGCGAAGATTTTAACCTTGGACGCATGATGAAAACTCGTCCTTGAAGCACTAGTACCATAATAAAAAATGGTTGAAGTGAAAGACTAGACCAATTTATGCATAATGGGGGGAGGGAGAGTTCTTTGAGAGAACAACACTCCCCCTATGTCCATGCCTACATCTAAGCTAGACAACAAGTTGAGTGAGGTGGGGTGTACAAGGGTTCAAGTCACATTGCTCGAATCAATGATATTTAGCTCATGCCTTAACTCAGGAAATCTTGCTTCATCCAAGGGCTTCGTGAAAATATCTGCGAGGTTATCATGAGTGTTGACATACTTGAGCTCGATCTCTCCTCGCCTAATGTGATCCCGGATGAAATGATACAGAATCTCAATATGCTTCATCTTGAAGTGTTGCACCAGGTTGAGAGAAATCTTGATGGCACTTTCGTTATCACACCAAAGAGGCACTTTGTCACAAATGACACTGTATTCCTTTAAAGTTTGCCTCATCCATAAGAGTTGTGCACAACAACTACCGGCCGCCACATATTCCGCTTCGGTGGACGAGAGAGACACACAACTTTGCTTCTTGGAAGACCAACTCACCAAAGAGCACCCAAGAAATTGGCACCCTCCGGAGGTGGACTTCCTATCCACTTTGTCTCCCACCCAATCGGAATCCGTAAATCCTTCAAGCTTGAAGTTTTCTCCTCTTGGGTGCCATAAGCTAAAGTTTGGGGTATGAGCCAGATATCGAAAGATTCGCTTGACCGCCACATAGTGACTTTCCTTTGGTGTGGCTTGAAACCATGCACACATACCCACACTCAACATGATATCCGGTCTAGATGCACAAAGGTAAAGCAAGGAGCCAATCATGGAGCGATATACCTTTTGATCCACCGCTTTACCATTGGGATCAATGTCAAGTTGGCACTTGGTAGGCATTGGTGTAGTAGACGGCTTGACATCACTTAGCTTGAATCTTTTTAGCATGTCTTGAGTGTATTTGGCTTGGTTGATGAAGGTACCTTCTCTTCGTTGTTTGATATCAAAACCAAGGAAGAACTTCAACTCTCCCATTGAAGAAATCTTGAACTTGGAGGTCATAAGAGCGGCAAATTCCTCATTGAAAGCTTTGTTAGGGGAACCAAAGATAATATCATCAACATATAGTTGGCATACAAACAACTCCCCTTTGACCTTCTTAGTAAAAAGAGTGGGATCGATTTGCCCCACCTCAAATCCACGATCTTGTAACAACTCGGTAAGGTGGTCATACCACGCACGTGGGGCTTGTTTAAGGCCATAGAGTGCCTTATCGAGTTGATACACATGATCCGGTAAGTAGGCATCCCCGAACCTGGGGGGTTGCTTGACATAGACCAACTCATTAATAGGACCATTAAGAAAAGCACTTTTCACATCCATTTGTTGCAACTTAAAGTTGTGATGGGAAGCATAAGCAATCAACAAACGTATGGATTCAAGACGAGTAACGGGAGCAAAGGTTTCACCGTAGTCGACACCCTCAACTTGGGAGTAGCCTTGTGCTACCAATCTTGCCTTGTTGCGAATGATGTTCCCATGAGCATCTTGCTTGTTCTTGAAAATACACTTGGTTCCAATGACGTTGTGGTTCCCTGATGGCCTTGGCACCAATCTCCACACCTTGTTGTACTCGAAGTTGTTGAGTTCCTCATGCATGGCATTGAGCCAATCCGAGTCTTCGAGCGCCTCATAGACCTTTTGGGGTTCAACACAAGAGACAAACGTGTGATGTTCACAATAGTTTGCTAATTGTATACGAGTGCTTACCCCCTTTCTTAGGCTTCCAACCACATTTTCCATGAGATGGCCTTTGGTGGTGAGCTTGGAAGCAATCTTCGCGGCACGACGCTCTAATTCCTCCTCGGATGTGGAAGGAGGAGGGTTAACTTGATTATCTTGAGCGTCGTCTTGAGCTTGCTCATGATCTTGAACTTCCTCGAGGGGGAGAACTTTACCTTGGGCATCATTTAGAGGATCACCACCATCTTGAGATTGATCTTGCCCTTGGTCTTGTTCACGAGGTTGAGGGCCTTCACTTTGTTCTTCGGAAGCGTGTGGGTCTTGGGGAGGTGATGGATCCACTTGAGTGGAGCATTGTCCTTCTCCTTCGGCCACAAGGGGTTCCTCAATGGGTAAAATATGACCAATACCCATTCTTCTTATGGCTTGGGGAGGAATTTCATCACCTACCTCACAAGTACCACTTTGCTCCACTTGGGAGCCGTTATTTTCGTCAAACTCCATGTTACACGTCTCCTCAATGAGTCCGGTGGACTTGTTGAGAACACGGTAAGCATGAGAGTTTGTAGCATAACCAACAAATATGCCCTCATAAGCTCTAGCCTCAAATTTAGACAAACGAACACCTTTCTTGGGAATGAAATACTGACACCCGAACACCCGTAAGTACTTGAGATTGGGCTTGTTGCCGGTGAGTATCTCATAAGGAGTCTTGTTCAAGCCTTTGCGGAGATAGAGCCGATTTGATGCATGACATGCGATGTTGATGGCTTCTGCCCAAAAGTTGTATGGAGACTTGAACTCCACCATCATGGTCCTTGCCGCATCCATCAACGTTCGGTTCTTCCTCTCCGCAACACCATTTTGTTGAGGGGTATATGGAGCAGCATATTGATGCTTGATCCCCTCATCACTAAGAAACTCATCCAAGGTGTAGTTCTTGAACTTGGTGCCATTGTCACTCCTTATTGTCAAGATCTTTGCATTATGTTGACGTTGAGCTTCACTTGCAAAGTCGATGAAAGTTTGTTGAGTCTCACTCTTCCTCCTGAAGAAGTATACCCAAGTGTATCTTGAATAATCATCCACAATCACCAAGCAATACTTTCTACATGCAAGACTATCAAAAGATGGAGGCCCAAAAAGATCCATGTGAAGGAGCTCCAAGGGTCTCTTCGAGTAGATAATGGTCATGGGAGGGTGAGCCTTCTCATGGAGCTTTCCTTCAATACAAGCACTGCAAGCACGATCTTTGGCAAAACTAACATTTGTTAGTCCACGGACATGGTCCCCCTTGAGAAGACTTTGCAAAGATCTCATATTGACGTGGTCTAAACGGCGATGCCAAAGCCATCCCACGTCAACTTTAGCCATTAGGCATGTCACGGTCTTAGTGGGTCGCTCCGAAAAGTTAATCACATAGAGACCGTTCTCAACATGCCCAACAAAGGCTACTTTAAGAGTCTTGCTCCACAAGAGGGCCACGGTATCAATGTCAAAGAAAGTAGCAAAACCCATGAGTGCAAGTTGACGAACGGAAAGGAAATTGTATGCAAGGGACTCAACAAGCATGACTTTCTCGATCGTTAGATCATGAGAAATGACAACCTTGCCAAGACCCAATACCTTAGAATGTGAGGCATCACCCCACTCAACATTGGTGGGCATAGATGGAATCTTTTGCACGTCCACCAACAAGTCCTTGCTCCCGGTCATATGATTTGTTGCTCCACTATCGAGCAACCATGATCCCCCACCTGAAGCAAACACCTACAAGAGATCAATGCTTGGTTTTAGGTACCCATTTAGTAATGGGTCCTTTGATGTTAGTAACAAGGGTCTTAGGAACCCAAATAGATAACTCAATGTACTCATAAGGAGAACCAACAAATTTAGCATAAACATGTCCATCACTAGCACGGCATAACACATATGATGGGTTAAAGTCGTCGGCCTTGGAGGAGGGGGAGGTGGTGTTGCCCCTTTTGACATCAACACCCTTCACATTGTTCTTCTTCTCCTTAGGAGCACCCTCTCCCTCTTTCACAAAGGTTTGCTTGAGAGGGGGAGGTCATTTGGTCTTGTCGTTCTTCTTCTTGTTCTTGGACTTGGGTGCGAATCCAATTCCTTCCTTGGCCACAACTTCCTTTTGATTGCTCAAAAGGTCGTTGAGGTTCTTCTCACCTTGAATGCATGCCACAAGGCCTTTCTCAAGTTGATCCTTCAATTTGGCATTCTCCTCCACAAGATGCACATGCTCACAACACGGGTTAGTAGCATATGCATTATCAATTAATACCATATGAGGAAAGGTGGTCTTTTCCTTGGTTAGCTTAACTTGGAGTTGAGCATGAGACTCCTTGAGGTTATCATGAGCACCCTTCAAGACCTTGTGGGCCTTGTCAAGCACATCAAACTCCTCCTTGAGTCTAGCATGATCAACCCCAAGTTTAGCCTTCTCGGAAGTTAGCACACGAGACACAACAAGAGCGTGATCAAGATCTTTCTTTAACTTGGCATGGTCATCGTTTTGTGACTCCTCAAGAGCCAAACGATGCTCATGTTCTTCCTCAAGAGCATTAGAGAGATCCGATATCTCATCGGCATAGTCACAACTATGACCTTCCATCTTAGAGATGGTTTCTTCGTGAGCCTCGATCATGTCATTGGCTTCACCAAGTTGTTCCAAGAGGGCAACAAAGTTCTTCTTGGATTTGCCCTTGAGCTTACTCATAAAGGACTCAAAATCATTTACTTCCTAATTAGTCCCCTTATCATCATATGTGCCAACCGTCAAAGATGGATTTGGAATAATAGTGGTTTTGATGTTGGGGTTACCTTGTTGGTGGTTTTAGCCATGAGGCACTTGGCGGTGATGTTCTCGTTGGGTGAGTCGAAGAGAGACACCCGGGGAGTTGTGGCAATGGCAACGGATGCCATGGCCATTGCTTCACTATCTTCATCATCATCGTCATCCTCACAGTATTCCTCTTGAACCACCAACCCTCGAGTAGGAGTATTCTTGGTGAAGTTGTTCTTGTTTGGGAAGGACTTGGCTTTGTCTCTCTGAATGAGCTTGCCACCATTGTCTTCCCGCTTCTCGTAAGGACAATCCGCAACGAAATGGCTCACATTGCCACAGTTGAAGCAAGTTCTAACTCGTTGCTTGCTCTTGAAGACACTTGAGTTGTTCTTGTTGAAGTTGGGTCTTGAGTTCTTCTTGCTCCAAAATTGCCTCGAAGCAAGAGCCATGTGCTTGTGATAATCATATTTTGTGTCTTCGGGGTTGCTCTCGTCCTCTTCCTCTTCTTCCACAGTAACCTTGGCCTTCAAGGCAAGGTTGGGCTTCTTTGCCCTTTGATACCGGAGTACCGCGTTGTCGGCGGTCTTGTACAAGATGCTCATGGCAACAAACTCATCCAACACTTCACTTGAGGTCATGGAGTGGAAGTCCGGTCTTTGACGAATAACTGAGGACATGGCCTTGTTGTAGGGCATCATGGCCTTAAGGAACTTGTGTTTGATCCAATTGTCATCCGTGTCCTTGCTCCCATGATCTCGGAGCGAGACCGCAAGTTTGGTTACCCTCCGAATGAGCTCACGAGGTTCTTCATCTTCCTTCATAGCAAACTCATCAGCTTCATCCCACACCACTTCATAGTTGGAGCGTTGAATGCTCGCACTTCCTCGATAGAGAGACACAACGCAATGCCATGCGTCTTTGGCCGTGGCGTAGGGTTGAAGATGAGGGAGATCTTCTGGAAGAATTGCCTCTTGGATGATGAAGAGAGCATTCTCATTGAATTGATTGTCCACGGCTTCTCGAGGGGTGCAGTTGCTCGGGTCTTGAGGATAGAAACCTTCTTCAATGATTCTCCAAAGATTAGTATTAACATGCTTTAAGTGACGCTTGAAGCGATACACCCAAGAATCAAAATCCTCATTTTTCACAATCTTAGGAGGAGTACCGACATGATTTAAATGAGTAGATGGAATCGGTCCTCCATAAATTGGAGGTTCCACATGGGCAAAGATGCCGGTGCCATTTCTACCGCTAGTAGAAGGACGCTTTTCACTGTTAGCTTCCCCCTTGTCGGAGGTAGCATTCGTCACCTTGTTAGTGGGATCACCCACTTTCATCAGCGAGGTGGACAATTTAAGCCCTTCAAGAAATTTAGTAAACATGCTTTCAACCTTGGTCGTCATGGAGTCTTTCAATGTGTCTAGAGCCACATTCAATTCCTCACGAGAGACCGAGGTTCCCCCATCGGCCGTAGACGAGATAGGATTCACACCGGAGTGCTCCTCCGCACCGTCTGTGGTGTCAACCATACTCTTCGGACGGCAAAGTCCTTAATAAAGAGACGAGGCTCTGATACCAATTGAAAGGATCGATATAGTTGACTAGAGGGGGGTGAATAAGCAACTAACAATTTTTAAGCTTTTCTTTACCAATTTAAACTTTGCAACAAAATAGGTTGTCTAGATATGCAACTATGTGAGCAACCTATATGATGCAATAACAACTAGCACATAAGCAAGCAAGGGATACAATCACAAGTAGGCTTGCAAAAGTAAAGGCACGAAATAAGCAAGAGTGGAGCCGGTGGAAACGAGGATGTGTTACGGAAGTTCCTTCCTTTTAAGGGGAAGTACGTCTTCGTTAGAGCGGTGTGGAGGCACAATGCTCCCCAAGAAGCCACTAGGGCCACCGTATTCTCCTCACGCCCTCACACAATGCGAGATGTCATGAATCCACTATTGGTGCCCTTGAAGGCGGCGACCGAACCTTTACAAACAAGGTTGGGGCAATCTCCACAACTTAATTGGAGGCTCCCAATGACACCACGAAGCTTCACCACAATGGACTATGGCTCCGAGGTGAGCTCAACCGTCTAGGGTGCTCAAACACCCAAGAGTAACAAGATGCGCTAGGGATTAGTGGGGGTATCAAATTTCTCTTGGTGGAAGTGTAGATCGGGGCCTTCTCAACCAATCCCGAGCAAATCAACAAGTTTGATTGGCTAGGGAGAGAGATCGGGCAAAAATGGAGCTTGAAGCAACAATGGAGCTTTTGGGGGAAGAGGTAGGTCAACTTTGAGGAAGAAGACACCTTTATATAGTGGGGGAAACAATCCAACCGTTACCCCCCCCCCCCCAAACAGCCACGCACAGAGCGGTACTACCGCTTGGGCAGGATGGTACTACCGCTCCCTCCCAGGGTACTGCCACGCTGACGAGGGATGCAGGGTCCTGGCCCCAGAGCGGTACTACCGCGGAAGTATTGGCGGTACTACCGCTTGGAGCGGTACTACCGCCACTACTGCCGCTACTAGTACCGTAAAACCTACACGAAAAACAGCGGTCTCGAGTCGAGGCGGTAGTATCCCGGAACCACTGCGGTACTAGGGCCGAAGACCGCAAGAGGTACTACCGCTTGGGGAATGGTACTACCGCTTGGGGAGCGGTACTACCGCTTGACATGCTTCGGCGGTACTACCGCTGAGGACCGCGGTACTACCGCTGGGACAGGACAGGGCAGGCACAGATAGGAAAGGTAGCTCCAATGAAGCGGAAAGAATCATTAGGTGTGATAAGGATGTGTACGTGTTGATTCCACCCTAGCCTTACCAAAGCGGATCCCCTCTTGATAGTACGGTGACTCCCACGAAACTAGTCCACCAACAGAGAAACGAAGGAGCTACACCGTCTTGAATAAAACACCAAGGGGAGGTAATCGTCTCATGACAAAGGATGAATCTCTGAAAGAACTCAGCGCACACAATTAGTCCGCAAAAGCTTTGTCATCAATCACCAAAACATCTTGGGTATAAATATGCCCTTACAATTCATATATGCTCTTCAACCTATTTATCTTTCTTTGTCCAAGTTTGATGATTGATGTCCAAGAGAGAGTTCTGTATGATAGTTGGGTTCAACCTTGCAAGTAATCTACCATAGTGGCGGTAAGCAGAAAATGTTTGTATTGTGTTGTTTCCACTAGGTATTAAAATATGATTTTGTAGTTGTTTTTTGAACTCATTGTGGAGACGATATATCATTGACTACATGTTATCATACTGTCGGGGGGATGACCCCCAGGTAGACCCAAGACGGTGAATGACGCTTCAAAACATTGCCAGGAGAGTGCCCCCTGGCTGGCTGGAACTTGGCTGGCTGGAATCTGGCCGGGTTGAGCCTGGCTAGGTTGAGCCTGGCCGGGTTGAGCCTAGCCGGGTTGAGCCTGGTCGGGTTGAGTCGTCCAGGTTAAGCCATCTGGGTTGAGCCCGTCCGGTTGGAATCTGGCCAAGTCAACTAAGACGTCCCTTCGACCCGACACCGACAAGACGGTCATTGTTGGGGAACGTAGTAATTTCAAAAAAATCCCTACGCACACACAAGATCATGGTGATGCATAGCAAGGAGAGGGGAGAGTGTTGTCCACATACCCTCGTAGACCGAAAGCGGAAGCGTTAGGACAACGCGGTTGATGTAGTCATACGTCTTCACGGCCCGATCGATCAAGCACCGAAAGCACGACACCTCCGAGTTCTTGCACACGTTCAGCTCGATGATATCCCTCGAACTCCGATCCAGTTGAGTGTTGAGGGAGAGTTCCTTCAGCACGACGGTGTGGTGACGATGATGATGTTCTACCGATGCAGGGCTTTGCCTAAGCACCGCTACGATATTATCGAGGAGGACTATGGTGGAGGGGGGCACCGCACACGGCTAAGAGATCAATGATCAATTGTTGTGTCTATGGGGTGCCCCCTCCCCCGTATATAAAGGAGTGGAGGAGGGGGCCAGCCAATGGGAGGAGGCGTGCCCAAGGGGGGGAGTCCTACTCCCATCGGGAGTAGGAATCCTCCCTTTCCTATTTGGAGAGGGAGAGGGAAGGAAGAGGAAGGAGGGAGGAAGGAAAGGGGGGCCGTCCCCCCTCCCAATTCGGATTGGGCTTGGGGGGGCGCCCCCTCCCTTGCTCCATTCCTCTCCTTTCCACTAAAGCCCATTAAGGCCCATATACCTCCCGGGGGGTTCCGATAACCTCCCGGAGCTCCGGTATTGTCCCAATCTCACCCGGAACCTTTCCGGTGTCCAAATATAGTCGTCCAATATATCGATCTTCATGTCTCAATCATTTCAAGACTCCTCGTCATGTCCGTGATCACGTCAGGGACTCCGAACAACCTTAGGTACATCAAAACACATAAAGTCATAATATAACTGTCATCTAACTTTAAGCGTGCGCACCCTACGGGTTCGAGAACTATGTAGACATGACCGAGACACGTCTTCGGTCAATAACCAATAGCGGAACCTGGATGCTCATATTGGCTCCTACATATTCTACGAAGATCTTTATCGGTCAAACCGCATAACAACATACGTTGTTCCCTTTGTCATCGGTATGTTACTTGCCCGAGATTCGATTGTCGGTATCTCAATACCTAGTTCAATATCGTTACCGGCAAGTCTCTTTACTCGTTACTCAATGCATCATCCCGCAACTAACTCATTAGCTACATTGCTTGCAAGGCTTATAGTGATGTGCATTACCGAGAGGGCCCAGAGACACCTCTCCGACATTCGGAGTGACAAATCATAATATCGAAATGCGTAAACTCAACAAGTACCTTTGGAGACACCTGTAGAGCACCTTTATAATCACCCAGTTACGTTGTGACATTTGGTAGCACACAAAGTGTTCCTCCGGTAAGCGGGAGTTACATAATCTCATAGTCATAGGAACATGTATAAGTCATGAAGAAAGCAATATCAACATACTTAACGATCAAGTGCTAAGCTAACGGAATGGGTCAAGTCAATCACATCATTCTCCTAATGATGTGATCCCGTTAATCAAATGACAACTCATGTCTATGGTTAGGAAACTTAACAATCTTTGATTCACGAGCTAGTCAAGTAGAGGCATACTAGTGACACTATGTTTGTCTATGTATTCACACATGTATTATGTTTCCGGGTAATACAGTTCTAGCATGAATTATAATAATTTATCATGATATGAGGAAATAAATAATAACTTTATTATTGCCTCTAGGGCATATTTCCTTCAGTCTCCCACTTGCACTAGAATCAGTAATCTAGATTACACAGTAATGATTCTAACACCCATGGAGCCTTGGTGATGATCATGTTTTGCTCGTGGAAGAGGCTTAGTCAACGGGTCTGCAACATTCAGATCTATATGTATCTTGCAAATCTCTATGTCTCCCACCTGGACTTGGTCCCCGATGGAATTGGAGTGTCTCTTGATGTGCTTGGTTCTCTTGTGAAATCTGGATTCCTTTGCCAAGGCAATTGCACCAGTATTGTCACAAAAGATTTTCATTGGACCTGATGCACTAGGTATGACACCTAGATCGGATATTAACTCCTTCATCCAGACTCCTTCAGTTGCTGCTTCCGAAGTAGCTATGTACTCCGCTTCACATGTAGATCCCGCCACGACGCTTTGTTTAGAACTGCACCAACTGACAGCTCCATCATTCAATATAAACACGTATCCGGTTTGTGATTTAGAATCATCCGGATCAGTGTCAAAGCTTGCATCAACGTAACCATTTATGACTAGCTCTTTGTCACCTCCATAAACGAGAAACATATCCTTAGTCCTTTTCAGGTATTTCAGGATGTTCTTGACCGCTGTCTAGTGATCCACTCCTGGATTACTTTGGTACCTCCCTGCTAAACTAATAGCAAGGCACACATCAGGTCTGGTACACAGCATTGCATACATGATAGAGCCTATGGCTGAAGCATAGGGAACTTATTTCATTTTCTCTCTATCTTCTGTAGTGGTCGGGCATTGAGTCTGACTCAATTTCACACCTTGTATTACAGGCAAGAACCCTTTCTTTGCTTGATCCATTTTGAACTTTTTCAAAACTTTATCAAGGTATGTACTTAGTGAAAGTCCAATTAAGCATCTTGATCTATCTCTATAGATCTTGATGCCCAATATGTAAGCAACTTCACCGAGGTCTTTCATTGAAAAACTTTTATTCAAGTATCCTTTTATGCTATCCAGAAATTCTATATCATTTCCAATCAATAATATGTCGTCCACATATAATATTAGAAATGCTACAGAGCTCCCACTCACTTTCTTGTAAATACAGGCTTCTCCAAAAGTCTGTATAAAACCATATGCTTTGATCACACTATCAAAGCGTTTATTCCAACTCCGAGAGGCTTGCCCCAGTCCATAAATGGATCGCTGGAGCTTGCACACTTTGTTAGCATCCTTTGGATCGACAAAACCTTCTAGTTGCATCATATACAACTCTTCTTCCAGAAATCCATTCAGGAATGCAGTTTTGACATCCATTTGCCAAATTTCATAATCATAAAATGCGGCAATTGCTAACATGATTCGGACAGACTTAAGCATCGTTACGGGTGAGAAAGTCTCATCGTAGTCAACCCCTTGAACTTGTCGAAAACCTTTCGCAACAAGTCGAGCTTTGTAGACAGTAACATTACCATCAGCATTAATCTTCTTCTTGAAGATCCATTTATTCTCGATGGCTTGCCGATCATCGGGCAAGTCAACCAAAGTCCACACTTTGTTCTCATACATGGATCCCATCTCAGATTTCATGGCCTCAAGCCATTTTGCGGAATCTAGGCTCATCATCGCTTCCTCATAGTTTGTAGGTTCGCCATGGTCAAGTAACATGACCTCTAGAATAGGATTACCATACCACTCTGGTGAGAATCTTATTCTGGTTGACCTACGAGGTTCTGTAATAACTTGATATGAAGTTTCATGATCAATATCATTAGCTTCCACACTTATTGGTGTAATCGTCACAGGAACCGATTTCTGTGATGAACTATTTTCCAATAAAGGAGCAGGTACAATTACCTCATCAAGTTCTACTTTCCTCCCACTCACTTCTTTCGAGAGAAACTCCTTCTCTAGAAAGGATCCATTCTTGGCAACAAATGTCTTGCCTTTGGATCTGTGATAGAAGGTGTACCCAACAGTTTCCTTTGGGTATCCTATGAAGAAACATTTCTCCGATTTGCGTTCCAGCTTATCGGGTTGAAGCTTTTTCACATAAGCATCACAACCCCAAACTTTAAGAAACAACAACTTTGGTTTCTTGCCAAACCACAGTTCATAAGGCGTCGTCTCAACGGATTTTGATGGTGCCCTATTTAACGTGAATATTAATGCGGCCGTCTCTAAAGCATAACCCCAAAACGATAGCGGTAAATCAGTAGGAGACATCATAGATCGCACCATATCTAGTAAAGTACGATTACGATGTTCGGACACACCATTACGCTATGGTGTTCTAGGCGGCGTGAGTTGCGAAACTATTCCGCATTGCTTCAAATGTAAACCAAACTCGTAACTCAAATATTCTCCTCCACGATCAGATCGTAGAAACTTTATTTTCTTGTTACGATGATTTTCTACTTCACTTTGAAATTCTTTGAACTTTTCAAATGTTTCAGACTTATGATTCATTAAGTAGATATACCCATATCTGCTCAAATCAGCTGTGAAGGTGAGAAAATAAAGATACCCGCCGCGAGCCTCAACATTCATTGGACCACATACATCAGTATGTATGATTTCTAACAAATCAGTTGCTCGCTCAATAGTTCCGGAGAACGGCGTTTTAGTCATCTTGCCCATGAGGCATGGTTCGCAAGTACCAAGTGATTCCAAAAGTCCATCAGTATGGAGTTTCTTCATGCGCTTTACACCAATATGACCTAAACGGCAGTGCCACAAATAAGTTGCACTATCATTATCAACTCTGCATCTTTTGGCTTCAACACTATGAATATGTGTATCACTACTATCGAGATTCATCAAAAATAGACCACTCTTTAAGGGTGCATGACCATAAAAGATATTACTCATATAGTAGAACAAACATTATTCTCAGATTTAAATGAATAACCGTCTCGCATCAAACAAGATCCAGATATAATGTTCAAGCTCAACACTGGAACCAAATAACAATTATTTAGGTCTAAAACTAATCCCGAAGGTAGATGTAGAGGTAGCGTGTAGACGGCGATCACATCGACTTTGGAACCATTTCCCACGCACATCGTCACCTCGTCCTTAGCCAGTGTCCACTTAATCTGTAGTCCCTGTTTCGAGTTGCAAATATTAGCAACAGATCTGGTATCAAATACCCATGTACTACTGCGAGCTCTGGTAAGGTACACATCAATAACATGTATATCACATATACCTTTGTTCACCTTGCCATCCTTCTTATCCGCCAAATACTTGGGGCAGTTCCGCTTCTAGTGACCAGTCTGCTTGCAGTAGAAGCACTCAGTCTCAGGCTTAGGTCCAGACTTGGGTTTCTTCTCTTTAGCAGCAACTTGTTTACTGTTCTTCTTGAAGTTCCCCTTCTTTTTCCCTTTGCCCTTTTTCTTGAAACTGGTGGTCTTATTGACCATCAACACTTGATGCTCCTTCTTGATTTCTACCTCCGCACCTTTAGCATTGCGAAGAGCTCGGGAATTGTCTTATCCATCCCTTGCATATTATAGTTCATCACGAAGCTCTTGTAGCTTGGTGGTAGTGATTGAAGAATTCTATCAATGATGCTATCATCCAAAAGATTAGCTCCCAGTTGAATCAAGTGATTGTTATACCCAGACATTCTGAGTATATGCTCACTGACAGAACTATTCTCCTCCATCTTGCAGCTGTAGAACTTATTGGAGACTTCATATCTCTCAATTTGGGCATTTGCTTGAAATATTAACTTCAACTCCTGGAACATCTCATATGCTCCATGACGTTCAAAACGTCATTGAAGTCCCGGTTCTAAGCCGTAAAGCATGGCACACTGAACTATCGAGTAGTCATCAACTTTGCTCTGCCAAACGTTCATAACATGTGGTGTTGCTCCTACAGCAGGTTTGGCACCTAGCGGTGCTTCCAGGACGTAATTCTTCTGTGCATCAATGAGGATAATCCTCAAGTTACGACCCTGTCCGTGTAATTGCTATCATCATCTTTCAACTTTGCTTTCTCAAGGAACGCATTAAAATTCAATGGAACAACAGCACAGGCCATCTATCTACAACAAACATAGACAAGCAAAATACTATCAGGTACTAAGTTCATGATAATTTTAAGTTCAATTAATCATATTACTTAAGAACTCCCACTTAGATAGACATCCTTCTAATCATCTAAGTGATCACGTGATCCAAATCAACTAAATCATAACCGATCATCACGTGAAATGGAGTAGTTTTGAATGGTGAACATCACTATGTTGATCATATCTACTATATGATTCATGCTCGACCTTTCGGTCTCAGTGTTCCGAGGCCATATCTGCATATGCTAGGCTCGTCAAGTTTAACCTGAGTATTGTGCGCATGCAAAACTGGCTTGCACCTATTGTAGATGGAAGTAGAGCTTATCACACCCTATCATCACGTGGTGTCTGGGCAGGACGAACTTTGGCAATGGTGCATACTCAGGGAGAACACTTTTATCTTGAAATTTAGTGAGAGATCATCTTATAATGCTACCGTCAATCAAAGCAAGATAAGATGCATAAAAGATAAACATCACATGCAATCAATATAAGTGATATGATATGGCCATCATCATCTTGTGCTTGTGATCTCCATCTCCGAAGCACCGTCATGATCACCATCGTCACCGGGCGCGACACCTTGATCTCCATCGTAGAATTGTTGTCGTCTCGCCAACTATTTCTTCTACGACTATCGCTACCGCTTAGTGATAAAGTAAAGCAATTACAGGGCGATTGCATTGCATACAATAAAGCGACAACCATATGGCTCCTGCCAGTTGCCGATAACTCGGTTACAAAACATGGTCATCTCATACAATAAAATATAGCATCACGTCTTGACAATATCACATCACAACATGCCCTGCAAAAACAAGTTAGACGTCCTCTACTTTGTTGTTGCAAGTTTTACGTGGCTGCTACGGGCTTACCAAGAACCGTTCTTACCTACGCATCAAAACCATAATGATAGTTCGTTAAGTTAGTGCTATTTTAACCTTCTCAAGGACCGGGCATAGCCACACTCGGTTCAACTAAAGTTGGAGAAACTGACACCGGCCAGCCACCTGTGTGCAAAGCACGTCGGTAGAACCAGTCTCGCGTAAGCGTAAGCGTAATGTCGGTCCGGGCCGCTTCATCCAACAATACCGCCGAACCAAAGTATGACATGCTGGTAAGCAGTATGACTTGTATCACCCACAACGCACACACAAGATCATGGTGATGCATAGCAACGAGAGGGGAGAGTATTGTCCACGTACCCTCGTAGACCGAAAGTGGAAGCGTTGGCACAACGCGGTTGATGTAGTCGTACGTCTTCACGGCCCGACCGATCAAGCACCGAAAGCACGGCACCTCCGAGTTCTTGCACATGTTCAGCTCGATGACATCCCTCGAACTCCGATCCAGCCGAGTGTCGAGGGAGAGTTCCGTCAGCACGATGGCGTGGTGACGATGATGATGTTCTACCGACGCAGGGCTTCGCCTAAGCACCGCTACGATATTATCGAGGAGGACTATGGTGGAGGGGGGGCACCGCACACGGCTAAGAGATCAATGATCAATTGTTGTGTCTATGGGGTACCCCCCTCCCTCGTGTATAAAGGAGTGGAGGAGGGGGCCGGCCAATGGGAGGAGGCGCGCCCAAGGGGGGAGTCCTACTGCCACCGGGAGTAGGACTCCTCCCTTTCCTATTTGGAGAGGGAGAGGGAAGGAAGAGGAAAGAGGGAGGAAGGAAAGGGGGGGCGGCCCCCCTCCCAATTTGGATTGGGCTTGGGGGGCGCCCCCTCCCTTGCTCCTTTCCCCTCCTTTCCACTAAACCCATTAAGGCCCATATACCTCCCGGGGGGTTCCGATAACCTCCCGGAGCTCCGGTATTGTCCCAATCTCACCTGGAACCTTTCCGGTGTCCAAATATAGTCGTACAATATATCGATCTTCATGTCTCGATCATTTTGAGACTCCTCGTCATGTCCATGATCACATCTGGGACTCCGAACAACCTTTGGTACATCAAAACACATAAACTCATAATATAACTGTCATCTAACTTTAAGTGTGCGGACCCTACGGGTTCGAGAACTATGTAGACATGACCGAGACACGTCTCCGGTCAATAACCAATAGCGGAACCTGGATGCTCATATTGGCTCCTACATATTCTACGAAGATCTTTATCGGTCAAACCGCATAATAACATACGTTGTTCCCTTTGTCATCGGTATGTTACTTGCAGAGATTCGATCGTCGGTCTCAATACCTAGTTCAATCTCGTTACCGGCAAGTCTCTTTACCCGTTACTCAATGCATCATCCCGCAACTAACTTATTAGCTACATTGCTTGCAAGGCTTATAGTGATGTGCATTACCGAGAGGGCCCAGAGATACCTCTCCGACATTCGGAGTGACAAATCATAATCTCGAAATACGTCAACTCAACAAGTACCTTTGGAGACACCTGTAAAGAACCTTTATAATCACCCAGTTATGTTGTGACGTTTGGTAGCACACAAAGTGTTCCTCCGGTAAGCGGGAGTTACATAATCTCATAGTCATAGGAACATGTATAAGTCATGAAGAAAGCAATAGCAACATACTTAACGATCAAGTGCTAAGCTAACGGAATGGGTCAAGTCAATCACATCATTCTCCTAATGATGTGATCTCGTTAATTAAATGATAACTCATGTCTATGGTTAGGAAACTTAACAATCTTTGATTCACGAGCTAGTTAAGTAGAGGCATACTAGTGACACTATGTTTGTCTATGTATTCACACATGTATTATATTTCCGGGTAATACAATTCTAGCATGAATAATAAACATTTATCATGATATGAGAAAATAAATAATAACTTTATTGTTGCCTCTGGGGCATATTTCCTTCAGTCATACCGTGGCCACTGTTGCTGATAAATCATACACTGTTCACTCGTCATGCGCAACATCATGTACAGTGCTATTTGTCCCTGGGCACTAGTTTATAAAGTGACCCAGGGGAGCATTTCCTTGGAGAAGGAGTCATCCCCTTGGCCAAGAAGGCACATACTTGACCAAGGGGGCTGGCCACACACCCACGGTCACATTTGGCCGCAACATCCATCCGCACCCACATAGCCACAAGGCTCCATACACACTCGCGTACAGGAGACTGGCAGCTGATAGCTCTCTTCTGTCTTCTCTAAATACAGCTCTAGGAGCAACTCTATACTGTTACACACTCCACATATAAACCACACTCGGTAGGACTAGGGGTATTATTTCTTCGGAGAGCCCCTAACCTGGGTACGTCTTGCGTCTCCCGCTCGCTCGTGCCAACCTTGCCTCTGGAGCCCACCGATTGCCTCTCGCCTATCCCTCTCTTTAGCCACCCTGTGGCATCTGTTGTGCGCCCACGACGACACTTACTTAATGAAATACTCTATTGTTTACTTAATACTTTTAGATACATGTTGGATAGCGGTCTTGGGTGGAGTAATAGCTATAGATGCAGTTGGATAGTGGTATACGGATATTGGGACGTGATGCTCATATGTTTATTATGAAATGGATAGTTATTGTAGTTATAAAAACAAAAATTTAATCGATATGCAACTGTAGTTTGTTCACCTTACCATGCTATCTTTTGGATAGAAACCACTAGTGAACCTATGGACACTGGTTCATTCTTCTTCCTATTTCTTTGAACCTCGATCGAACACTCTTTTACAATTCCTTACATTTACTTTCTTGCTGCAATCAAATCTTCCATACACTCATGCATTCAGTCCCTATAACTAGCAAACTTAGTGAGATTGACAACCTTAGTTTCATTAGGGGACAAAAGGATTTTTGTATTTGTGTGTGCCTATATTGATAATTGGTTATTTTGCAGCTCTTATTGGTTTGATAAACCTTAAGCTCATCCACTTCAGGGAAATTGCGGCTTGCAAACTCTTGCACTCGAGGGCCCAACACCTAATGCAATACTCGGTTTTATTTAATACATTGAGATGCATGAAAGTGGAAAAGAACAGCCTGATTCCATATGAAAATACATTATTTTGATCATAAAATGGTTGTTGGAATTAGGTACTAAGTTTTGCTAGTATATACACGATACTACTATACGTATTTTCAACGCTTGTTCGCCTCTAGCCTCATCCCTCCGGTACGATGGGTCGCATGTCGCTTCTTTGGTCCGGTCTTGGGCGCCGCCGCAGAGGCCTTTTCGGAGTCGGACACTAGCATCACTGGCGACGATGGCGGTGGCCCGGCGGATGTGACGGAGACAGATCCATTTCTTCGAGTAGGAGTGGAGAAAGTGAGTGGCGGGAGGATTAGTTACGTAGATAGGTGGTGGAAGTATCGTAGGCGCTTTCATTTCTAAAACCGCCTCCAATGTTCACACAATATGCGCGGTTTCAAAATCACCACCGCCTTCGGCTTTTACTATAGGTCATTTCAAATTTCCAACCGCCTTGACCATAGATATGGCCATCTCCGCTGGAATATTATAGGCGGCTCTGGGACATACATACATAACCGCCTTGGGCGGCGCTGCTAATGTTTGTTTTTCTATAGTGCATGGACACAATGCCGGAGGAGAAGGGGGTCACCAATGCCGGGAAAGGAAGGGAAGAAGGGGTAAATAAGAAGTTGACATGTGAGCCCACATCCAATTTAATGGTCAACCAAGCGGAATTGACATTTAGATGCCATCTGAACCTGATGAGTAGGCCCAATCTTCATAATCATACTCAGTTTTAAAAGTTGTAGATTTTTTAAACCCTAACCTGCTATATAATGGTATAGTTTTATGTTATTTACTCTAGTTCTTGTAGTACTTTGATGAATTCTCGTCATTTTTCTTCCAAGACAAAAAGAAAGTGCAATGTAATTAGAATCATGCATAGGCCTGCATAAATCTGTCGACCAGTCCCATACTGGCACAACTTCAACTTAATTGTTTTGTGGAGCATTAGGCAATCATAAACCCCACATACCTCACTATCATTAAATAAATATCGTCTACATAGTCATCCTTTGTCACCCCAGTTTCATATTTAGGAAATTGAAAATGTCATGGTCGTTGTCGTTTTCAGTGACCCAACAAATGCATAAGCAACCATTTCCACAGTACGAGCGCGCATAGACTCAGGCACACCCGGATTACTATTTTCGAACTCGGGGCACTCCCAAATTGTAAAGATACTAGCAATCATTATTAGCAGACAACCTAAACTAAGCACCAATGATAGAGTCACATCTCTATACCCTAATTAAATATAAATAGAGTCGTCATGGCTAGCTATCTGTTCATACAAAAATCACATTGGCTTTATTATCTTCGCGTAGGAAATTAAACCATGAAAGCTACATGCGAACAACTGCACACGAGCTATCTTAGACTAAATTAACCTCCCATCCTATATACACTAACCTATTTATGCGCATGCAAATATAACATTTCAGTATGCAATCATGCATGAAAAAGATTATTCCTATTTTATTAAGCTGCTTAATTATATCCAATAAATATTTTACAACTAAATAATAATCAAATACAGTAAATAATATGTATTTTCAGTTCTCATATTATCAAAAAATAATCAATTCCTGCAGTAACATGTGGGGTATATCATCCAGTTGCCGATACACCTAGGTGCAGAATAGCCGCTCTCAGAAAAAAAAAGCTTTATCCATAAACACTGGCAACGGTAAAATGCGGAGTATGAACATCAGTGTGGCCACAAGAATTCAGCATGATTCTTTATTTATCTTAGCACATGAAACTAACAACAAACCGAGGAAGTACAGTAATCGCCTAGTTCACCGATGGACATGAAATTGTGCCCATCGATCGAAAAACCCGCGTCATCAGTTAAAAAAAATCGATGGCGGGTTTTTACCATGAATATTGACTGCAACGACGGCACGACAGGAACACGGACACGACAGGAAGACCATGGCGCATGGCATCTGCACTTTGCTGGATTTTGTCTCGAGCTGGGCAGACGCCATTGCCACGATCAAGTACCTTCGCCCGTCTAGAAGCTTGGCACGACTCCATGGGATGCAACTTGGAACCCTACACTGTTGTCGGAGAAGGAGAGCCAGAATTTGGCCGCCGCCTCGGCGGCGCTCGTGTTGTCGTCGTCGACCGACGCCGCCGCGGGGCGTTTGACGAAGCGGCCCTTGATCCTGGGCCGCGCCTCGGCGTACGCCTTGCGGGAGGCGTAGCGGATGGTCTTCTGGAACTTGCGGTTCTTGCGCTTTTCGCGGTACCGCCTGACCCTCTCCGCCCTGTCCGCCGCCGACGGGACGACGACTGCCTCTGCCGGCGACCACGAGGAGGTCCATGCAGCAGAGGCGTCCGCGGCGAGGCCTGGCTGCAGCCACAACGGGCCGTCCGATAGCATGCTTCCACCGGCGCCGGTGGCCACGAGGTCGACGTCGGAGAGCAGGTCAAACAGGCTCATCTCGACGACGCCGCCGTTACTGAAGCCGGACGAGCCGCTGCTGGGGCTCCCCTGCCCCGGCCAGGACGAGCCGCCTTCGTCGTCAGCCGCGAAGAGATCGTAGACGCCGGAGGTCGCCGCCACGGCGGCCGCGAGCGGCACGCGCTCGTGGCGGGAGGCCAGAGGGTTGGCCGAGTGGACAGCCGCGTCGCAGGGCACGCAGAGAGCCGCCGCGTCCGCCGGACAGTACAAGGCCGCGGCGCCGCCGCAGACCGCGCAGGGGGCGCCGCCGTTGGGGCTCGTGCTGCCTTCGCTCTCCATGCCCGTGGCTTCTGCTGGCTCTGCCACTGCGCTGAGGAGGATTTCTTGGCTTGATTGGTCAACGGGAAAATCACCGAGTGTGTGCGAGTGAGTGTGAAGCGCGAGTGAGCTGCTGAGCTGTATAAATAGCTGAGGTGGAGGGGGAGGGAGGTCGGAGAAGGTGGGGTTGGTGACGCGCCCGGGAGGGCACGTGGGCGTCTACTGGCCGCGCAAAGTTGGCGCTGGGTTGATTGGGTTGAGCGAGACTCTAGTTTATGAGGAATTTTCGGCCGACCAGCGACTTGTTATATGCTTGTCTCTATCGCCAGCGCAGCAGGACGGCGCCGGACAAGTCACGATCAACCAAGACCGACTTTGTGGGCCGGCGTCAACTCTGTTACCATGTCCTTCTCGAACCTTCCACACCGAGAGAGGCGGTCCAGAGGATTACTCGTCTTCTTGTCCTTCCGTCGACGTCCTCGCCGGCTCGCCGCTCTCATCGGCCTCCAATGGCCGCTCAGGCCCTCGGGAGGGTGATCTCCGGGGCATAGATAGGTCCTTGTTTCTGTTTGTTGGGGTTATCCAGGGGGCGGCATAAGTGGTGTTGTCTCATCGGAATCCAGTTTTTGTTTCCTGTGTTGGTATTACTGGGCACAACAAGGACCAGGTAGTTCTTGAAATACATAATTATGTGATCCATCCAATTCCCCTAATCAGGAACTCATTTGTGGATGTTGTTACCTCTACCCCTCAGGTGATGGAGGCGGATTGTGCTGATGATAGCAACCTGGATGTCTCTACTGATTATGTGGTGCAATATCGAGTTACCTCTCCCGATGTTTTTGATGATATCCTCCCTACTACTCCGCTAGCTTCTGAGATGAATTTGAGGTTCGACTTGGGAAATGCACAAAATAATATGAAAAGAGTAAATGAGAGGGCTACAATTGCTACCAAGAAGAGGAATTTGGAAGGTAGTCTTCCAATTTAAAGTTCTAATGCATTCAATATATTGTCTGATAACGATCTTATGTTAAGGGGCACTAAAATGGGTGTTTTAGTACCTGGAAATGATTTTTCCTACATAGATATTGTTAGAGAACTTGATAAATCTAGGAATAACTTGGATGATAAGAGTAATCCTATCCAAGATGTCATGGATGACGAGTTAATGTTTATCAATGAAAAGGGGGATAAGACCCCTGTTAATATGACCTAGTGCCTTAAGAGAGATTTAGAGATGGATGATTCTACTATAAAGGAGATCCAAGAAAAAAGAAATAGGAAGTGTGTGTGATTGTACATAGACCTATTACCAGGAGTCAGAAAGTTGTAGTTGAGATCGCTAAAAGTGAGGGTAATTCTTCCCATTCCCCTAACAGAAGTACATGACAACATAAAATAACTAGAAATATAAATGAGAGGTCTATTGTGGAAATGCAGAGGGGCAGGGAAGAAGGGGATGTGTACCTGTATCTCTTATATTAGTTTTGATCATTTCCGAAATTTTATTTGTTTACAAGAAACTAGTCAAAAGTTCTCTGCTAGTTATTTCAGCAATGTTGATTCCTATTATGTGGTTACCTGGGAATGGATTCCTTATAGAGGTAGAGCCGGTGGTGTCCTTTGTTGGTTAAAAAAAGAGAAAGTTGATATTGTTCCCCATGTTAAAGGAAAATATGTTTTGCAACTCATTCTAGAGGATTTAATTGTTAAAACTAGATGGGCCCTACTTGTTGTTTATGGGGTAGCTCAAGATGATGCTAAGTTAGATTTTTTTAATAGAGCTAGCTAGTTTTTGTGGTAATGTAAAAATTCCTTTTCTTATGGGGGTTATTTTAATATCTTGAGGCATAGTGGGAATAAGAATAAGAGAATGCAATGTTTTCGGTATAATGATATTTTTTAACTCAATCATTCATACTTCTGGTTTGAGAAAACCTTTTGTAAGCGGTGGAAAGTACACATGGACTAATAATCAAAAGCATCCGAGTCTTGAGAAAACTTTATAGGATCCTCATGCCTAGTGATTGGGCGAACGTTTTTCCTTTGATGACTCGGCAATTTTTTTTCCGAGAGATGTCTGTGACCATAATCACCTCTTATCATCCACCAAGAATAACCATGTTACATGTCCTAAAAGAGGGACTTTCATTTTGAGGTTAATTAGATGAAAAAAGCTAATTTTCTTCCCCTGGTTCATAAGATTTGTAGTAAACCTATGAGATCACCAGATTCTATTGATGTACTGCACACTAAGATTAAAATATTAATAAAAATCATTAAATGCTAGGGCTCAAATTACTTTTGCCATGCTAGAAGTAGAAAGGAGGAACTTGGAGTGGAACTCTATGTATTGGTAGAGTTGGAAAATTTAGGTCCTCTTCACCCTGAATTATATTGTTGGAGAGTTGGCATTAATATTGTGCTCAATCAGATCTTGATTAATAAGGAAGTATATGTTGGTGAACGTAGTAATTCAAAAACTATTCTACGATCATGCAAGATCTATCTAGGAGATGCATAGCAACGAGAAGGGAGAGTGTGTCCTGTTGGGGTAACGTAGTAATTTCAAAAAAAATTCCTACGCACACGCAAGATCATGGTGATGCATAGCAACGAGAGGGGAGAGTGTCGTCCACGTACCCTCATAGACCGTAAGCGGAAGCGTTATGACAACGCGGTTGATGTAGTCGTACGTCTTCACGATCGACCGATCCTAGTACCGAACGTACGTCACCTCCGTGATCTGCACACGTTCAGCTCGGTGACGTCCCACGAACTCACGATCCAGTAGAGCTTCGAGGGAGAGTTCCGTCAGCACGACGGCATGATGACGGTGTTGATGAAGCTACCGACGCAGGGCTTTGCCTAAGCACCGCTACGATATGACCGAGGTGGATTATGGTGGAGGGGGGCACCGCACACGGCTAAAGATCAATGATCAACTTGTCGGTCTTGGGGTGCCCCCTGCCCCCGTATATAAAGGAGCTAGGAGGGAGGCGGCTGGCCAAGGAGGAGGGTGCGCCAAGGGGGGAGTCCTACTCCCACTAGAAGTAGGACTCCTCTTTCCTAGTAGGAGTAGGAGCAGGGGGAAGGAGGAGAGAGGGGAAAGGAAAGGGGGGTGCCGCCCCCCTCCTTGTCCAATTCGGATTAGAATGGGAGGGGGCGCGTGGCCTACCCTGGCCTCCCCTCCTCTTCTCCACTAAGGCGGTAAGGTCCAATAGGCCCATTACACTCCCCGGGGGGTTCCGGTAACCCCCTAGTACTCCGGTATTTGTCCGAACATGCGCCGAACCGTTCTGAAGTTCAAACATAGTCATCCAATATATCGATCTTTATGTCTCGACCATTTCAAGACTCCTCGTCATATTTGTGATCATATCCGGGACTCCGAACTACCTTCAGTACATCAAAACTCATAAACTCATAATACGATCGTCACCGAACGTTAAGCGTGTTGACCCTACGGGTTCGAGAACTATGTAGACATGACCGAGAAGCGTCTCCGGTCAATAACCAATAGCGAAACCTGGATGCTCATATTGGCCCCTACATATTCTACAAAGATCTTTATCGGTCAAACCGCATAACACTATACATTGTTCCCTTTGTCATCGGTATGTTACTTGCCCGAGATTCGATCGTCGATATCTCAATACCTATTTCGATCTCGTTACCGGTAAGTCTCTTTATTCGTTCCGTAATGCATCATCCCGCAACTAACTCATTAGTCACATTGCTTGCAAGGCTTATAGTGATGTGCATTACTAAGAGGGTCCAGAGATACCTCTTTGACAATCAGAGTGACAAATCCTAATCTCGATCTGTGCAAACTCAACAAGTACCATCAGAGACACCTGTAGAGCACCTTTATAATCACCCAGTTACGTTGTGACGTTTGGTCGCACACAAAGTGTTCCTCCAGTAATCGGGAGTTGCATAATCTCATAGTCATAGGAACATGTATAAGTCATGAAGAAAGCAATAGCAGTAAACTAAAATGATCAACTGCTAAGCTAACGGAATGGGTCATGTCAATCACATCATTCTCCTAATGATGTGATCTCGTTTATCAAATGACAACTCATGTCTATGGCCACGAAACTTAACCATCTTTGATCAACGAGCTAGTTAAGTAGAGGCATACTAGTGACACTCTGTTTTTCTATGTATTCACACATGTATTACGTTTCCGGTTAATACAATTCTAGCATGAATAATAAACATTTATCATGAATTAATGAAATAAATAATAACTTTATTATTGCCTCTAGGGCATATTTCCTTCAGTCTCCCACTTGCACTAGAGTCAATAATCTAGATTACACAATAATGATTCTAACACCCATGGAGTCTTGGTGATGATCATGTTTTGCTCGTGAGAGAGGCTTAGTCAACAGGTCTGCAACATTTAGATCCGTATGTATCTTGCAAATATCTATGTCTCCCACCTAGACTTGATCACGGATGGAATTGAAGCGTCTCTTGATGTGCTTGGTTCTCTTGTGAAATCTGGATTCCTTTGCCAAGGCAATTGCACCAGTATTGTCACAAAAGATTTTCATTGGACCCGATGCACTAGGTATGACACCTAGATTGGATATGAACTCCTTCATCCAGACTCCTTGATTTGCTGTCACCGAAGCATCTATGTACTACGCTTCACACGTAGATCCAGCCATGACGCTTTGTTTAGAACTACACCAACTGACAGCTCCACCGTTCAATATAAACATGTATTCGGTTTGCGATTTAGAATCGTCCGGATCAGTGTCAAATCTTGCATCGACGTAACCATTTACGACGAGCTCTTTGTCACCTCCATAAACAAGAAACATATCCTTAGTCCTTTTCAGGTATTTCAGGATGTTCTTGACCACTGTCCAGTGATCCACTCCTGGATTACTTTGGTACCTTCCAGCTAAACTAATAGCAAGGCACACATCAGGTCTGGTACACAACATTGCATACATGATAGAGCCTATGGCTGAAGCATAGGGAATATTTTTCATTTTCTCTCTATCTTCTGCAGTGGTCGGGCATTGAGTCTGACTCAACTTCACACCTTGTAACAAAGGCAAGAACCCTTTCTTTGCTTGATCCATTTTGAACTTTTTCAAAACTTTATCAAGGTATGTGCTTTGTGAAAGTCCAATTAAGTGTCTCGATCTATCTCTATAGATCTTGATGCCCAATATATAAGCAGCTTCACCGAGGTCTTTCATTGAAAAACTCTTATTCAAGTATCCTTTTATGCTATCCAGAAATTCTATATCATTCCCAATCAACAATATGTCATCCACATATAGTATTAGAAATGCTACAGAGCTCCCACTCACTTTCTTGTAAATACAGGCTTCTCCAAAAGTCTGTATAAAACCATATGCTTTGATCACACTATCAAAACGTTTATTCCAACTCCGAGAGACTTGCACCAGTCCATAAATGGATCGCTGGAGCTTGCACACTTTGTTAGCACCTTTTGGATCGACAAAACCTTCCGGTTGCATCATATACAACTCTTCTTCTAGAAATCCATTCAGGGATGCAGCTTTGACATCCATTTGCCAAATTTCATAATCATAAAATGCAGCAATTGCTAACATGATTCTGACAGACTTAAGCATCGCTACGGGTGAGAAAGTCTCATCGTAGTCAACCCCTTGAACTTGTCGAAAACCTTTCCCAACAAGTCAAGCTTTGTAGACAGTAACATTACCGTCAGCGTCAGTCTTCTTCTTGAAGATACATTTATTCTCGATGGCTTGTCGATCATCGGGCAAGTCAACCAAAGTCCACACTTTGTTCTCATACATGGATCCCATCTCAGATTGCATGGCCTCAAGCCATTTTGCGGAATCTAGGCTCATCATCGCTTCCTCATAGTTCGTAGGTTCGCCGGTCAAGTAACATGACCTCCAGAATAGGATTACTGTACCACTCTGGTGCCGATCTTACTTTGGTTGACCTACGAGGTTCGGTAGTAACTTGATCTGAAGTTTCTTGATCAATATCATTAGCTTCCACTAATTGGTGTAGGTGTCACAGGAACCGGTTTCTGTGATGAACTACTTTCCAATAAGGGAGCAGGTACAGTTACCTCATCAAGTTCTACTTTCCTCCCACTCATTTCTTTCGAGAGAAACTCCTTCTCCAGAAAGGATCTATTCTTATCAACGAATGTCTTGCCTTCGGATCTGTGATAGAAGGTGTACCCAACAGTCTCCTTTGGGTATCCTATGAAGACACATTTCTCCGATTTGGGTTCGAGCTTATCAGGTTGAAGCTTTTTCACATAAGCATCGCAGCCCCAAACTTTAAGAAACGACAACTTTGGTTTCTTGCCAAACCACATTTCATAAGGCGTCATCTCAACGGATTTAGATGGTTCCCTATTTAACGTGAATGCAGCCGTCTCTAAAGCATAACCCCAAAACGATAGCGGTAAATCAATAAGAGACATCATAGATCGCACCATATCTAATAAAGTGCGGTTACGACGTTCGGACACACCATTACGCTGTGGTGTTCCGGGTGGCGTGAGTTGCAAAACTGTTCCGCATTGTTTCAAATGAAGACCAAACTCGTTACTCAAATATTCTCCTCCACGATCAGATCGTAGAAACTTTATTTTCTTGTTACGATGATTTTCCACTTCACTGTGAAATTCTTTGAACTTTTCAAATGTTTTAGACTTATGTTTCATTAAGTAGATATACCCATATCTGCTTAAATCATCTGTGAAGGTGAGAAAATAACGATACCCGCCGCGAGCCTTAATATTCATCGGACCACATACATCAGTATGTATGATTTCCAACAAATTTGTTGCTCGCTCCATTGTTCCCGAGAACGGCGTTTTAGTCATCTTGCCCATGAGGCATGGTTCGCAAGTACCAAGTGATTCCAAAATTCAATCGATATGGAGTTTCTTCATGCACTTTACACCAATATGACCTAAACGGCAGTGCCACAAATAAGTTGCACTATCATTATCAACTCTGCATCTTTTGGCTTCAATATTATGAATATCTGTATCACTACAATCGAGATTCAAAAAAAATAGACCACTCTTCAAGGGTGCATGACCATAAAAGATATTACTCATATAAATAGAACAACCATTATTCTCAGATTTAAGTGAATAACCGTCTCGCATCAAACAAGATCCAGATATAATGTCCATGCTTAAGGCTGGCACCAAATAAGAATTATTCAGGTCTAAAACTAATCCCGAAGGTAGATGTAGAGGTAGCATGCCGACCGCGATCACATCGACTTTGGAACCATTTCCCACGCGCATCGTCACCTCTTCCTTAGCCAATCTTCGCTTAATCCGTACTCCCTATTTCGAGTTGCAAATATGAGCAACAGAACTAGTATCAAATACCCAGGTGCTACTGCGAGCTTTAGTAAGGTACACATCAATAACATGTATATCACATATACCTTTGTTCACCTTGCCATCCTTCTTATCCACCAAATACTTGGGGCAGTTCCGCTTCCAGTGGCCAGTCCCTTTGCTGTAGAAGCACTCAGTCTCGGGCTTAGGTCCAGACTTGGGTTTCTTCTCCTGAGTTGCAACTTATTTGCCGTTCTTCTTGAGGTTCCCCTTCTTCTTCCCTTTACCCTTTTTCTTGAAACTGGTGGTCTTGTTGACCATCAACACTTGATGCTCCTTTTTGATTTCTACCTTCGCAACCTTTAGCATCAGGAAGAGCTCGGGAATAGTCTTATCCATCCCTTGCATATTATAGTTCATCACAAAGCTCTTGTAGCTTGGTGGCAGTGATTGGAGAATTAAGTGATTATTATACCCAGACATTTTGAGTGTATGTTCACTAACAGAACTGTTCTCCTCCATCTTAGAGCTGTAGAACTTATTGGAGACTTCATATCTCTCAATCCGGGCATTTGCTTGAAATATTAACTTCAACTCCTGGAACATCTCATATGCTCCATGACGTTCAAAATGTCATTGAAGTCCCGGTTCTAAGCTGTAAAGCATGGAACACTGAACTATCGAGTAGTCATCAGCTTTACTCTCCAGACGTTCTTAATGTTATCAACAGCATCTGCAGCAGGCCTGGCACCCAGCGGTGCTTCCAGGACGTAATTCTTCTATGCAACAATGAGGATAATCCTCAAGTTACGGACCTAGTCCGTGTAATTGCTACCATCATCTTTAAACTTAGCTTTCTCAAGGAACGCATTAAAATTCAACGAAACAATAGCACGGGCCATCTATCTACAACAACATAGACAAGCAAAATACTATCAGGTACTAAGTTCATGATAAATTAAAGTTCAATTAATCAAATTACTTAAGAACTCCCACTTAGATAGACATCCCTCTAATCATCTAAGTGATCACGTGATCCAAATCAACTAAACCATGTCCGATCATCACGTGAAATGGAGTAGTTTTCCATGGTGAACATCACTATGTTGGTCATATCTACTATATGATTCACGCTCGACCTTTCAGTTTTAGTGTTCCGAGGCCATATCTGCATATGCTAGGCTCGTCAAGTTTAAGCCGAGTATTTCTGCATGTGCAAAACTGGCTTGCACCCATTGTATGTGAACGTAGAGCTTATCACACCCGATCATCACGTGGTGTCTCGGCACGATGAACTTTGGCAACGATGCATACTCAAGGAGAACACTTGTACCTTGAAATTTAGTGAGATACCATCTTATAATGCTACCGTCAATTAAAGCATAATAAGACGCATAAAGGATAAACATCACATGCAATCAATATAAGTGATATGATATGGCCATCATCATCTTGTGCCTTTGATCTCCATCTCCAAAGCACCATCATGATCACCATCATTACCGGCTTGACACCTTGATCTCCATCGAAGCATCGTTGTCATCTCGCCAACTATTGCTACTACGACTATCGCTACCGTTTAGTGATAAAGTAAAGCAATTACTAGGCGATTGCATTGCATACAATAAAGCGACAACCATATGGCTCCTACCAGTTGCCGATAACTTCGTTACAAAACATGATCATCTCATACATTAAAATATAGCATCATGTCTTGACCATATCACATCACAACATGCCCTGCAAAAACAAGTTAGACGTCCTCTACTTTGTTGTTGCAAGTTTTACGTGCCTGCTACGAGCTTAGCAAGAACCGTTCTTATCTACGCATAAAAAACACAATGATATTTCGTCAAGTTACTGTTGTTTTAACCTTCAACAAGGACCGGGCGTAGCCACACTCGATTCAACTAAGGTTGGAGAAACTGACACCCGCCAGCCACCTGTGTGCGAAGCACGGCGGTAGAACCAGTCTCACATAAGCGTACGCGTAATGTCGGTCTGGGCCGCTTCATCCAACAATACCGCCGAATCAAAGTATGACATGCTGGTAAGCAATATGACTAGTATCGCCCACAACTCACTTGTGTTCTACTCGTGCATATAACATCTACGCGTAAACCTGACTCGGATGCCACTGTTCGGGTAACATAGTAATTTCAAAAAAAATCCTACGCACACGCAAGATCATGGTGATGCATAGCAAAGAGAGGGGAGAGTGTCGTCCACGTACCCTCGTAGACCGGAAGCGGAAGCGTTATGACAACGCGGTTGATGTAGTCGTACGTCTTCACGATCGACCGATCCTAGTACCGAACGTACGACACCTCCGTGATCTGCACACGTTCAGCTCGGTGACATCCCACGAACTCACGATCCAGTAGAGCTTCAAGGGAGAGTTCCGTCTGCACGACAGCGTGATGATGATGTTGATGAAGCTACCAACGCAGGGCTTCGCCTAAGCACCTCTATGATATGACCGAGGTGGATTATGGTTGAGGGGGGCACCGCACACGGCTAAAGATCAATGATCAACTTGTCTATCTTGGGGTGCCCCCTGCCCTTGTATATAAAGGAGCTAGGGGGGAGGTGGCCGGCCAAGGAGGAGGGCGCGCCAAGGGGGGAGTCCTCCTTGTCCAATTCGGACTAGAGGGGGAGGGGGCGTGCGGCCTGCCCTGGCCGCCCCTCCTCTTCTCCACTAAGGCCCAATAGGCCCATTACACTCCCCGGGGGGTTCTGGTAACCCCCCGGTACTCCGGTATTTTTCCGAACATGCACGGAACCCTTCCGAAGTTCAAACATAGTTATCCAATAAATCGATGTTTATGTCTCGATCATTTCGAGACTCCTTGTCATATCCATGATCATATCCGGGACTCTGAACTACCTTCGGTACATCAAAACTCATAAACTAATAATACCGATCGTCACCAAACATTAAGCGTGCGAACCCTATGGGTTCGAGAACTATGTAGACATGACCGAGACACGTCTCCATTCAATAACCAATAGCGGAACCTGGATGCTCATATTGGCTCCTATATATTCTACGAAGATCTTTATCGGTCAAACCGCATAACAATATACATTGTTCCCTTTGTCATCGGTATGTTACTTGCCCGAGATTCGATCATCGGTATCTCAATACCTAGTTCAATCTCGTTACTGGAAAGTCTCTTTACTCATTCCGTAATGCATCATCCCACAACTAACTCATTATTCACATTGCTTGCAAGGCTTACAGTGATGTGCATTACCGAGAGGGCCCAGAGATACCTCTCCGACAATCAGAGTGACAAATCCTAATCTCGATCTATGGAAACTCAACAAGTACCATCGGAGACACCTGTAGAGCACCTTTATAATCACCCATTTACGTTGTGGCGTTTGGTAGCACACAAAGTGTTCCTCCAGTAATCGGGAGTTGCATAATGTCAAAGTCATAGGAACATGTATAAGTCATGAATAAAGCAATAGGAGTAAACTAAAACGATCAAGTGCTAAGCTAACAGAATGGGTCATGTCAATCACATCATTCTCCTAATGATGTGATCTCGTTTATCAAATAACAACTCATGTCTATGGCGACGAAAATTAACCATCTTTGATCAACAAGCTAGTTAAGTAGAGGCATACTAGTGACACTCTGTTTTTCTATGTATTCACACATGTATTATGTTTCTGGTTAATACAATTCTAGCATGAATAATAAACATTTATCATGAATTCAGGAATAAATAATAACTTTATTATTGCCTCTAGGGCATATTTCCTTCATGTCCACGTACCCTTGTAGACCGAAAGCAGAAGCGTTTAGTAACACAGTTGATGTAGTCGAACGTCTTCACGATTCAACCGATCCATGTACCGAACATACGACACCTCCGTGTTCAGCACACGTTCATCATGATGACGTGCCTCGAGCTCTTGATCCAGTTGAGGACAAGGGAGAGTTCCATTAGCATGATGGCATGGCGACAGTGATGAAGAAGTTACCGACGCAGGGCTTCGCCTAAGCACTACGACGATATAACCAAGGTGTGTAACTGTGGAGGGGAGCACCGCACACGGCTAAGAGAAGACTTGGTGTCCTTTGGGGTTCCCCCCGCCTCCGTATATAAAGGGGGGAGGAGGAGCTGGCCGGCCTAAGGGGGCGCGCCAAAAGGGGGGAGTCCTACTTGGACTCCTGATAACCCACAAGTATAGGGGATCACAACAGTTTTCGAGGGTAGAGTATTCAACCCAAATTTATTGATTCGACACAAGGGGAGACAAAGAATATTCTCAAGTATTAGCAGTTGAGTCGTCAATTCAACCACACTTGGAAAACTTAATATCTGCAGCAAAGTATTTAGTAGCAAAGTAATATGGAAGTAACGGTAACAGTGGCAAAAGTAACAATAGCAGTTTTGTAGTAATTGTAACAGTGGCAACGGTAAAGTAACTAAGCAAAGATCAATATGTGAAAAGCTCGTAGGCATTGGATCAGTGATGGATAATTATGTCGGATGCGATTCCTCATGCAACAGTTATAACATAGGGTGACACAAAACTAGCTCCAGTTCATCAATGTAATGTAGGCATGTATTTCGAATATAGTCATACATGCTTATGGAAAAGAACTTGCATGACATTTTTTGTCCTACCCTCCCGTGGCAGCGGAGTCCTATTGGAAACTAAAGGATATTAATGCCTCCTTTTAATAGATTACCGGACCAAAGCATTAACACTTAGTGAATACATGAACTCCCCAAACTACGGTCATCACTGGTAAGTATCCCGGTTATTGTCACTTCGGGGTTAACGGATCATAACACATAATATGTGACTATAGACTTGCAAGATAGGATCAAGAACTCACATATATTCATGAAAACATAATAGGTTCAGATCTGAAATCATGGCGCTCGGGCCCTAGTGACAAGCATTAAGCATAGCAAAGTCATAGCAACATCAATCTCACAACATAGTGGATACTAGGGATCAAACCCTAACAAAACTAGCTCGATTACATGGTTAATCTCATCCAACCCATCACCGTCCAGCAAGCCTACGATGGAATTACTCACACACGGTAGTGAGAATCATGAAATTGGTGATGGAGGATGGTTGATGATGATGACGATGACGGATTCCCCTCTCCGGAGCCCTGAACGGACTCCAGATCAGCCCCCGAGAGAGATTAGGGCTTGGCGGCGGCTCCGTGTCGTAAAACATGATGAATCCTTCTCTCTGAATTTTTTTCTCCCCGAACATGAATATATGGAGTTGGAGTTGAGGTCGATGGAGCACCGGGGGGCCCACGAGGCAGGGGGCGCGCCCTGTACCCTTGTGGACAGGGTGTGGGTCCCCTTTTGTTGATTCTTTCGCCAATATTTTTTATTAGTTCCAAAACATGACTCCGTGAAGTTTTAGGTGATTCTGAGAACTTTTATTTCTGCACAAGAATAACACCATGGCAATTCTGCTGAAAACAGCGTCAGTCCGGGTTAGTTCCATTCAAATCATGCAAGTTAGAGTCCAAAACAAGGGCAAAAGTGTTTGGGAAAGTAGATACGACGGAGACGTATCAACTCCCCCAAGCTTAAACCTTTGCTTGTCCTCAAGCAATTCAGTTGACAAACTGAAAGTGATAAAGAAAAACTATTGCAAACTCTGTTTGCTCTTGTTGTTGTAACTATGTAAAGCCATCATTCAAGTTTTCAGCAAAGATTATGAACTAACCACATTTACAATAACATTTAGGTCTCATGTTTACTCATATCAATGGCATAATCAACTAGCGAGCAATAATAATAAATCTCGAATGACAACACTTTCTCAAAACAATCATAATATGATATAACAAGATGGTATCTCGCTAGCCCTTTCTGAGACCGCAAAACATAAATGCAGAGCACCTCTGAAGATCAATGACTGTCTTAACATTGTAATTCATGGTAAAAGAGATCCAGTCATAGTCATACTCAATATAAATTAATAGTAATGCGTACAAATGACAGCGGTGCTCTCCAAATGGTGTTTTTAATAAGAGGATGATGACTCAACATAAAAGTAAATAGATAGGCCCTTCGCAAAGGGAAGCAAGGATTTGCAGAGGTGCTAGAGCTCGAGTTTTGAAATAGAGATAAATAATATTTTTAGCGGCATACTTTCATTGTCAACATAACAACCAAGAGATCTCGATATCTTCCATGCTACATACATTATAGGCGGTTCCCAAACAGAATGGTAAAGTTTATACTCCCCCACCACCAACAAGCACATTCCACGGCTGGTCCGAAACAGCGGCGAGTCTACTAGACAGGCTTAAACAGGCTCAAGCCTACCTTCCGAAAAACAATACTTTTTACTACTACTTTCATCCCAGCTCAATATATAGTACATCTACTATTGAGTAGCAACACACAACACCACACAGGCACAGCGAACATGCACTACAAACGAATGCCCAGCCCCCATCTACTGTGTAATTACTAGTTCATGTACTGTTAACTAATTTAGTGTCCAATGCAACTTAATTGCAAAAAAAGAAGAGTACAAAAATGACTATGCATGCATGTACTTCTCACGCTGAACTTGAACCCATCCTAGCTAATATGAACCCAGATACCCTTCCCTTATCTATTGTGATTGTAATCACTCCTACAACTTATATGGACAACAGGATGTGGAGATAATTGTTATGTTGCAAGATAAATTCAAATTTTGATTAAAAATTTCATATATTTTTTCAAAAATCCTTGAAAAAATCTAGTTAATGCTACATGTTTTTTAAGTAGTAATTTGGGAAATTCTAAGGTTAGTTTGACATCAAGATTAGGACATCATGTTTTTTTCAAAAGAGAGCTTAGCTTTCTTGCCGTTGACTTGAGCCTACCCTTCATTTTCTTCCTAGATTCGCCACTGGTCCGAAACAACGGGTACGGTCCAACTAACAACAATCCCAGTGGAGTTTTGTTTGCAATTATTTTGATTTGATTTGGGCATGGGACTGGGCATCCCGGTTACCGGCCATTTTTTCGTGAATGATTAGCGGAGTCCACTCATCGTGAGAATAACCCACCTAGCATGGAATATATAGACAACCCTAGTTGATACATGAGTTATTCGAGTGTACAAAACAGAATTTCATTGGAAGGTTTAGAGTTTGGCATATGCAAACTTACTTGGAACGGCAGGTAAATACCGCATATAGGAAGGTATGATGGAGTCATATGGAATAACTTTGGGGTTTATGAAAGTAGATGCACAAGCTGTATTCCTGCTTAGTACAAGTGAAGGTTAGAAAGGGAATGGGAAGTGACCAACTAGAGAGCGACAACAGTCATGAACTTGCATTAAGATTAACCAACAATGAGTCCAAGCATGAGTAGGATATAAATCACCATGAACATCAATATCGTGAAGGCTATGTTGATTTTGTTTCAACTACATGCGTGAACATGTGCCAAGTCAAGCCACTCGAATCATTCAAAGGAGGATACGACCCTATCATACCACATCACAACCATTTTAATAGCTTGTTGGCATGCAAGGTAAACCATTATAAACTCCTAGCTAATTAAGCATGGCATAAGCAACTATAATATCTAATTGTCATTGCAAACATGTTTATTCATAATAGGCTAAATCAGGAACGATGAACTAATCATATTTACAAAAACAAGATAGGTCGAGTTCATACCAGCTTTTCTCATCTCAATCAGTCCATCATATGTCGTCATTATTGCCTTTCACTTGCACGACCAAACGGTGTGGATAATAATAATAGTGCACATTGGACTAAGCTGGAATCTGCAAGCATTCAATTCAAGGGAGAAGACAAGGTAATATGGGCTCTTAGTTAAATCAACAATAATGCATATGAGAGCCACTCAACATTTTCATCGTGGTCTTCTCCTCTCGACCCCCAAAGAAAAGAAAAGAACTAAAACTATTTACATGGGAAAGCTCTCAACAAACAAAAGAAGAACGAGAAATCTTTTTGAGTTTTCTTTTAATTACTACTACTACAGGCATGGAAAGTAAACTAGCTAAAAGCTATAACTAATTTTTTTGGTTTTTCTTAAGGTTATTCAAACACACAAGAAGAAAGCGAGAAAACAAAATAAACTAGCATGGATAGTACAATGAAAAAGTATGAGCACCGAGAACTAGCAATAGTGTGTGAACATGAATGTAATGTCGGTGAGAAATACGTACTCCCCCAAGCTTAGGATTTTGGCCTAAGTTGGTCTATGCCCATGGTTTGAAGTTGTAGCTGGGGGCGTACTGAGATGGAGCAGCCATCGCCTCACGAGCTGCAACCTGGAGGCTAGTTGCCTCTGTCCTCCTCTTGTACTCGTTCGCCTCCTCCCTGGTTATAATATATCTTCTTTTTGCCTGAAAGTCAAAGAAACCAGGAGCAGGGAGAGCAGCATGGACAGTGCGACGTCTGTCAAAGATTAGTCGGTACTAGAGGAACTGTTCATTCCTCTCAGGAAACCGATGACGAACCATAGCATCATAATCTAGATAAGCGGGAGGCAACTCCATATCATTTTCATGTATGGGTATTTCAAGAAAATTAGCCACACGGGTTGCATAAATCCCACCAAACAAGTCCCCAATTAAACTATTATTATGCAACCTACATGCAATAATGGACCCCAAGTTATGTTGCTTATCTCCTAGCACATCACTCTTGAGAACACTAAGATCTGGAACACACATGTGACATGCCTCGTCCTTGCCATTATGCATCTAACTATAAAGAGAGCAAAATAAATTATAGCAGGAAAATGAATGCTCCCTATGGTAGCTTGTGCTATTTCTCTAGATTCCCCCATAGTGATACTAGCAAGAAAATTTTTAAATTCAAATTTGTGAGGTTCACTAACACTACCCCATTGCGGGAGTTTACAAGCAGTATTAAAATCTTCTAAGTCCATGGTATAAGATTTACCATAAAGATCAAATAGGACATTGTGAGAATTGCGTGAAGATGTAAGTCTAAACCTCCTCACAAAGGAATCAGTTAAGTGGTAATATTGAGGGCACTTATCTAGCATGAAGTTCTCAAGATCAGCATTATGCACATATGCATCAAATTCATCCTTGATGCCTGCTTGGACCATAAACTCCTTTGACGGCCATTCACAAGGCCGCACTTGAGCTTCCCTCGGTGGTTCATCGTCCTGCTCACGTATTGTGAGCCTGGGTCCTTGCTTCCTTGAATAACCTCCTTGGTACATTTTCCTAGACATATTTCTTCCTCCGCAAATTTTTTGAAAATTTTAGTACTCAAAATAATAGTGAACCAAACTCAACAAACTTGATAGCAACTACTCCCACAAGTGCCTAGAGACTATATCATGCATTAGAACTACTTGGGACCAAATAAATTTGACATGCAAGCTCAAGAACAGGGTCACCTAGGTTGTAAAAATTTGCAATGAATAAAGCACTAGAACAAAAACTAATTGGACCATTGGAGGAGTCACATACCAAAGAACAATCCCCCAAAGCAGTTTCGTGAATGGAGCTTTGAGCAAGGAGATCGAAAATGGCAGCAAGATGAGCTAGAACTCGTGCTTGAGCTGGTTAGTGATTTTTTGGGACGAAGAAGAAGTGTGTGGTTGCAGGAATAAGTGGAGGGGGGCCACCAGGGGCCCATGAGGCAAGGGGCGCATCCCAGGGGGTGGGCACGCCCTGGAACCTCGTGGCTAGGTGCTTTCCCCCTCTAGTGTGTTCTTAGTGCCAGATATTCTCAAATATTCTAGAAAAAATCATATTTCATTTTCAGGGCATTTGGAGAACTTTTATTTTCAGGGTATTTTTTTTATTGCAAGGATAATTCAGAAAACAGACAGAAAAACACTATTTTTGCTTTATTTAATCAAAATAACAGAAAGTAAAAGGAGGGTACAGAAGCTTGTGCTTTATAACTTCATCCATCTCATGCTCATCAAAAGGAATCCACTAACAAGGTTGATCAAGTCTTGTTAACAAACTCATTCTGAATCGCATGAAACCGGAGAATTTTCGAATAACACTAGGTTACCTCAACGGGGATATGTACATCCCCAATAATAAGAATATCATATTTCTTCTTGACAGTAGGAAGAGGAAATTCGAAACCTCCGATAATAATCGATGGATTTTTTCCAATAGAATTGGTACTGTGAACTTGAGGTTGTTTCCTCGGAAAGTGTACCGTATGCTCATTACCATTAACATGCAAAGTGACATTGCCTTTGCAATCAATAAAAGCCCCTGCAGTATTCAAAAAGGGTATACCAAGGATAATTGACATACTATCATCCTCGGGAATATCAAGAATAACAAAGTCCGTTAAGATAGTAACGTTTGCAACCTCAACAGGCACATCCTCACAAATACCGACAAGTATAGCAGTTGATTTATCGGCCATTTACAAAGATATTTCAGTAGGTGTCAACTTATTCAAATGAAGTCTATGATATAAAGAGAGAGTCATAACACTAACACCGGCTCCAAGATCACATAAAGCAGTTTTAACATAGTTTCTTTTAATGGAGCATGGTATAGTTGGTACTCCTGGATCTCCAAGTTTCTTTGGTATTCCACGCTTAAAAGTATAATTAGCAAGCATGGTGGAAATTTCAGCCTCCGGTATCTTTCTTTTATTTGTAACAATATCTTTCATGTACTTAGCATAAGGATTCATTTTAAGCATATCAGTCAAACGCATACGCAAAAAGATAGGTCTAATCATTTCAGCAAAGCACTCAAAATCCTCATCATCCTTTTTCTTGGATGGTTTAGGAGGAAAAGGCATGGGTTTCTGAACCCATGGTTCTCTTTCTTTACCGTGCTTCCTAGCAACAAAGGCTCTCTTATCCTAATGTTGATTCTTTGATTGTGGGTTATCAAGATCAGCAGCAGGTTCAATCTCTACCTCATTGTTATTGCTAGGTTGAGCATCGACATGAACATTATCATTAACATTATCACTAGGTTCATGTTCATCACCAGATTGTGTTTCAGTATTAGAAATAGAAATATCATTGGGATTCTCGGGTGTGTCAACAACAGGTTCACTAGAAGCATGCAAAGTCCTATCATTTTTCTTTTTCTTCTTTTTAGAAGGACTAGATGCATCAACATTAGTTCTCCGAGAATCTTGCTCAATTCTCTTGGGGTGGCCCTCGGGATACAAAGGTTCCTGAGTCATTTTACCCCCTCTAGTCATAACTCTAACAACATTATCATTTTTCTTATCATTTAATTCATTGAGCAAATCATTTTGAGCTTTAAGCACTTGTTCTACTTGAGTGGTAACCATAGAAGCATGTTTACTAATGAGTTTAAGTTCACCTTTAACTCTAGACATATAATCACTCAAGTGTTCAACCATATAAGCATTACGTTTCAATTGTCTACCAACATAAGCATTGAAGTTTTCTTGTTTAGCCATAAAGTCATCAAACTCATCCAAGCATTGGCTAGCAAACTTAGTAGACGGGATTTAAGCTTTATCATATCTATAGAGAGAATTTACCTTTACTACCTGTGTCGGGTTATCAAGACCATGTATTTCTTCAATAGGTGGTAAATTAAGACCATGTATTTCTTCATCAGGAGGTAAATTCTTAACACCTTCAGCTTTAATACCTTTTTCTTTCATAGATTTCTTTGCCTCTTGCATATCTTCAGGACTGAGAAATAGAATACCCCTTTTCTTCGGAGTTGGATTAGGAGTTGGTTCAGGAAGTGTCCAATTATTTTCATTAGTCAACATATTATTCAATAACAATTCAGCTTGATCAACAGTGCTTTCCCTGAAAACACATCCAACACAACTATCCAGGTGGTCTCTGGAAGCATCGATTAGTCCATTATAAAAGATATCAAGTATTTCATTTTTCTTGAGAGGATGATCGGGCAAAGCATTAAGTAACTGGAGAAGCCTCCCCCAAGCTTGTGGGAGACTCTCTTCTTCAATTTGCACAAAATTATATATTTCCCTTAAGGCCGCTTATTTCTTATGAGCGGGGAAATATTTAGCAGAGAAGTAATAAATCATATCCTGGGGACTACGCACACAACCAGGATCAAGAGAATTAAACGAAGTTTTAGCATCACCCTTTAATGAGAATGGAAATAATTTAAGGATATAGTAGTAACGAGTTTTCTCATCATTAGTGAATAGGGTGGCTATATCATTTAACGTAGTAAGATGTGCCACAACACTTTCAGATTCATAGCCATAAAAAGTATCAGATTCAACCAAAGTAATTCTCAGGATCGACAGAGAAATCATAATCCTTATCAGTAACACAGATAGGTGAAGTAGCAAAAGCAGGGTCATATTTCATTCTAGCATTCAGAGACTTTTCTTTCAGCTCAGCTAATAATTTATTAAGATCAGATCTCTCATTGCAAGCAAGAAAATCTCTAGCAGCTTCTTCATCCATAACATAACCCTCAGGCACAATAGGCAATTCATATCTAGGGGGAGAATCTTCATCATGACTTTCATCAATATTATCAGTTTCAATAATTTCATTCTCTCTAGCCCTAGCAAGTTGTTCATCAAGAAATTCACCTAATGGAACAGTATAATCAAGCATAGAAGTAGTTTCATCATAAGCATCACGCATAGCAGAAGTAGCATCATTAATAACATCAACATATCAGAATTAATAGCAGAAGCAGGTTTAAGTGTCGCAAGTTTACTCAAAACAGATGTAGAATCAAGTGCAGAGCTAGATGGCAGTTCCTTACCTCCCCTCGTAGTTGAGGGAAAAATCTTAGTTCTTTCCTCTTTCAAGTTCCTCATAGTGATCAGCAGATATGAATCCCAAGTGACTCAAATAATAGAGCTATGCTCCCCGGCAACGGCACCAGAAAATAGTCTTGATAACCCACAAGTATAGGGGATCGCAACAGTTTTTGAGGGTAGAGTATTCAACCCAAATTTATTGATTCGACACAAGGGGAGCCAAATAATATTCTCAAGTATTAGCAGTTGAGTTGTCAATTCAACCACACTTGGAAAACTTAATATCTGCAGCAAAGTATTTAGTAGCAAAGTAAGATGGAAGTAAAGGTAACAGTGGCAAAAGTAACAATAGCAGTTTTGTAATAATTGTAACTGTGGCAACGGTAAAGTAACTAAGCAAAGATCAATATGTGAAAAGCTCGTAGGCATTGGATCAGTGATGGATAATTATGTCGGATGCGATTCCTCATGCAATAGTTATAACATAGGGTGACACAGAACTAGCTCCAGTTCATCAATGTAATGTAGGCATGTATTCTGAATATAGTCATACGTGCTTATGGAAAAGAACTTGCATGACATCTTTTGTCCTACCCTCCTGTGGCAGCGGGGTCCTATTGGAAACTAAGGGATATTAAGGCCTCCTTTTAATAGAGTACCGGACCAAAGCATTAACACTTAGTGAATACAACTCCTCAAACTATGGTCATCATCGGTAAGTATCCCAATTATTGTCACTTCGGGGTTAACGGATCATAACACATAATAGGTGACTATAGACTTGCAAGATTGGATCAAGAACTCACATATATTCATGAAAACATAATAGGTTCATATCTGAAATCATGGCACTCGGGCCCTAGTGACAAGCATTAAGCATAGCAAAGTCATAGCAACAACAATCTCAGAACATAGTGGATACTATGGACCAAACCCTAACAAAACTAACTCAGTTACATGGTAAATCTTATCCAACCCATCACCGTCCAACAAGCCTACGATGGAATTACTTACGCACGGCAGTGAGCATCATGAAATTGGTGATGGAGGATGGTTGATGATGACGACGGCGATGGATTCCCCTCTCCGGAGCCCCGAACAGACTTCAGATCAGCCCTCCCGAGAGAGATTAGGGCTTGGCGGCGGCTCCGTATTGTTAAACACGATGAATCCTTCTCTTTGATTTTTTTCTCCCTGAACATAAATATATGGAGTTGGAGTTGAGGTCAGTGGAGCACTAGGGGGCCCACGAGGCAGGGGGCGCGCCCCAGGGGGTGGGCGCACCCTGCACCCTCATGGACAGGGTGTGGGTCCCCGACTGTTGATTCTTTCGCCAATATTTTTTATTAATTCCGAAACGTGACTCCGTGAAGTTTTAGGTCATTCCGGGAACTTTTATTTCTGCACAAAAATAATACCATGGCAATTCTGCTGAAAACAACGTCAGTCCGGGTTAGTTCCATTCAAATCATGCAAGTTAGAGTCCAAAACAAGGACAAAAGTGTTTGGAAAAGTAGATACGACGGAGACACATCAACTCCTAGTCCAAGTAGGATTCGCCCCCCCCCCCCTCCTTCCTTCCACCGGAGAGGGAAAAGGGGAAGGGAGAGAGAGGGAGAAGGAAAGAGGGGGGGCAACCCACTCTCCTAGTCCAATTTGGTTTGGGCAAGGGGGCGCCTCTCTCACGTGGCCTTTGTCCTCTCCGCCAATAAGGCCCAATAGGCTCAATACTTCTCCTGGTGAATTCCCGTAACTCCTGGGTACTCCGAAAAATACCTGAATCACTCGGAACCATTCTGATGTCCGAATATAGCCTTCCAATATATGAATATTTACCTCTCGGCCATTTCAAGACTCCTCGTCATGTCCGTGATCTGATCCGGGACTCCGAACAAACTTCGGTCATCAAATCACATAACTCATAATACAAATAGTCATCGAACGTTAAGCGTGCGGACCCTACGAGTTCGAGAACTATGTAGACATGACCGAGACACATCTTCGGTCAATAACCAATAGAGAAACCTAGATGCTTATATTGGCTCCTACATATTCTACGAAAATCTTTATCGGTAAAACCGCATAACAACATACGTTATTCCCTTTGTCATCGGTATGTTACTTGCCCCAGATTCGATCATCGGTATCATGATACCTAGTTCAATCTCATTGCCGGCAAGTCTCTTTACTTTTTCTGTAATGCATCATCCCGTAACTAACTCATTAGTCACATTGCTTGCAAGGCTTATAGTGATGTGCATTACCGAGAGGGCCCAGAGATACCTCTCCGATACTCGGAGTGAGAAATCCTAATCTCGATCTATGCTAACCCAACAAACACCTTCAGAGACACCTGTAGAGCATCTTTCTAATCACCCAGTTATGTTGTGACATTTGATAGCACACAAGGTGTTCCTCCGGTATCCGGGAGTTGCATAATCTCATAGTTAGAGGAACATGTATAAGTCATGAAGAAAGCAATAGCAATAAAACTTAACGATCATAATGCTAAGCTAACGGATGGGTCGTGTCCATCACATCATTCTCTAATGATGTGATCCCGTTCAACAAATGACAACACATGTCCATGGTCAGAAAACTTAACCATCTTTGATTAACGAGCTAGTCAAGTAGAGGGATACTAGGGAGACTATGTTTTGTCTATGTATTCACACATGTACTGAGTTTCCGGTTAATACAATTCTAGCATGAGTAATAGACATTTATCATGATATAAGGAAATATAAATAACAACTTTATTATTGCCTCTAGGGCATATTTCCTTCAGTCTCCCACTTGCACTAGAGTCAATAATCTAGTTCACATCGCCATGTGATTTAACACCAATAGTTCACATCTTTATGTGATTAACACCCATACTTCACATTGCCATGTGACCAACACTCAAAGGGTTTACTAGAGTCAATAATCTAGTTCACAATGCTATGTGATTAACACCCAAGAGTAATAAGGTATGATCATGTTTTGCTTGTGAGAGAAATTTTAGTCTACGGGTTTGGAACATTCAGATCCGTATGTATTTTGCAAATTTCTATGTCTACAATGCTCTGCATGGAGCTACTCTAGCTAATTGCTCCCACTTTCAATATGTATCTAGATCAAGACTTAGAGTACGTCAACCAGATCGGTGTCAAAGCTTGCATCGACGTAACTCTTTACGACGAACTCTTTGTCACCTCCATAACCGAGAAACATTTCCTTAGTCCTCTTAGGTAACTTAGGATAAATTTGACTGTTGTCCAGTGATCCACTCCTAGATCACTATCGTACCTCCTTGCCAAACTCATGGCAAGGTACACAATAGGTTTGGTACACAACATAGCATACTTTATAGAACCTATGGCTGAGGCATAGGGAATGACTTTCATTCTCTTTCTATTTTCTGCCGTGGTCAGGTTTTGAGTCTTACTCATACCTTACAACTCAGGCAAGAACTCCTTCACTACAAAAAAAGACACATCCATGACATTTTGGGTCGAACAATTTTTTTTCTGTCATACTTATGACACTTCTATGACGATAATTGTGACAAAACCCGGTATCATCATAGATGTGGTGGGCTCCTACTTCTATGACAAAAAATCATGACAGAAAATGGGCTTTTCGTCCTGGGCGGGCCGGAGACACAACTGCATGATATTCTTTGGGCCGTCCATGACGGAAAAAACCATGGTAGAAGCAAGGGCGAGGAAAATTTCGGCGAGTTCTCGGTTATGGTGGGTGGTTGGGGGCCGAACGATGCGCATTTCTCTCATACACGTACGTGCGTGTGTGCGAGGCATTGGGCTCTAACTGAACCCGAGCGATTGCACTGTAGGCTACGCGTTGCTGAACCCGAGCGATCGATCGATGGCTGTTAACTGAACCCGATCGAGCGATTCCTTCACTACTGCTGCTAACTGAAGTCGATCGATGCTGCCTTTGGATGAA
>NC_041393.1:40760080-40802455 GCF_002162155.2 Triticum dicoccoides
TGAACAGGACCACGTGGCGTTGCCTCTGGATGAACAGGACCCCGATCGATTGAGTCGGTTGGGGCTGGATGAACATGACCCCGTGGAGGGCTGGATGAACAGTAGACGGTGGAGGGGTGGATGGATAGTAGCCTGTGGAGGGGTGGTTGAATAGGAGCCCGTGGAGAGGGGTGGTTGAATAGTAGCCGATGGAGTAGCGTGCGGTGGAGGCTGGATGAACAGGAGCCCGTGGATGAACAATCACATGTGGAGGCTGGAGGAGGTCGACGATGGATGAACAGTAGCTCGTGGAGGCTGGAGGAGGTCGACGGTGGAGATGAACAGTATCCCGTGGAGTCCCGTTTCGCGGTACACCACACCCCTCCCGATGAACAGGACCCCCGTTTCGACCATAGGGCTCCAACACAAGTCCGTTTCGTCCGTTTTGCGGTACGCCACACCCCTCCCAATCAACACGACCCCGTTTCGACCATAGAAGGTCCAACACAAGTCCGTTTCCTCCGATTTGCGGTACGCCAGACCCCTCCCGATGAACAGGATCCCGTTTCGAACCTGGTCGGTCGAACACAAGGCTGTTTCCTCCGTTCTACGGTACGCCAGGCCTCATTTCCATCGCCTGTTCCGTCCAAGCCCTCCCGATGAACGCGATGATGCATTCCCGTTCTGACCCAGCCGGTTGGCTCCCCATGAACACGATGACGATGCTATTTCTCCGTTCTGACCTAGCCATGTACACGAGCCCTGGCCGTACGTATGCGCGAGTAGGCGCTTGAGACCCCGCTCGTATGTACACGTACGTGGCCATATTTTCTTTCTTGCACATTGTCCGCTTTACGTACGTGTACATGCTACGTGCGCGCCTCTACTACGACACATGCGCGCCTCTACATCCACCAGTATGTACGTACATGTTCGCGACCAGAATGACAATGCTACATACGCTTCGACCAGGTGGGTCCCGACTGTCAGACACTTCCTTGCGTGCGAAGATGTAGCTGGTGGGTCCTAGCAGTCACGGGGCGAATCATTTTTTTTGCCTGGATGCACTTCCTTGCGTGCGAAGATGTAGCTGGTGGGTCCCAACAGTCAGGGGGGAAATGTTTTTTTGCGAAATACAGTGGCCCGTCCGGTGGGTCCCTGCTGTCAGGTGGAGGTATCATTAATTTACATGTAATAAGGAGGCACTTCCTTGCTGCGGCCGTGGACCCAGCTGTCAGCCTCTCGACGTACAGTCCACGTCCGATGGAAGTCGTTCCTTGACCACGTTGACCATGCCACGCCGAGAGCACCACGGCGGTGGACGACGGTGAGGCCTAGGAAGGGGACGACGCGGAGCTGAGGAAGACGCGGCAGTGGATGCCCATGCGGAGAGGAGTGCGAGGGTTCACTAGTTTGGCTGTGATGTGAGGCTGCCATCGCTGTAGAATAACAGGGGTTGTGGGTGAGTACAGGGATGGCCTGGCCAGTGGTGGGAGTAGTATGGGGGCAGTGAGGCCTCCGCGGCAGCATAGCCGGCCACGGGAGGCAGGAGTAGGCGGCACGACCGGCGCTGCTTTGGGCGGCTGGAGCAAGAAGACCAGAGGTTGAAGAAGCACTATGGCCATTGGATGGTCATCATACGGTCACTGGAGTATTGACTAAGTTGACAAAGCCCTCTGTCCCCGTCAACTTAGTAGGCCCACAAGTCAGCCACCCACTATGGTGGGTCCCAGCTAGCAGGGGGTATTCATTTTTTGTTCATAATAAGGAGACACTTCCTTGCATGCGAAGATATAGCTGGTGGGTCCGACCTGTCAGCGGGGGGAAAGTTTTTTTGTGAAATACAGAGGCCCTTCCGGTGGGTCACAGATGTCAATTGGAGGAATCATTATTTTGCGTGTAATAAGGAGGCATTTCCTTGTGTGTGGCCGTGGACCCAGCTGTCAGCCTCTCCGCGTACAGTCCATGTCTGATGGAAGTCATTCCATGACCATGTTGACCACGCCGCGCCGAGAGCACCAGGGCAGTGGATGATGGCGAGGCCTAGGAAGGGGACGATACGGAGCCGGGAAAAACGCGGCAGTGGATGCCCACACAGAGAGGAGTATGAGGGTTCACTGGTTCGGCTGTGATGTGCGGCTGCCGTCGCCGCAGGGCCTGGCTAGTGGTGGGAGTAGTAGGGGCGGTGAGGCCTCAACGGCAGCACAACCAGACACTGGAGGCAGGAGCAGGCGGTCTCGCCGGCGCTGGTTTGGGCGGCTGGTGCAAGAAGAGCAGCACTTGAGGAAGCAGCAGGACTGTTCGATTCAAATCCAACGGTTACTGCTGCTACAATCATTTGTTGACTAAGTTGACAAGCCCTACGTACGCGTCAACTTAGTAGGTCCATAGGTCAGCCTCCCAACCGGTGCGCCCAACATGTCAGTGGTAGGAATCATTTTTTCGTGTAATAAGGAGGCAGTTGATTGCGTGCGGCCAGGCCAGCGGAGGGAGTAGGGTGGGCCGGGGAAGTCTGCGTGGCATCACAGCGGGCCACAAGAGGAGGGAGTAGGCAGTCCCACCAGCGCTAGTTTAGGCGGCTGGAGCAGGAAGATCAGAGATTGAAGAAGCATGTCGGCCGTTGGATGGACATCCAACAGTCACTACTGCTAGAATCGTGTGTTGACCGACAAAGCCTTGCGTAAACAAGTCAGCCTCAAAATATGTGGCGTGTACAACCCATTTGCTATTATTTTTATATTTTTTACTCATTTTCTAATTCATATGGAAATTATTGCAGCCCGTTTTCCATTTTTAGAATTGCTGCCCATTTTCTGGTCAGTACCAAGGTTAAAAAAATTAACTAAATATGTGCGAAATTTTGAAAATTCGCAAATTTTGGCTCGGGAACAAAATATTCTTAATCCAAAAATTAGTAGCCATACGAAAACAAATTTAAAAATAAGTTAGTACTATGTCATGTTAAATCCAATGAAATACTATAAAATATCAGTGAAGAACAAAAACAAAAAAAGAACTAATATCCCATTTGCTATAATGTTTTTGGAGTTTTCAACCCCTTTGATATTACTTTTAATAGACACTGACTATACTCTTTGGCCAGGCCGGAATGCATCCCTCCTCGTCTTGAAAGATTTGCAGCCCAGTAAGTCGAAGAAAACATATAGGCCTAGCTTGCGTATTCTTCAAAAAGAAATACTGGGCTACCTATTTTCCCAAAGAAAAACCTGCTGGGCTGGTCATGTTGTTAGACGGGCCACAGAGACCGCACAACCCAGTTTATAGCCTGCTCCTCCGAATTAGTACTCAAAAAAAAGTTGTGCAATTCTGTCGTTAATTGACTATACGTTAAAAATGATGTGGGTCCCGGATATCAGCAGGGTGGATTAGAGTAAAAAACAAGGGGTGCATCTGAGTAGTAAAAGAGGCGCTTGCTTGTGTTCGGGAGTGGACCTGGTGGGTCCATACTGTCATAGTCACAACTACAGTTCTCACCCGATTGACTATGTTGACAGGGACCGTTTCGAGAAAAAACTATGTTGACAGGGCCGGACGGCGACGCCGCGGCGAGCGCACCAAACACCAGCCATTATTACAAAAGGGCTACCAAAAAAGAACAAGTGTATGCATCAAACTAAATAAATATCCTACTACACCAAGTGTACGCATCTAACTAACTGGCGTAGTTAGATGTTACTATTTATTAAGCTGTGGAGATTGGCTGACGGCTTGAACCAGATGGGTGCCTGACGGGGGAATCTCCAGCCAGCAGGTCGAAGTCTGATACTTGCGACCCTCTCTCCTACTTTGGGCTGCAGAGCGTGGCGGCACATATCAGAGTATGGTGCATGCAGAGACGCATGGTATGCTGTGTACACACAGTTTTTCCTGATGAACAAAACCGCGCTGCCATCATGATCCTTGCCGTAAGTTATCTCCTGGTTAATCGGGTAATCCAGTCTGACAAACAGAGAGCGTGTACCAAGGCTACTTACCAGCCTCCAGACAAAAATTCTTGAAGGCCCAGAGAAGCTGGGATTTTGCTCAAAGACCTTGCAGTGACTGTGATTGTATTCCATGAAACAACACGTCCGGTACGTGCGAACGATTGATCGTCTGATCGAGCCAGGAACCACCTACAACTATCGTGCCGCTTTTCTTTGAAAGGTTCTTGGATTAAGAAGGGTAGGGACACCAGGCGGCCTACAACATCATATCAAGTTGGAGTCAAATAAAAAAGGGCTCTTGATGTTGTCAATCTTAAGAACAACATGTTATGAGCATGAATATTTTTTTAGTAAATGTTGACAGTAATATAAGCAAGCCATCATGACATCATAGGAAAGTAACATACTGCTGTAACAGCCGATTGTAGCGATGACTGGAGTAGGCCAGCAATACGTCCAGCCATAGAAGGAGTCGACAGCGTAAATGAAGCCCTTGTGTTCAATGGCATCAGAGAACCATTGAGGATGTATGATCCTGCGATGGACGTGCAGATTTATCCAGTTACCGCAGTGACCTGTTAGATAGGCGAGACCACGGTTGAAGAACACAATTAGCCTGAAGTCTTTATAATTCGCAGATCTTGTGGGCACTTGGTAGATTACAACCTTGAGGAAATCAAACTTGGTATCATGTTGGCTACTGTAAGATTCCGAGTATTCTGGGCCGCGGTGCCAAAGCAGTGCAGTGTTAATCGAAGGACGGGGGATCAATCGTCGGGTGTAGACCTCCACGAGCATCCAGCTGCCGCGACCATCGACGAGCACCATCCAAGACGTGTTCATGCCGACCCAGTACATACTGTTAATGTAGTTGAGGGTGACGGGGATCGGATCGCAGTCAAGGGGGTTGATGCTCGCCACCCTACAATCGTTATGCTGCGTGACACGCCGTTTCTGAAGATCAGGCTGCATCAGCAAGCAAGGAGCTGGCTTAAAAAGCTCCGTCCTGAGGGCTTTGAGTAAACGGTACAGCCCCGACGAGCACGCGGCGAGCGGCATGGTACTGAGATTGTCCACACGCAAAACAATGAGCTTGATTACCTGTGTGGGGAGCGAATTCCAGCCACTCTTTCGGTGGACGCTGCACGGTTCTGCCATTGTTAGTGCTTGGATTTCGGACGAGGGGGGAGGCGCCTTAGCGGGGATGGAAGAGTGGATGAGATTATGTGCGGACAAAGATGGAGAAGCAAATATGTGTTGCGGGAAGGGGACAGGTGATGATGACTATAGCACGCCGCTTGACTTACGAGACACATACCAGCAGTGTAGGGTCATATCGATGCCAGACAACTTTCTTGAGTGATCACAGTACTGGTACTCCCTACAGTACCTACTACTATTCCCTAACTTGCTTGAGTAGAGTAGTAGAGTAGGACTCTGCTCTACTACTAGCACCGGAGGAGTAGTATATTCTAATCTAAAATACTTATAAACTTCAATGCCCGAGCGTGGAACGACTACGAACCATGCTCAAAGACCGTGTCTATGTGGTCTTTGGAATTATATGAAAAAAAATTAGCAAGATGCCCGTGCATTGCACGGCACACCATCATCACCAACTCAGTTTTTCTCTACTCCTACTCCTATAAAAGACTTAGTTGGTGATGATGGAGGAGAGGAGGCATGTTCAGCCGGGCGTGCAACGGACGGCACAGTACTATTCGATTTGTTATAAAAAACAAAGAAGAGTTGTAGAGATAGAAATAAGAGTAGAGATATAGACTTAGGGAGGAGAACGAGGTTGTGGGAGATAAGTATGAACGAGGCAAGGCCTTATCTATAAATGTGGAGAGAGGTGCGGGTATCTTTTGTAAAATTGTCATAGTTGGCTTTCTATCCGTCAGATATAGATCGGATGGTCTATATTACAAGATGGCAGGCACACCATCATCGCCAACTTGGTTTTCTATAAGAGTAGATAGATAGAGACTAGGGAGTACTAGTAAGGACACCATCTACTGCTTCGTGTGCTACTCCTGCGCTCCATTCGGTGGCCGCAATGTCCCCTATAGCCACTCCCTCCCGCGCTCCATTCGGCGGGCGCTGTTGAAATTTGGGGAGTGCACTCTCGCGACTGCTAGCAGCCACGACTTCATCGACGATGACTTCTTCCCCGACCTCGGCAACCTCTTCCTCAATGACATGGGCGACAACCTCAACGCCAACTGTGCTGCTCCCGTTGCACCGTATATGTTTCTGTCATTCTTGTTCGAAATCATGGTAGAATTCATGTTTCTACTCTGTATCCTACTACTATGCTAGTCCACATGATTAGTTTCATCTCTGTTATAGCCGTCATGATTTATTTTCTGCTTATTCAGATTAAATTTCGTAGTAACTTGCTCATATATTCCACTGGCGCAACGTCCCCTACAGCCACTCCCGTTTCATGGACGGCCTGGTCGATGCCTCCAAGGAGCCCTTCGTTTACTACTATGAGTGCCCGATGCTGTTTTGGGGCTCGCCAGTGGACATGGTGCATCACCTCACGGATGCGTGCAACGGTCACTACTGGTCCTTGGCGGAGAACATCAAGTACGAGATGTGCTACCCGTTCACCATGCCGGAGTCGCTGGAGGATCACTGCCGCCTGCTAGTCTCGGAGGAGGACGACAGCGTCTTCCTCTTGATTGTGGGCACTGGCGAGGCCCGCACAGGCCGTCGCCCCATCTTTGTAGTGTGTGTCAGGGGTGACGCCGTTGACGCTAACACTGACACGAGGCCGATGTACGAGTGCGTGCTCAGTGTTACTACCCCTCCGGGTCACGTGGGCGGCGACACCGGCTACATAGAATGGACTTGGACTTTGCGGAGCTGGGACCGTCCCGCCGATGTGGACTTGGAAAACCCATGGTCTTATTTACCCGCCAACATGGTGCACGGGGACTCCAAGGAGGTTCACCTAGACATATGCATTATCAAGTTAAATGTTGATCATTAGTGTTCGCTCAATGTAATCCGCTGTTTAAGCATGTGGAGACTTCCATGCATGATCTTGCTCTATTGGAGTATCGCGCATGAATAAAAGTCTATCCATTTATGGTTTAGTCTAGAATCTTCCATGTATGAACTTTTACTACAGTACTGGTGAAAGACTTACTATGAACCTTTTCTTACATCTCCTCTGCCCCTTCCAAGTCATCCTAATTGAATCTCTCCATCTAGGTGTATAAGGGCATGGTTAATACTTAATAGTATAGCCAACAGTTGACTACAAGAAAGTGCCATGTCATCTGTAGCCAACATGTATAACAATTGATACTCAAAAACTAATTCATAAAGCCAACTGCACTGCTCCTGTTGCATCGTATGTGTTTCCGTCCTTCCTGTTCGAAATCGTGGTAGAATTCATGTTTCTACTCTGTATCCTACTAGATTATATTTGTTCATCTACTATGCTAGTCCAGATGATTAGTTTAATCTCTGTTATAGCCATCATGATTTATTTTGTGCTTATTCAGATTAAAACTCGTAGTAACTTGCTTATATATTCAACTGGCGCAACGTCCCCTACATCCACTCCCTTTTCATGGACGGCATGGTCATTGCCTCCAAGGAGCCCTTCGTCTACTGCTATTAGTGCCCGATGCCATTTTGGGGATCACCGTCGGACATGGTGCATCACCTCACGGATGCGTGCAACAGTCACTACTGGCCCTTGGCGGAGAACATCAAGTACGAGACATGCTACCCGTTCACCATGCCGGAGTCGCTGGAGGATCACCGCCGCCTGCTAGTCTCACAGGAGGATGGCAGCGTCTTCCTCTTGATCGTGGGCACCGGCGAGGCCCATGCAGGCCGCCGCCCCGTCTCTGTAGTGTGCGTCAGGGGCGACGCCGCTGACGCTAACACTGGCATGAGGCTGATGTACGGGTGCGTGCTCACTGTTACAACCCCTCAAAGGTACGTGGGCGGCGACACCGGCTCCATCATGCTGACTAGGACTGTGCAGAGCTGGGACCTTCCCGCTGATGTGGACATGGAAGACGCATGGTATGATTTACCCCGCAACGCGGTGCACGGGGACTCCAAGGAGGTTCACCTGGACATATGCATTACCAAGTTAAATGTTGATCATTAGTCTTCGCTCAATGAAATCCGCTGTCTAAGCATGTGGAGACTTGCATGCATGATCTTGCTCTTTTGGAGTATCGCGCATGAATAAAAGTGTATCCATTTATGGTTTAGTCTAGAATCTTCCATGTATGATTTTTTACTACAGTACTGGTCAAAGACTGACGATGAACCATTTCTTACATCTCCTCTGCCCCCTTCCAAGTCATCTTGATTTAATCCCTCCGTCTAGGTGTATAAGGGCATGGTTAATACTTAATAGTATAGCCAACCGTTGACTATAAGAAAGTGCCAAGTCATCTGTAGCCAACATGTATAACAATCGATACTCAAAAACTAATTCTTAAAGATCATTTCTTGCAAAGCACAATAAGTGTTATTTCTTCACAAGTTCTGGATGCAGGTTGAATAGTTGAACGCTTTTGTTTGCAAAAGATACCTTTTTATCTATTTCAGCCGGATGTTTGTGAGCTCTAGAGATGAAATAATATCCGAAGAAACTTATCGATACTCGTTACACATGAGATGACCCCCACATCCTTTGTCAAAATAAACAACTCCCCGGTCAATGCATTTCACTCTTCGGTGCAACGCACGGGCACCTTACTACTATAGATTAGTACAACCAAAAATTGAACTAACATTATATATAGTACGATAAATGCTGATGCATGTCACCTAAATTATATCATTCAAAACTATGTTCAAATACGAATCCAACGATATAGTTGTTTTTGACATGCACTAACATTTTGTCAGTTAAATCTTCAGTCAAATTCAATGGGGGACTAATAAATCACGACCGATGTAGTACAAGTGTAGAGGGTTGCGCTGCACGGGAGTCTCACCCCGCTTGTGGCGCGGCAGTAAAGCCGTCATATCACAAAACCAAACCACTGCTAGTAATAAGTGGCCTGGTAAAATAAACGGATAAGCAACCATCACATCCCTCCGTCTTTTTTGCATTTCATCTCTCTGCATTTACTTTCTCTGGTTCATCTCGCACACTCGATCCCTAGCTACTACTCCTAGTATCCCTAGCAACTACTCCTAGGGCCAGTTCTTTTGGCGACTTAAAAAATAAGCCGTCTCTTCCCCAGCTTTTCCCATAAGACTAGTAACAGTGGAGAGTAACATTAAGGCACCTCACTCATTTATTTGGGCTTCTAAACTACTACTAGTACTCCCTTCATTTTTATATACAAGGCCACAAACTCAAATTACAGGTACCAAGATAAAAATCAATGTGTGCTTTACAAGTCAATTTATTTTCTCATTTACCAGGTTAATTAATAGGGTGCATGCACATTAGAAGAAATTGAGTGGTCGTGAGAGAGGAAGTAGATGAGTTTGTCATTATCATCCACTACATGCATGCTAGTAATTAAGCCATGGGTTACTAGTACGAGGAAACATCATTAATATTTGTCTCGATTACTGTTGGTGGCCTTGTATAGATGAAAAATGTATTTTTTATAGTGGCCTTGTATACAAAAATGGAGGGACTACCTCCGTCCCGGTTTATTCGTCACGATTGTAATTTGTGGTAAATTTTGACCAAAGATTTAAATGATAAAATGTTAGTGCATGTGACATCACAAACATGTCATTAGTTAAATTTATGATCAAAATTTGACACAGATTACAATGGGGACCAATAAACGAGGACGGAGCTAGTAGTAAAGGGATTACTACTAATCCAGAAGCCTAAACGAACTGGCCCCTGGTACTCCTACTAGTAGTACTAGTACTCAAGTTGGAATTCCAATTGCATGACACAACTTGTTAGGCAAAAAATTCGATACAGGGTGTAGGAAGTGGTTTGGGAATTTGCATGCCTTTCCGACCAGTGAGATACTCCGTACAAAGTACGACAGAGAAATAACCACAGAGAAGGAAGCTAAAAGTAAACAATCAAACGAGCATTTTTGCTTTTGTTTTGCATTGGATCGTTTCACAAGCTTGACTAGTGCTATTTTTATACTTCTACAAAAACCGCATCGTAATATTAAAACGTGCATTTGCCCATACATAAGTAATAGTAGTACTCCCTCCATCTAGGTGTATAATGTCTTCCCTCCTACTTGGTCACGATGCACAACCAAAGATGACTTATTCACCTGGACGGAGGGAGTAGCACAGTCTGCAAGCATATATAGAGAGAGACGTGTAGTGCGATAGTATATAGTACTAAAGTTTGTGCTGTATGCACCTACTTAAAAAATGCGTACGGATACACAAGGTTTCCAAACTTTCCCTCTTACATACTTAATTAAGGACGCTAATAATTCCCGAACGTTCGGGATTTATCATTTGCGTCCCAAAACTAATGAGATCACCTTACGAAACTAAATTATACTCCCTACTAAAAGCCACGGTGCTCGCAGGAGCGCTTGCAGCGTGCCACGAGTGCCCTGGTGTGCGGCCGTTTCCCAGCGCACCGACACAATGCCTCTTCCTCAGCCTCACAACTCGTGAGGTGCTGATTGGCGGCTTGCCGGCGGGCGAGCGTGTTCTCACCGGTGTGTGATCCGGCGCCAGAAGGTACTTCTCCTCGCTGGAAGTGTGCACCCGGTCCATGTACTACCAAGTGTAGATGAGGCGCTTGGGCCGGACTGCACTCAGGGCTTTGGCACGGGCGTCCTCCGCCACCCTCACGGCCCTTGCACGAGCCTTCTGCCAAAGAGCCAATTGCTTGACTCTCTCGGATGTGACATAGACCTGCCAGGCAGCTTTCCCCGTGGCGCGCTTCTCTTCCTTGTCCTTCTTCTCCGCCTCTATTTTGGCGTGCTCTGTCGGCGGCAAAGCCTCCCACATGGCGACATCCTTTCCTTTCCAAAGCTCCTCAAGGCTGGGGGGCTCGGCGGGCGGCGCGGCATTCTCCTCGTAGCGGGCAGCCGACACGTCCTCCGACGCGCGTGTTGGCGAGATTGGGAACACCGACGCGTCCACCTCGACGCATCACGGCGAGGAGTGGAACACCGACGCATCCTCCTCAACTAGTGGCGACGAGGAACGGAACGACGATGCGTGACCATCCGGCCGGTGCAGCGAGGGGTTCTTAAGGCTTGGGAGGGGCGATGCCATGGTGGTCGACATGAGAGGGAGGGGGAGGAGATAGCGGTGAACGTGAGCGTTCTTCTGAATGTCGTGGGAGGCGTAGTATTTATAGCGAGCAATGGCACACCTACATAAGATATGGACTGAGCTGCACTGACTTAACTGCAGGTCTAGTTGCGTCACTGACATCTGGGCCAGACCCTTGTTGGGCCCATATGTCAGTGACCCAATGCACCTGCAGTTAAGTAACTGAAGCAGCGTCCCGGAAGATATGTTGCGTGATTAACGTAACAACTATGTGGGCATATTTGGTGGAGTAAATTATGGGGGAGGGAAGGGGTGGAAATATTGTTGGTCACAATGGATTGGACGAGCGTGGGGGGAGGAGAGTCATGCATGCAGATTTTTTCCACACGGGGTGGAGTGGTGGGACCGCCGGAGGGAGAAGGAGAGTCCGGCCGTCATATTGTTTCCACACATGGAGAGGAAAAGATTTGGAGATGAACGGGCTTCCTGCAGGTATGGGGAACGGTGCATAATAAGTCATCTTGCATGCCGGGGTAGGTATAGTCTCAAGTCATTAAAAACATACATGCCCCACACATGTTCATATTTCAAGGTGCACTAAATTATTGCATGCGATGATTAAGGCTGGCCATAATGGTGGTATCTTAGCTGGTATCATGCACACGGGAATAACAAACATGCTTATGTGATAAAGAATTAAAGAAGAGAGAGGGGTTAGAGTAACTAGTGTTCATGCATGCATTGGTAAACACATTTTTTGTGAAGAACCATAGTATTAGTTGAGTACTTTTGCAGACTTCAAAAACTATTCCACCGCCTCTACTATCTTGCTAAGAGTAGGTGAAAATTTTGAATCGAGCCCTTTAAACTAGAAGGGAGGTAGTAGTACTCTAATAGCTAACCTTGTTGTGATGACAAGATAGGACATGGCACGCACCTGGACAGAGGAACTAGTCTGTTGTGCATTTAAGTTTTGTCTGAAGTCAATGTACCTCTACTTTGACCAAACTTATAGAAAAATGTATCAACATTCACAATGTCAAATCAATATTTTTACACTCATTATAAAATGTAGTTCTTATATTCATTATAATCAGTATTGTAGATATTGATATTTTAAGTATAAATTTGGTCAAACACTTTGCAAACGGTTGACGGGAGTAAAAAGGACCAGAGGGAGTATCATGCATGCGGAGTAGGCAAAAAAATTGCTCATTTATAGCCGGTCGAAGTCGCAAAGGGCACGACGGCGTGAGGGAGGTGAAGGTCGTGGGAGGCACGACGGTTGATGGAATTAAGTGAAGTTACATCCACGCGCCGGCATGGCGTGCGAATAGGCAGAAGCTATACTGTCAGACCTACGATATGGGTCTAGTAGACATGACATCTAGTGGGTCCCACATAGTTCTCGAGAACTCTTTGGGGGCTTGCAGCCGTTTATCCACCGGGCAAGCCAGCAACCCCACACCGTTTGCACGCCCTACTCGTCCCCGTCTTCTACCTTACAACAGTTCGCTCCCAGTCGTCCCGTCCTTTCACATTAGTTCACGCCCAGTTTTTTTTGCGGGGTACAACAGTTCAACTTCTCCTAACCCTCCTCCAAAATCCATGGCCTCCCAAATCTCCATGATCACCGCTGAGTACCAGGTTAGAGCCATCACGGCGATGAGTTCATCGTCATCTACACACGTGGATCCGCGACGGTGAAAGCATGGCTTGCTCGCTTCCTAAGCATGTTCAATAGTTCAACGGATGAGTGGGTCGCTGGGCTAGATGTTGAGTACACCACAGTCCTGGAAAGAGAGAAGATTCTAAAGGAGGCAGAGAGGAAGAAGCCCGCCGTGATCCAGGTTTGCGTACATAACGTTAGCTTGGTCTACAACATATGCCATGCCGACGTTGAGTGCCCGGATTTTAAGAACTTCCTCAAGGACAAAAGAGTGAAATTCATTACTGTATACTTTAGGAACAACAGGGATGTCATGCGTCGGATAGGTCTCGTTGTAGGCCAGCCCTTCGATCTCCAGAAGGCAAGCCTGGTGTCCTCCTCTCAACCTTCAATGCTGACCCTGGCAGCAGCCATGATTGATACTTCGTACGCTAAACTGAAGAAACCCCATCACGAGTTTCATCATGCATGGGAGTCGAAGACATTAGATGAAGATCACATCCTGTACGCAGCAATGGATGCCTACCTTTGTTTAAATATCTACAAGGGTTGGATGAAGAAGCAGAGCCCAGTGTCCGGTTCAAGCAAAGAAGCGTTGGCGAAGAGGAAGAGTAAGAGGGACGAGGACGAAGTCGAGGACGTGGACTCGGACTCCGAGTAGGTGGCAGTGTCGTCGCTCATGTTGGTTCCACTGTAGTGTCAAGCGGACTAGTTGCTTAGTTTATTTTCAAGGGTGTGTTATGCTGAGGCCCCAGCAGAACTATGTTTATGTTCTTTCTCGTTATTTGAACTCTTTAGTACGTACAGTAGTACTAGTACTATGTCTAACTAATGTTCTTCTTGTAGTTGGTACCACTGCTCGTATCTTCGTGTTCCTACTGTACTTAATACGTTCATACTAGTAGTATAATTTGAGTTAGTCGATTTGTGAAAAAGTTCGACGGAGCAAAGGAAAAAGACGGCAGAAGAGGTGGAAGAAGCCCTTCTAGCCATCCACGTTGCATCAAACGGCTCACAAGAGTCGACTGACCCAAATTGCTCCTTCATATTACAGGATCCACGTGGCATTCAAGGTCTGAAGGTAGATTCCGCATCCGCACCCGGTTTGCGGGCTCGACGCGTGCACGACCGGCTTCCGACGCGACAGCCACCATGCGCGCCTCCTCCGCGCGGGCGGAGACGACACTGACATGCTAGTTCCTCCTCGCTGGCGTGCTGGAGCACGCACTCGTCCTCCTCTTCGTACGCTGCGTGCATAGACGCGGCTCCACCAGCTGCTCGCGTGCTTGGTAGCGCGGCGGCATCACGAGGAGAAATTGCAGACGACGTGAGCCTGCGAGCCTTTGGCTTCATGGCACAGGGATGGCGGTGACACGGCGGTGATGGGCAAGAAATTGTTAGCCGGAGCAGGCAGGTGCTGGCATGCGCAACGGCGGCGGAGGCATATTGATGAGTGCGCGTATGGGAGCTTACTTTAGTTTTACATAAGGTTGGTCAAACTTAAAAGAAAAACGTACTAGTACACGTAAACATTAGACTTGGGCAGCGCTTTTATTAGTTATTACCACAGCCACGATACGGAATCCTGTGCAAGCGCGTGAACCGCGGCCGCGCGGTCGATCGAACGGTGCGTCACCGTGTCGCGCTTGAAGGACATCCACCGAACCTTTTTGTGTGTGTGAAAACAATCCCCGAATATTACTCAACTTTTTTTCCTGGAAAAGTTCTTGACGCTGCAATATTTCCATATATTTGAATTTAGCTCCAGTTCGTGTTTATTTGGATTTGGACGTTTTAGGTGCGCCCTAGTTTTTTTTAATACTGATTTTGTGTGTGTGACTGAGAGAGAACGTGTGTATGTGTCCATATGTGCGTTGTGTGGCGGAAGGGCAATGTGGAGACGGTGTGCGTGTCGTACAGACATAGAGAGGTGTGAATGTGCAAATGATCATGCATGAGTGAGACATTGACAGATGCCGATACGTTGTGTATACATGAGAGAACGGTCTTATAGTTTACTTGTGTGTGTGTGTGTGTGTGTGTGTGAGAGAGAGAGAGAGAGAGAGAGAGAGAGGAGCATCCGTAACACAACAACCATATCTTTCGATTCGTCCGTCCCTCGCACGATCGCATGTAACACATGCATCAACGTGCACATTTTGACACTCTCACCCGGCCCCTGCCCACCTCAAGTCCTACACAATCTCTTCGTGAATACCCATTTCTCTCCTAAGGTTTGTTTTCTCTCAATATATGACACACACACACACAGACACACACAACACAACACACACACACACATACCCTCCCCCGAGCACACAATTCATCCCCATCCAAGGTTATACGGCGACCACTCTCGCTTGTGCTTCTTTGCACCCCCAACATGCACAACACCTCAATCTTCAAAGAGGGCATTGAGGAGATCGAACACGGTGACCACACCGTGCTAGAGAATGCGGGGCCATTTGGAAGTAGGATGATGTGACGACGACTGATTGACTCCTCCCCCCACCCTCTCTCTCTCTCTCTCGCACAAAATTACCAATCCCTCTCTCCCCCACACAAAATTATCAATCTCTCAACCCACGAGATCCTTCCCCTCTCGTCCATGTTTTTCCAGACATCTCATCAAACATGTTGTCTCTTCTCCTTCCACATATACAGAATCCGGATGCACACACATCTCACGTATATTACATGTCTCCATCTTTCTCACAGACCTAACTTCTTCCTCTCTCTTTCTCTCTCTATCTCTCTCTCTCTCTTTCTCATTAGGTTTGTCTCCTACTCTCTCGTCCACATACATACAATCTTTCCCGCCCTATCTGCTCCATCTTCGCAAGCTCTCTCTGCACGTTTCATTCACACATTGGGATATGTTCAAAATGTTGCTTCTATAATGGCTGATGTAGAGTTATGGTTGGTTTTGTTGCATCCTACAAAGTAATAACTATGAAATGCATTTAGATTCTCATTTGACTGGGATTATGTGAGTTTGAGCATGTTGTGAAGTACTATAGACCTTGTATACATCTTGGGATTTGACAATGATTGTAACTATTGAATTGTATAGACCGTTACATTCGAAGTCAATAGCCTAATATATTTATTTCACAATTTCAACAAATGATTAGTTCACTACAAACTAAGAAAACAAATGTGTACTCCCTCCGTTTTTATTTAAGTCCGCGTATTAGCATTGGTCAAAGTCAAGTTTTGTAAACTCTCAGAAAGCTTATAACAAAAAATATTAACATATATAATAACAAATAAATACCATTAGATTCATTATTGAATGTACTTTCACATCATACATATTTGTTATGGTAAATGTTTATATTTTTATATAAACTTGGTCAAACTTTAGGAAGTTTGACTTCGGTAAAACCTAATATGCAGAGTTTACTACTACTACTCGCTAGTTGCTTAGCCGAATCACTCAACATGCCACACGAGGAGTTCAATTTCACAAAATTTTGAGGTCGGCGGGAAAATCTCCCACGACCCTGATTCGAGTAGTGGGAAGTTACCATCATAGCCTTTGGAACAGTCCTACGGATGACGCTTGGTAGGGGGCTGTTTTCGTAACTTTAGGTTCACCCTACCCAGCCAACCCCACACCGGCACCCAGAGTAGTACACCTGAATACTCCCCATTTTCTATCCCCACCGCAAAATAGACTTCTCCACGGCACCGCAGCCTTCGTGCTCCTCCCCTTTACATTAGCGCACTCGTCCACCACAGCGCATCTGCCTCATCGACAACCTCGTACGCCGCACTGGAGTCGGCCCACCATCGTCGTCGTACATGGAGCCTCTTCCCCGGCATCGTCTTCCACGATCTCGGATCTGCTTCCCGGAAGCCGACGCCAAGCGCAGAAGCACGACCGTCGTGGACAATGAACTGACTCCCGTTGCCGACCATGACTCACAGAGGCTGCTGCGACCATCGTTCTCCTCCTCGATTGGTAATGTGTGTATTGAATCACTTAGCAGTACATGTGCAGTTCCAATTCTGTTCATACCTACCCTTCAAATTTCCTGGGTGCTATTGTTTTCGTAAAAGTAATTGGTTATATCCTCCATTGTTCAACAGAATATCAGCTTGTAATTGTGCGTCGCTCCTGTATCGTGTTGTGCTTGGGTAGGTTTTTCATCTGCAACCAGTAGTGTGGCAAATGATGGAAAGTTTTTTAGAACTAGCAAGATGCCCATGCGTTGCACGCATCAAGATGCATTTGTATGAGTAGTTTATCTTGTGGGAGAAAGGATGAATGAGGGAAGGCCTTATTTGCAAATCTGGAGAGGGGTATGGGTATCTTTTTGCAAAATTCCCATTGTTTCCTTCCTATGTGTCAAATATAAATCAGACGACCTATATTGCAAGATGGCAGGCACACCATCATCACCAACTCTATTTTTTTATAAGAAAAAAAAGTATAGAGAAAAAAAGTAGATAGTAGAGATAAATATTAATTATAAAATAAATAACAGTAGAGAAGAGAGTAGAGATAGCAGAGACATCGGGAAAGGATCGCGCGCGCGCGGGAAAAAGTGGCTGGGCGTGCGCTAGTTTTGGCGTGCGGCGTCCGACGCGCTTTATAAAATCCAATGTGCTCCCGCCGCTCTATGCCTTGCCACCGCTCTCTCCCTGCTTTGTGCCTCACCACCACTCTATCCCCGCTCTTTCTCGCCTCGCCGCCGCCGCACCACCATGCCGCCGCGTCGCCGGGAAACTTGGGGATACCGCGGCGTCCGCGCGCGCCCCTCCGGCGGCTTCTCCACCGAGATCCGGTTCCGCGGGATGCGCCTCGGCCTCGGCAATTTCGACACTGCCAACGAGGCTGCCCACGCATACGACACGGCGGCGTTGCGCCTCCGATGGCCTCATAGAACATTGAACTTCCCCAACGTGCCGACATGGGAGTGGGCGCAGGAGCTCGTGCCTCTTCCGCGGCTTAGCACCGACGAGGATCGTCGCGACAACCGGAGGCGAGAGCACCGTCTTGGCATTACCGAGATGTACGAGGAAGCCATGGCGCTGTGGTGCCAACACTTCCCGTAGGACATCATCAACGAGCGCGAGTTCTACGCGCAAAGGAGGGCGGAGAGGGATAAGAGGAGGGCGGAGCGAGCCGCCTATCGTGAGGACAAGTGTAGGAGAAAAGCGGACGCTCAATTCAACATGAGGCTAGGAGCAACGTCGCCCTGGGAATCCGACGACGATCGGTATCTTCACGCCTACAGTCAGACATCGGAGGAGGACATCACCGAGGAGGAGTCGGACGACGAGGAGTAGTTGAATTATCTATTTTTTTATCTATCAATGCTGAGAACTATCCTCTACTCTCTAGTCTCTCTACTTCTCGATCTCAGCACTATAAATTGTAACACCCCAAAAATTTAACCAGGTTTTAGTTATTAAAATTTTGCCAAGAGTTTAAAATTTTTGCCTGCAAGAATATCTCTATTGATTTCAAAACTTTTCCTTTCATATTAAGGAATTTTTTTCCCAAGTGGATCCTTCCAAGACATATTTAAATTTTATGCCCTCTCTTTAAAAACATCTCTCAATCAGTAGATTTATTTATTAATTTATTTCACCCTGAGCTATATTCATTAAAATGACTTGTTTTAAGTTTTGGAGCTCTTTTTGTACTACAACCAGTTGATAAATTTAACTAAAAATCCAACCAAAATTTGGAGATGTCATGTGATGTCTCTAAATCACTTTTGTGCAATAATATATTTCATTCATTGCATATTTTGAGTGCTACACATGTTTTTCTTCTCTTGTCCAGTGGACAATTTTGCACTACAACCCTTTTAAATATTTGTTTCTAGCTTCCACCAAAATTATGGGATGTCAGTAGGAGCATATGATTCCATTATATGCAAAAATCCAGGGATGTTCTTTGAAATTTTTGAGTGAATCAACCTCATCTCCATTCTGGTCCAACATGATGGTTTGTACAGCAACCATATTATTGCTTGCTCTTTGGCCCTTGATTCTTTCTCCTACTTGTAGTCCTCCATGCTAAACCCCTAAGTCCAGGAGCATGCAACCATTGGCATATTTTGGTTCATGAAATAATGCCATTCACCTCCTGTCCAGATTTGAAGTTCTGCAAAACTTGCACTAGCAAGTTTGTGCTTTTCACCAACTAACCTCACCACCCTCTTGTGCATCCAAAGAGACACTGAACTGGTAGTTTTGGCCCCTCCAAGAAAAGCCTAAGTGCCTGTGGCATTTTGTCAAACACCTTGAGTGCATGACTAGATTTGACATGAGTTGTTGTTGGCATTGTGAACTTGGTCTCCTGACCAAACCACCTTGTCCCCTGAGCTTCACTCTATCAACAACCTAGCTCTGTTGCTTGCCAACCTCACATGTGACCTGTAGCATGCCACGGCATTGTATCGAACACCTTCCGTGCGTGCACTGGACGCACCCAGAGCGCACGTATTGCACGAACCGCGCCCGAGCCGACACGCTGGCCCCCTGGTTTTGGCCCGCTCTGCAGCGCCACGCCACGCACTAACCTCCTCACAGCAACGCGCCAAGCCGCCCTGGCAACCAACAGCGCCGCCGATAGAGCTTTTGGCGGCATGCCGGTGTCCGCAGCGCGCCTCTGCCACGGTCAGCGCCGCCAAAGCCACCCCGGCTTGCCACCTGCCCATGGAACAGTGCGAGCTCATCCGCAGCCTCGTCCTCTAGGGCTCGTCGCCGCCAAGTCGCCCAAGCTACAGGGAGGCGGTTCGCCGTCGTCCTTATCACTGGCCGCCCCAGAACCGACCTCCACCGCATATATAAGGACCCCGGAGCTCAAACGAGACCTCGAGCAACCTCATATGATCCTCCTAGTGTTGCCTTGCCCAGCAGTCGAGCAAGGGAAGGCCTTCTTCCCCGAGTCCGGCCGGTTCGGTCGCCGCCAAGCTCCGGCCGATTCCATCGCCACCAGTGCCTCTCCCTCTCGACTCTCTCCACCAAGAACTCTCCCTTCCTCTCGCGAGCACAACCCCTCGCTCAATTTTGGCCGGAGACCACCGCAGCCCCAAACTCACTATCCACCCGAACGCCTCCTCCGCCGCGAAGCTCGTCGCCGGCGACTCCGTTCACCTCGGCGACCATGGCGGGTACCCACAGACTCGTCTCGACCCCCTGAGCACACCCATATCCTCAGATCACCAAGGGACGCCCCCGTTTGCCGGCAAATCCTCGCCGGAGCTCCGCCTCTGTTGGTTGGAGGGGGACAACACGCGCGTGGCTGGTCAAACCTGACCAGTGGGCTAGGCGGGCCCACCGTCAGTGACCCAACGCCTGTCCACGCGGGAGTAAATGGAAGCGCACTTCCGAAGTACTCTTTCGACGTGTACACGTTTTATTTGAAACATTTTTCTTTTCTGTTTTATTTTAAATATCAGACTTTGACCAAACTTTGACCTGCTGTATCTTTTTAAATATAACTCCAAATGAATTAATTCTTTTTCCTACTTCTCTCAAATATTGTCTAGTTCATTTTAAGATTTATTTGAAAAAAATTCAGAAAAACTTTTTGTGCTGTTTTTATTTTGTGTGTTAATTCATTTATATTTCTAAAATAGGATTTTTGAAGAGAGGAGAAGTGTTTCAAAAGTTTGAAATGCACCCTGCCTTCCCATGACTTGAAGGCAAGCATTCTGAACCCCGGCATAAATATTTTTGTGTGTTTGATGACACGTTTATAACACTACCTCATTTTGGAGAAACTTGTTATTTCATGTGATAAGATCATATGCATGGGTGCATGTTAGTGATTTCCATGCTGTTGGAAAAGAACACACTTGTGATGATAATCATCCTCATGTGCCTTGCATGCATACCGGCAGGAACCCGGGAAAACCTCTGCCTTGGGTAGGCATGAGTTTGTCGCCGGTCTCCGTCGGGACGGTTATGTCTGGTATGGCATGGTAAGGTAATATGAGCGGTGACTCTGTTTGTTGAAATATATTCATTATGCTAATCATGCAGGGAATACTTAAACCTCCTGAGTCGACCGTAGATCGAGTCTTGTTCCAGTAACCCCCATACTTGTTTCGTACTACCACTCGTCTCTACAACAAGTAGAGTATGGTTCAGTAAGTTGTCAACCTCTTTCTAGCACACACCGTACAGAGAGGCCATGGTGGAAGATACCGGTTGTAGCTGGTAGGCAGGCCACCTGGTCCGGGGGCATGGGTGTTTCCGGTTGAGACTGAGAGGGGAGGCCACCCCTTAGAGCGCGCGATATAAATTTGATCCCATGCTACGCGAGGTTGTAGTCTCCCCACTTAGAGTTTGCTTGACAGGTGTCGTGGGTGATTCCAGACACGTGTGAGATAAGCTGGTGTGTGCAAGTTAGGTGTGTTTTCAACAAAAAGACCGTAGACGGAATTAGTCCCAATGGACTAAAGAAATCCGTTACTCGTGGGTAAAGAGTACATCCTCTGCAGAGATTAAACCTATTCAAATAGCCGTGTCCCTGGTTAAGGATTACAGTCTGGGATGGGTCAAGTGTCGGTCTTAGTGTCGGTCTTCGGAGGTGAAACTGTTAAATCAGAACTGATATTACAACTTGTGACATGTGATAATGATGATTATTATTTTTTGTGGACTAACCCGTAATATTTTTGGTATTATCGAATATCCCTGGGATGGTTTTACCTCCGGGATATTCACTATGATTGTTTCTTTTAAAAGCCCTTTATGTGGTGTCGCTCAGACGCCCGACTGTGGCATTTATTTTAAAGCACTTTATGTGGTGTCGCACAGACACCCGACTGTGGCATTTCTTTTAAAGCCCTTTATGTGGTGTCGTTCAGACGCCCGACTGTGGCATTTCTTTTAAAGCCCTTTATGTGGTGTCGCTCAGACGCCCGACTGTGGCATTTCTTTTAAAGCCCTTTATGCGGTGTCGCTAAGACGCCCGACTGTGGCATGTTTGTTATTAATTTGATAATTTTAATATTGCTAAGTTATTGCATATTCATAATTAACATGCTTGCACGCATCAGAGTTATATTTATCTTTTGGGACTGACGTCATGAGTATAAAATATTTTCAGCACATCATTGTTATATTATACCCGTGTTCATAATGTTTGCGAGTACATTCAAAGTACTCACAGGCTTGTCCCTGGCTATTGTCTTGGCCAGATTTCTTGCGCGGAAAGAAGCGACCGTGTTGATAGCACCGGAACCTGAGCAACAGTGATAGCAGTCTCGCGAAGATAGGAGTTAACCTGGTCAGCTGTTCCCGTGGGAAATGGAGTCCCATAGACACTGATGTTTCACAACCCGCTTCTGACATCAACCACTAGAAACCATCTGTTGTACTCACAGGCCAGAATGGTCTTGTACTGCATATTTTGTATTTTGCTTGGAATTTCTGTATCAAGTTGGTGCCTCATCAGCTAACAGTTATCCTGGGGCTGGTGAGCACAACGGCCAGTTTCTGGAATTTAACACCCGGAAAACCGGTCGCCACATAAATGCTTTTTTAAAGTGCCACGCGTTGCGATTCTGTTGGAGATGCTCTAAGATGGCAGATGAGTGCTTTAATGTTGCCCACAAGATGTGCGAGTATTACTAGTAGTATATTTTTCTTGTCATGTTGAGATTTTAAAACCATGAGTGCGAACATGCAGAGTAGCAATGAAGACCAAACACGGGATATTGGGGACATCTTCAAGGAGCGCAAGTTAAAGAGGAGCTACACCGAACCTATAAAACGAGCTTTGGTAAGTAACACCCTTTCAATTACTTTTGTTTAGCCTCGTGTTCTTTGATGTGTATATGTTGTAGTTTCTGTTTCTCTTAAGCCTGGTGTTCTTCGATTTGTAATAAGAAGGGTCTTAATCGTCCTAATGCTTTCGTTTTTTGCTTGATGTAGGAAGTGGGGTTTCTCACCTTGTAGTCTGTTTTTATATTTGTTTCCTTTTGAATTCACTTCTCCGAGTTTTGTTTATCTGGCTTCTACTAAATGGATCTAGGTTGCTCTGAGTATTGATCTAAAAAAGAAGTAACTTCATGTCAGGATGCAGTTCCTGCAAGGAGGGAAGTATGGTCATCCTCGAGATCATGTTTCTAAAATGAGGCTGGATTACACACAAGGTGTCAGTTCCCTAATGATGCTGGATTAGACACAAGGTGCGAATTCCCAGATGATGCTGGATTACACACAAGCCAGGTGGAGTCGTCAACTGTTCGTGTCCTCGTGGCTCTAGTAAAGGCTGAAAGAAAGTGTGCAGCAGCCCTTGAGAATGTAGCTGAGTTCCCGAAGAAGCGAAAAGAGCAATCAGATGCTCTCTTCACCCAAGCCAAAGAAGAGATGGAAGAAGCCAGAAATAAGCTAGCAGAGGCAGAGCAGGCTAGGCGTCTCCTGCTATCTAAAACTGTTGTCAATACAAAATTTCCTTCATAATAGCTAGGTTCAAATGTTTATCCATTCAGCATGCCTGATGTGATGTCCGTGCATCTACTGATGTGGCACAAAATATTTTTTCTGGGTCATGTAATAACAGCAATTACTTTCCAAACAATAACAGACAAAGCATTGGACATGGTATAGTTCACGCGCAAGCCCGACATTCCAAGTTCAACTTCCACATCAAACTCATGCTCACAGATATCTGCACATTCATACATAATGTCCACAACCATGATTCACTTCAAAGCCAAAAAAATGTGAGGAGAGTTATAAATAAAGAAAAACATCTACTAGTTCCTCCTACCAGTGCGAGCACAACAAGTCAAGACCATGCTTAAATTAATTATATTTTAGTCATTTTTTGTGTTCTAAAATGCCTGTCGGCTCCCAGAAGGACGTGTTGCTGGCACACGCATGAATTCAAAGAAGGCAGGCGTGGCAGTCTTAAGCTGGTTACAGGCGGCGAGGAGGCGTGCTCAGCCGGGCCTGCAGCGAGTGGGGCCGTCTTGGCTGGCGTGCCGGTTCAATGCCTGCGCTATGAGAGATCGCGTCCGTGTCAGAGCAATCACTCCCTCTAGTCCTTTTTTGTTTGGGTATAACAAAATATCGTTTTCCATTAACATTTGACAACTAAAATTCGTGGACAAACTTTGACCCAAAATACGATGGGACTAGTAAACCAGAATGGAGGTAGTAGTTTTTTTAATCAAAGAAGGGTTTCCCCTTTCGATTTTCATTACTGAAAACCAACATCTAAATCTAAACCATAGTATTTGCCCTAGAACTACCAGGTTCAACATCTCGCAACATAAACCCATACAACCATACGCCAAGGAGGACGTAGTACTATGAATTCCACTTTCGCTCCATACCAATCGTTCTAAAAACTACTTAGTACTTATAACACGCCATTGAAAATCAGAACTCTTAAACCCGCTAAAAATGATATTTTAAACGTGGCTACTCAATCTGTGGCAACTGGCGAGCCACCGCCTCCAAGTCGTTCAGCTGTGGTCCCAACCATCAACTCCTACGGATCAAATTATCACCCGAGCTGACTATTCCTACAAAGGTGGTCCACCACGTACCCGGTACCCGCGAATGCAGCAATCGTGCACCTAGAGTTTTAGGGTTTATTTGTTAACATCGCCTTTACGTAACACTCATGTGTGCGAGACAGCGAGAGGCCGACTGCGTGTGTGCGCCTCTTCTCTTCATATATGTACTCCACCGTTTGTCTGGTGTCCAAAAAATTATAATAACTACTAGCAATGTGCCAATGCGTTGCCACGCGATCAAAGTAGATTAATACATATTCACCGATTTGATAGAAAAAAGTCTAGTTCTGAAATATGTATATCACTAAAAATATGTTATGTTTCACTCAAAATATATTCCTTTGGCGGTTTTGATGAGATAAGGGAGGAATGTTGTTGGTTTCATGATTTGAGAAGTGGTATGTGTCTAATTTCTACTCTTACTAGCAAGATGCACGTGCGTTGCATGGAACATCAAGATCTTGTGGGAGAAAAGGATGAACGAGGGAAGGCCTTATCTACAAATGTGGTGAGGAGTGCGGGTAAATTGCCATATTTTCTTTCCTATCCGTCAGATATAAATCGGATGACCTACATTGCAGGATGGCAGGCCCACCATCATCACCAACTCTGTTTTTTATCCCTACTCTTATAAAAAGCATTGTCGGTGATGATCGTGTGCCTCCCATCCTGCAATATAGGCTGTTCGATCTATATCTAACGGATAGGAAGGAATCTATGGCAATTTTGCAAAAAGATACCCACACCCCTCTCCACATTTGCAAATAAGGCCTTCCCTCGTTCATCCTTTTCCCCCACAAGATAAACTACTCATACAAATGCATCTTAATGTTCCGTGCAACGCATGGGCATCTTGCTAGTTGTTGCAAAAATCCCATGTGTGTGTGAGAAAGAGGGAGAGTGGAGGAGTACGGAGTGCATGTGTGACAAAGACACAAGGAGTGTGTGTGCGATAGGTATCAGCTTAAAATGAGGCGGTAGTGTGTGTGTGTGTGCATGATCGAGAGGGCGTGTCTCAAGAAGGGAAGAAAAATCTACATAGATACAAGGAGCGGGAGAGAGACATGTATGAGATAGTGGAAGCACGAGTGTGCGGGCGTATAAACCTATCTAGAGGCTAGTCGATAAATGTTTGTGAGAGAAATATGAGGCGGGGTGCGAAAGCGAGAGTTTTGTGTGTGAGAGAGAGAGACGGTAGTCGGGAAGGGGAGTGGAAGCAGGAGTTGTGTGTGTGTGTGTGTCTGTGTGAGAGAGGGGGGGGGTTATGTGATCGGTAAACAAATGAATAATGTCAGTCTGGGATGGAGACGAAAAGGAGACCGCAACAAATGTTGTGTCTACAGGAGAGAGAGAGAGAGAGAGAGAGAGAGAGAGAGAGTAATTTTAGTGGTATGAGTCATATCTAGAGACATATAGGGTGGGTGAGAGAATCCCATAGAGAGAAAGAGAAAGTGAAAGATGAGTGGAGACTATGTGTGTGGCGGTGAAAAAGAAAGCTTAGGTACCGAGTGATACCAGAGAACAGTAGAGACGTGAGAGATAATGAAAACCGTGTAGTGTATAATGATACAAGAGTGTGACACTTCTCAAGGGAGACGTCGAGAGACCATGTTTGCGAGGATAGGAGAAACATGAAGTGAGCGTGTGGGTGAGCTGGAGAAAAGAGAGTGATAGCTACATGAAGGAGCATGCACGCGAGAGAGATGGGTGTGGAAGGAGTGAACATAAAAGGGATTCAAATATTTGAATTCGACATGATGATACATGTAATCCATACTCGAACCAAAATTGATCTATCAAACATGCATACTCATATGAATTCATGCGCATCTTTGTTATTTAATATGTAGATATTACTGATCCATACATTTTCGTAGAACATAATTTGGTTAATTTTTTTTGAATTCAGCCTTAAGATTTTGAGATCATTCTGTTTGTAAATCATATTATACATATAAAGGAGCAGAATTATTTGTTGTGCTTTTGAAAGTATATATAAAAAATGATGTATATAGAATTTAATTCCAATTGAAAATGGATCCCGTTAAAAAAAAGAATACAAATGGTATTCGAATTGAGTTGGCACGGTAAACATGCACTCTCCAAAATTTGAACAAAGCGGGGAAAGTCGCAGTAACCGCCCGAAACCAAAATCTGCGAGATGGAAATTACTACTGCCTATCTCTGCCACGCAAAGCCTATCTGCTGGAATTCTATAGGTTTCGATAGGGGTAGGTTTGTAATTTCACCCAAACATGACGTAACCGCCTCTCACCCGGATTCATACATGGTGGGCGCCAAAACACAGTGTGTGCTCGGCCGAAATCGACTCCCTCCCCGATTCATATTCATACACGGTGGGCGCCAAAAACAAACTCTCGTCGGCAAATATTCGGTGTATGCGAGATTACCGTCCTATCCCCAACCTACTAATGTTGCTGTGATATAGGAAATTTGAAACAGGGGCTAAGTTTGTAAATTTCCTCGCATTTGAGACAGGCGCGCCCTGAATACATGGTTCCCCCCTTCATCTCTACCTCCCTTTTCCCCATTCGTACTCCGCGGGCACCAAAACTCCCTCTCCACCCCAGCCTCCTCCGTCCGCCGCCGTGCGCCACCCCATCGACCGCCGTCCTCCTCCAGCATGCTGGAGGTGATACCCCAACGCCGCCGTCCATTACAAGATATCGACCTCTCTCATCCACGGCTTCAGACCGGGATCCTTGCATCCCGTCCTCTCACTTCATCCCCGTCATCGTCCACCTTGCCGGCGCTGCTCCTATGACCGTCTCGTCCACCGCGCCCCGCCACCACCGTCTACCCTCCTAGATCTACTTCCACACCGTTGACAGCCATTGCTACCGCAGCACCGTCAAATTCTCAGCAGATGCATACATGGCGCCGCACCAGAGGCGGTACTCTTTCGTATCTGCTCAACTTATTTATTGCAATAAGAAAATAGATCGCCACTGCTTTACTCTGATTTCTTGTCTTGGTTGCGAAGTTTCCTTTGTCCGGTTTGTACCTTCAGATCCGCCATGGCACGCTCAACACTATATTCCCAATGCTTATGGCTTTCCCCTTTTACATTCCACACTAGTTAAATCACAGTAGACTAAATTTCAAAATTGGGTCAGTCGATTTTTCAGAGCTCGCCGGAGTTCGCCGGTGTGAACGAAGGGGCTCGGGTGGTTGTGGGGCCTCGCTGAACGAAGAAAACTGGACGCGGGTGGGGGTGGGGCGGGGGTGGGGGTGGGGGTGGCGGAAGAACACAGGCGGTGGGGCCCGGTGTTCCGGCCGGCGGCCCGTGCGGTGTTCTGTATGGGAAGAATCAGAGACGAGGACGAAGAAGGGTTAGGAGACGTAGGATCTTCATCCAACCGCCTAACATGGTCAAGAGACAGCTAGGAGTTGCATTCTTAATGCGCTCTGGTTCATCATGTGTGGGCACTGCGCAACCAACATTTTATTATCCAAAATCTTCTTGCTCTTCTTTACCATGTTCCTCTTCCGTTCTTCTTTAATATGTACTCTCTCCGTTCCTAAATACAAGTCTTTGTATAGATTCCACCATGGACTACATATGGAGCAAAATGAGTGAATCTACACTCTAAAATGTATCTGGATACATCTGTATGTGATCCATAGTGGAAATCTCTACCAAGACATATATTTTGGAATGGAGGGAGTATGATAGTAGTACAGTGTGTTCGTTGTACTGAAGATGAGCAGGGACATTTGCAGTGTAGAGGTCTATACGGTCGGTTGTGATGGACACTTTGAGCCTCTTTGATTCGTAGGATTTTGTAAACATAGGAATAGGATTTGTAGTGACCTGCCCACTTGAATCCTATAAGAATAGCAAGGAAATGCGGGGAGCTGTGTCGCCTTCGAGAGTTACACTGATATTAACAGTACCGCACCTTCAGTTGAAGAGAACTGGTATCCAAAGCCTTTCTAGCCGTACCGGCAGTACTAGCACATATATTCCAGCAAGTTCCACTTTGCTGATTTTACTCTGATGCTTACGGTTTTCCCTGTTATATCTACACTATGATATGTGTAGCTACTTTGTGTCGCACTAGCAGCAGTCCACTCTTGAAGCTAAACACTGCAATGACTTACAAATTGGCACCAAGGCATTGAGTGCCATTCTGGATGCAATAAAACTCATACGCTCCCCACCTGTTGATTCTTGTTCAGAATATGATCCTAATGACTATTATAACCTCGGGGAGTCAAAGGCAGATGGCATGTCCTGTTCACCCATCAAGGTGCCTTTTCTAATTTGGCAAGGTTTTATTGATTGCGCGTATCTTGCATATGTTATATTGCATTTCTTCTACTTTGTTGCACCGCCATCTGCTTACTTTACTCATCATATCTGTCATCGTACCATGTTTTTCCACTGAAATGTTGTTCTTGTGCATCAGACATCAAAAAGGAAGAGGGTGATTGCCGAACCTGATGGAGCACTAGCAAAGTCCTTGAAAAACGTGGTGGTGCCAGAGAAATCAGATAGCACCCCACTTATATTGGCTGTACAACCAGTGACGCAAAACGTAGGACCGACTCCAGCAGACTGTACCCATACTTCACTGGCCACACCACTAGCCCCACCACACGGGACCTGACTCCAGCAAAAGGTATACCGATTTCATTTGCCATAGCACCAGCCGTACCACGGAAAAATCCCACTCCAGCAAAAAGTACAGCAAGTCCACCGGCCGAAGACCTATTCCAATTGCAGAGACGGCCAATTCCTGCAGATTGGAACCCCGTTCCATTTATTCCCAGTTTGAAAGACAATGCTTTCAATGTTGTTAGGGACTACGTGCATATATTCCCATCATGGGAAGATTATAGTGAAGACAAACACCTTCTTCACATCTTCCAGTCCAATTTACGTGTAAGTGCTATTATTCATGGTTATTATTTTCCTGTTTTCTGCTGATTGAACACATCAATGATTTACATTACATTGTTGTAACTAGGCGAGGGTCAATCTGGATAGTCATGACGAGCAAAGCTTGCTTGAGCTTTTCAAGGAAGCATTGCAGTAGTATCGGTGTTACCTGAGGAAATCACACTTTGATGGCAAGTCTATAAACGAATTTCCAATGAAGTCTCATGTGCTAAATTTAGAAGATATTGAATGGAAAAACCTTGTTATGCACTGGTCTTGTTCCCAGGATGAGGTACCGTCTATGAAGTCACATGACAATTTGAACTTCTACTTTTCCCCATGTGCCTTACGGATCTTTTTTGCAGGAAATCTGCTTGGAAGAATTTTGATTTGAAAAGAACGACAGGATGTCGCTAATATGTTGCCCGCTGCGTTGCTCTTGTTAGTACCTATTGTCCTGTATCGCTATACTTGAATACATACCTGGTTCATTATGTGACAGCGGTATGCATGATAGCTTGCTTATCAATTGTTCGCTCCAAATTATCTGATCTGTATGAATGGTTACATTAGTGTAGAATATATCCAATGCCAATGAATTTTTTTTAGCTCTGCATTGTTCTTGTAAGTACATGCTGTCCTTTATCAGTGTACTTATATTGACAGGTAGTTGTTCATGTACCATCACTCTGCAGCTTATTTTCCTTTGCCCTCCATTTTCTACAGATCAGATCTATATTTGCTCTTACCATAAGGTTGGTACTGAAGAAGTTTAGCTGTGCATTGCTCTTGGCTGTACCTTTTGCCTGTATCACCGCACTTACATTTATAGCTACTTGGTTATGTAGCATCACTCTTCATCTTATCTTAAACATTCTCCATTTTTTCGTATATTATCACATCTATATTTACTCTTAACAAAATGTAGAATAAAGGCAATGCTCATGAAGAAGATGTTGTGGTAAACTTCTTGAATTGCCCCCCCCCCATCAGCATGGACAAGGGTTTTATAGAGCCTGTCTTCACCAATAATGTATGTTTGTCCTTCTCAAGCCTTCAAACTTTGTTGTGTATATTTGGTTAGGCATGACTGCAACAGCTATTTATTTTTGGTGTTTGCATCAAATTGCATGTTTAAAGTTTATTATGTAGTTCATAAACAAAAGTTTGTCCTTCTCAATTTAAGTTTTCAGTTGTACAACTGAGTTCCTTCTTCATACCATTTAAATTAAACAATACAGAGCAAGTGATCTTCTTTTGCACTGTATGTATGCTTCTGTTCTTCATCTGTAATCCAGTGGTGTGGTGAACCTACCCATTACAGCACAATGTCATATTCTGCAATGTCTTAACTATGAACAATGTCATATGTTACAGCTTGGTTTTTGCCCTCTTTTCTTGGCTTGATTTTCAGTTGAGTTGATTTTGGATTTGGAGTTTTGGATCATTTCATTTGGACTTAACCACTTGGGTATCCCTTGATTTTCACCCAAGTGCTCCCTCTCCTCCTCACAACCATCATTTCACCCTTGGCCAACCCAACAATATTGCTCGGAATATTTTTCTTAAATGAAAAATATTCATTTTGGCCTCCTAAACCTAGCTAACTCATTGAGCTCCAAAGCAACCCTAATTTTTCTTGCCCCAAAAATCCTGAGAAAAATCAAAATTATTCTTTGGACCCTAGGGCACCTTTTTGAGCAAAAATATTTCACCACTCTTTGGAATATTTTGGCTACAAAAAATAAAGTCACTTCTGGGCTGAAATGGTAGTTTCTACAGCAACTACCTTTTTACTAGCTCCATTGTAGCTGGTTTTCCCTGAGCTTATTTACCTTAGTAAGAGATAGTAAAACCCCGAAGCTCAGCCATTGAATCCCAGTGGTTTGACCACAGTAACTCCCCAAAGTTACTGTCCAGTAACTTGTCAACAGCACCATTCTATTCTACTCCACTTGGAACCAAACTAAACCGTGGTAACATCTTGGTTTACTAGGGACTACACGCCAGACATCTTTGTTAGTGCATAGGATGGCCTGATGTCACGGTCCACGCGGTGACCGCATTCGTCCAAGCATGCTGGCATGCAAAACGCACGCTCTGCGCGTCGCTAGCGCCTCTGTTGAGCGCGTGCTCACTGCTCGGCCGGCCAGAGCGTGCCACCCCTCGCCACCATCCTTGTCTCCACCTGCTTAACTCCCCCCTGCCGCTCGCCGATGCCGGAGCTCGCCGCAACGAGCATGGGCACAGTCCGGCCAACGGCACAGTGCACGCACACTGTGTTCGTCTCTTCCCCCTCGCTCCTGTGCTTGTCCGCGCCCACGTACAGTGCTTGCGTGACCTCCGTCACCTTCTCCATCGTTCTCTGGCACTGTCCGTCGCCGGGCGCTAGGGACACGTGTCCTCCGGCAGAGCCTGAGCCCTCCTTGCCGCCCCGCCTATAAAAGCAGCCCCTCCACAGCCTCTTGGAGCACCTCAACCTCTCCCACTCCCTCCTAGAGCCAGTAGAAGCCGCAGCCCGGCCGGGCAGGCCGCGGGTTGCCGTCCCGGAGCCGAGCTCGCTGGTGATCCCCTCTGGATCATTCCCACAGCTCCGGCCCCTCCCAAGCCAAGGCGACCCCGCCAAGGCCTCCGCCTCTCCTCCGTGAAGCCAACCCACCTAGCCGAAGCCCCTGGAGCCGCCCCAAGCCGCCGTCTTCTTCAACTTTGGCAACCTCCGCCCTCTGTCGCCGCTGGAGAGGTCAAATCCAATGCCGACCGGCCACCGTTAGCTACGCTACGGGTACGGGCAGGTGCGCAATCGTCTTCTCCGTCAATCCCTCCCTCTCGTTTGCCTCCAAGAAGCCTCACCGCCGGCGTGAGCTCCGGCAAAGCACCGCGCCCCTCTGTTTCCCTCTCCCCTCCCTCCAGCCTGACTAGTGGGGCCCGCTAGTCAGCCACTCATTACGCGCGTGAAGCGGTATGAGTGGTGGTGCCCCGGGAGTTTACGCTTTCGATGTCACCCCCTCTGTTTTATTATTTCAAATCCATTTAAATTCCAGGAGACTTCAAATGGCCATAACTTTTTATCTACAAGTCCAAATGCATTGATTCTTTTTGCATCGTGTTATGTGTCAAAAAAATCTAACATCACCCAAAAGATGGGAATTTCCCTTGCTGTCAAGATTTTCTGGCAATTTTTAGAAGGTTTCTTGATATTTTCTTTTTGTGGTTTTGAATATTTTCAGTAGAGCCAGCTTGTCTTGAGGATCACCAGGAGCTTTGTGAACCTCATCAGTACTAAGGCAAGCCACAGTAACATTATCATGGTGCCACTTAAATATTTGTGATTTGCCTACTTGAACTTATGAGTATTTATGCATTTAAATTATTTATATGATTATATTCTGTTAACTGTTTGTCATGCTAAAATACTTGAACTACAGAATGTTTGAAGTGAATCTTGTTGATAAGCTAAGGAGAACTTAGTTGCATGAGATGAATAAATAATATGATCATAGAGTTGGGTAATTAGTTTAATTAATATTTTTGCATGAGGAAAAATGATGAGATTGCTAGTAATGATTCTGGTATAAGTGATGTGTGATCTTAACTAGAGTAGAAGCATTAGTTGATGATGGCTCTGTAGGAGTGTGGTTGATTCAGTTGTTTGCATGGTTATGTGGTGCATATGTTAAGTGATGCATAGTATGGCATTATGACACTGGTTATTTTCACATTAAATTGAACCTGATTAATAACTCAACTTGAATATGTTGTTGACCGGGTCATGGTGCCGCTGAAACGAGTCTTTCCCAGTGCAACCACATTTGCCGGTATGGGACAGCCTTAATGTGTTTCATTGTCGTGCCTCTGGTCGGGCCTCCATTTAGGGAAGGTTATGGGCATGCTGTACCCTGGCCCGGTAGGCAAGCATAACCTTGTCAGCCTGTTGTTAAGTTAAGTTTTGGTACCGGGTCCCAGAGTGGATCGTGGCCACGACGGTGGTCGAGGTGTCTGGAGGTAGACATGGGGCCACCCGGGACTAGCCCGTTGGGGTCTCAGTCGGAAGGGCTGGGAGAGTGCCATGACAATGAAATGGTTTCGTCGGAACGCTGTTGGTCCACCCGAATGGGAGTGGAGGCCATGGGTTCCGTAGTGTGGGTACAGTGTACTAACCTCTGCAGAGTGTTTTTAATCTATCGATAGTTGAGTCCATGGTTACGGACACGCTCGAAAGTAGGGTACACCATGGGTCAACACTTAATAAAATATGCACACTAAGTTGTACTGAGGATGGCAGGGAGGCCATCATGTTAAGTCAGGCCACGAGTTGGTCGGGTTGTGATCGCCGTAAGGATCACGGACCACAAGTTGGTCGGGTTGTGATCGCCGTAAGGATCACGGGCCACGAGTTGGTCGGATTGTGATCACCGTAAGGATCACGAGTGTGTTTTTGGAACTATCATGTTTATTGATCACCTCTGGTAAGCAAGTCTGGAGAATGAGTACCAGTTGAGCACAGTCACAGCATGTTTGATATAGGATTGCATTGTTGCTTAATTGGTTAAATATCATGATATTGTCTATCATTATGTTTATGCTTATTGTGAGCTTGCAAGTACATTCAATGTACTGACCTGGCGTGTCATGCCTGATTTCAGGAAAGTCTCGTTGGAAAGGAGTGTTGTCCGAGTCTAGACCGTGTCCACATCGGTGTCCTTGTGCTATGGAGTCCCGCTACGACGTTGTTCTGCTGCCGAGTAGTTGTCATGATCGAGGCCCCTTTATGTTCACTAAATAATGTACATATTCTTCAGCCGCACCGTGTGTGCCGCTTGGCCTCGCTAACTGTTGTAATATAAACTATGCTCCGCTAGCATGAATAAAGCGGTTGTTTTCTGTACCACGTTGTTGTGTGTTGCCAGAAGACAAGGTCTCTTGGCTGGCAATGCAAGGTAAACTGGTTGCTCTGAGCCGGGGTGCCACAACGCTTGGTATCAGAGCCACGCTGACTGTAGGCCACTCTAGACTAAGCCGAGTTAACTAGACACTAGATATGAGTTGTAACTGAGTGTCGGTAATAACTGTAGCTGGTTGTTGCATTGCATGCACTGATTTTATTTTTTTCTATGCTAACCTGCTAATGGTTGTGAGTGTAGATGGCTCCGGTGCTGTATCCGTGCCAGTTACAGCTGATGCCGTACACGTCGCCGCATCTCCTTTGTAATGTGTGGCATCGGTTGTACCCTCACGGAGATAATCCAGTCTATCGTGTGTACCGGGAGCGCCTAGCTGACTCAGTGTATGAGTATCACGTCGTGGTTACTCTGCGCACCAGTTCCGATTCCAGCTCTTACACTCATACCTCTCATAGCGGCTACGCTTCTACCGCTTCTCATGTTGTCTAGTTTGCTGCATTCGGGGTACTTGTTGAGCTCCGCTACAACGAGGTCCGGATGCAGAACCACCCAGGTTTCCATTACTACCCTTCCCTCCACGATAATGGTCGTGTCCGTTTCCCTATCATTGATCCGGAGTCTGATAGTGTAGCTAGCCACCTTTCTCGCTACATCACTGCTAGCTATCTTCTGATCTATGAGCTGGCTCGTGAGCAGAGTCGTGCCCGCACTGCTTTAGCCTCTACTTTAATCTCTGCTCACTCAATCACTACTTCTCCATCGGTAGGATTTACTCCCTACGTTCCTACCAGGTCTAGATCCCCTGTTTCTCCGGTTACTCCTCCAAGTAGCTCAGGCACTGCTGTTGCGAGTCCACTTAGTGCTCCTGTGGAGTGGGTTTCACTCCTCGCCACTCCTGCAGCCCCGATGATCCACCCTCCACCTGCCCTAGAGGGAGATCCCTCGAGGCAGCATCGTCGTGTCACTTTTAACCCGGAGGTCTCCGTTAACCCCGTCAGTTCTGGATCCGAGTCCGCTTCACGAGAGGACCCCGCACCACCAGCAGAGCAGTATAGTTTCCGAGTATTCTCCGTCGACGGATGGAGTATGGATGTAGTCGTATGAGTCATGATGTTTTGTTTCATGTATGAGGGTAGTTGGACCTGGCATGTTGTTATCTTTCATGTATGAGTCTATGTATAATTATGTTGGACTTTATTTTATTCGCCGTATTTTCTTCTTTTCTGTTCCTCTGGATTTTGTTGCTGGCTTGTCCCCAGTTTTTGTTGAATGCTTCTCATCTCGGTTGTGTTGACTTGGGAAAAATCATATTAGGATGACGCGAGGAGGCTGCAGTGGCAACGTTCGCGAGGGTTCTCCTGTTCGGTGTTCCGCATGACAGGTAGGACAATCACCCGAATCGTACGTTCCACCACCGCCTCGACCGCCAAATCCGCCCTCCACCGAGCAAATTATGCGTATGTTCGAGGAACGACGAAACAATGATCTGATGGAAATATTTAGAAGTATTCAAGCAATGGTTGGACAGAATGGAAATCAGCCCATCCCTCACTCCAAGTTATCTGATTTTCAAAGGACTAAGCCTCCCAGTTTCAGTCGGGCCATTGATCCCTTGGATGCAGATGATTGCTTGAGAACTATGGAAAAGAAACTTGAAGTTGCTCGAACTGATGAAGAGGATAAAGTTCCATTTGTAACACATTATCTGGAAGGCGCTGTTGCCATATGGTGGGAAAATGAAAAAGCCATAGTGACTAAGAATGAAGCAATTACCTAGTCAAGATTCAAGGAGCAATTCCGGAAATATCACATCCTTGCGGGAATTATGAAGACTAAGCAGCGTGAATTTCTTGCGCTCCTCCAAGGAAGTCAGTCAGTGGGAGAATATTTGCAGAAATTCAATCCCCTGTCACGTTATTCTGAATATGACGTGGTCACTGAAGAAAGGAAGATAGACCGATTTCTTGGTGGATTAAACCCGCAACTTCGTTGTGCTCTCAGTGTGTTCGATTTTCTAGATTTCCAAACCCTGGTGAACAAGGCTTTCATTGCTAAAAGGGAACACAAGCTTGTGTCAGATATAAAGTCTGCCCATAATGATCACAAGCGCAAGTTTGAGCCCAAGAAGGAAATGCAACCAGTGCAGAAGTTTCGTACCTGGCAGCCAACTCCGGTGGCATACCAGCCTAATTGGCAACAAAATGTTAACAAGACCACCACCCAAGTAAAGAATGACGTGCTCAACCCCGTTATGGAGAATCGCCTGTGCAACAATTCCTGTTACAGTTGCGGGCAAACCAGACATTATGCCAAACAGTGTCCCAAGAACAACCGGACCAATGCTATATTCAAGCCTCAAATCCATTATTTGGAAGCCGGTCCAAGTCAGCACGACGTCACGGGATACCTTCATCACATTTCAGCCGACGAAGCCCAAGAAAATCCCGAAGTCGTCATTGGTATGTTCCCTGTTAATAACATACCTGCAGTAATTTTATTTGACTCTGGGTCTTCCCACTCTTTTATTTCTTGGAGTTTTGTTGCCCAAAACAAATTTCCTTGCTCGCTTTTGGGCAAGAATATGCAGGTACAAACCCTGGGATCTCTTATTCAAAGCAATCTTGTCTGCCACAATCTAGAACTCAGTATCAACAGAATCCGTTTCCCAACGTCTTTGATACTTATTGAGTCTGATAAATTGGATGTTATCTTGGGTATGAATTGGCTGACTCAGTACCAAGTATGAATAAATTGTGCGACCTGAGAAGTCAACTTCATAGGACAAGATGGACAAGCTACAAAGTTTATTGTTCGTAGGAGCATACCCTCCAAGGAAATGTGTCGATGGGAAATGACACCTATGGGATCACTGGAATCCCTTCTACGGTTGCGGGGCACGGAATCGTGAGAAGAGCAGGACTAGCGGATGGCACAAAGGGGATTTACCCAGGTTCGGGCCGGAAAGATGCGTAAAACCCTACGATCCTGCTTTCGTGGTTGTATTAGTGTTCTTGAGCTCTCGAACTAGCTCTAGGTGTTGCGAGGTTCAAAAGAGCCGAATCCCTTCTCTGTGTGCCATGGGCCTCCTTTTCTAGGCGAAAGGGGCTGCCATAGTGGCACACAGGAGGTGGAAAGTGATAGAGTAGCACGAGCTTATCGCGTGTATTACAGGACAAGGGGCATTAAATGTGGGGCTTAGGTGTCCTTCGCTTTATTGGGGGACGGGGGTGAGGCTCGTCCAGTCCGTCGCCGCCCCTCCTGGCTTTGACACGCGCCCGGCCAGCAACGCATGCAGCGCCATGTAGGCACGCAGGCAGCTGAGATGGCGCGGTTGTGGAGCCTCCACGAAGGATCGCATTCTGCCAAGTAGGTGCCTGCCCAGCTGGTTGGATTGGCAATTGCGCACGAACGGCGGTAGGAACTTGGCTGGTGCGGGCCTGGCAGTGGCCTAGCCGATGCGCTTGATGATGGTCTTGCCGGGTGGCCCGGCAAGGGTCTTGCCGTGGCGCGCTGGCTTCCCGGGCAAGGATCTTGCTGGGGGGGCCCCGTGGGTTTCTTCGGTGGGGATGGTTGCCTCCCTATCCTCTATTGATCTTGATTGCTCTTTGTCTTCACAAAGATCTGCATGCCACCATGGAGGTGCCTCCCGAGCCCTGTCCCAACGCGACTGCTCAGCGTTTGGTGGACTCGAAGGTGGCTTGCTCGACGGGTGTGGACGATCTGCCCTGGCAAGGATCTTGCCGGGGCTGCTGAGGCTGCCCTCGGCAAGGGTCCTTGCCGGGGCAACCCGCATTGCCCATGCAACCTTTGTGGTCTTGGTCCTTTGTTGTTTGCTTTGCTTGTCCCTGTGGCTTTGGCTTTTCTCCGGCTTCCCTCTATTACCTTGCTCATGTGTGGTCGTGGCAGGTGACTTTGACTACCCGTGCACAAGTAAAGGGGTCAAAAGCTAGGCCCCTACTTTTGTACACCAATAGGATCCCCCGGGCCTGGGTCACACATAGGCGCAACACGTTGTTGGTCCAGGCCCAGAACGGTGCGCGGGCAGTCGAGGCGGATTTTATCGCGGCCACTGTCCCGCCCGCTGTGCTTCCCCACGCCCCGTGTCGAATGCGCGACGTGGGGGTCGTGCACGCATGACGTGGGGATGCTGGCGTCACCTTGTGGTGGACAGTAAAGAGGCGGCTTGCGTGTCTCTTTGAGACCACAGGGCCGCCCCCATTTACTGCCCTTGCTCGGGAATCATCGCTCCACGCGTCCCATTGTGTCCGCCCCTTGCGCCATGTTCACTACATGCAGAGCGAATGACAGGCGCAGGGGTCGTGGGTAGTCACGCGCACGGGGGTTGATTCCCTTCACTACAAAAAATACACTTCCGTGATGATACGTGTTTGTCACAGTAGGTCGCGTTTTTTGTCATGCATGTACATCCATGACAAATTTATGACAGAATCAAGATAGTCATACCTGTGCTGTCGTAGAAGTGTTCGATGACATTACCAAAATTATCATCACGGAAGTGTCCACTTCCATGACGATAAATCGCGCGTCATAGAACTGCTTTCGTCAAGGGTGACCGACACGTGGCATCCACCGTAACGAAACGCCGTTAAGCTATCGGGTCGGGTTTTGGATCCGATAACCCATTAACAGCCCCGACCAATGGGGATTTTCCACGTGTAAAATCATCATTGGCTGGAGGAAACATGTGTCGGCTCACCGTTGGGACAGATGTCATCCACTCATTGGACAGAAGGCGCCTATGATACGTCAACACGTGGCACGGCCCAACAGAGGCCCATTCCTGTGAAAAGGCCAGCCCGTTTGACTTGGTCAAAAGGTGGCGGGCCGGCCCATGGAAAGCCTGTTAACGACCTGTTCGCATATAGCCCATTTACAGCGCGCTAACCCGAGGCCCATTACGCCCTATCCGAATTAGGCCCAGTAGCGTCATCTGGGCCATCCAATATGATTCCAGTCTGTTTTCACTTTCGGACCATGTATGGACCATGACGTCTTTTGGCCCATATGAGGCCCTATGTAACTCTTGGCCTATTAACGGCCCGTGGTGAAACTGGCCCGCAATGAACAGTGTATCACTTTACACCCACTAACGGCCCGTGGTGAAACTGGCCCGTAATGAACAGTATATCACTTTGTACCATTAAGGGCCTGTTATTCAGTTGGGCCGTTTCCAACAAATGTTATCGCTCAGCCTTCTCAGAGCCCATTTATTCTTGGGCTCATTTCCAGCATTCGTTTACTTACGGCCCGTTACTGTCATTTTCTGCTTGTGGGCCAAATTCAGCCTGTGGTTACATCGGCCCGTTTGTGGTCCGTTAATACGTTGGGCCGTTTTCATAGCATCATCAAATACGGCCTATTAACGATGGCCCGTTATGGTCATACGGCCCGTATAAGGCCCATTGATGATACGGCCCGTAGAAGGCCCATTGTTTCTATGGCCCGTAGAAGGCCCATTTTTTCTACGGCCCGTAGAAGGCCCATTGTTTCTACGGCCCATAGAAGGACCATTGTTTCTATGGCCCGTAGAAGGCCTACTGTTTCTACGGCCCGTAGAAGGCCCACTGTTTCTACGGCCCGTATGAGGCCCAGTGTCACTACAGTAAATATTAGCCCATGGTTATTGTGGCCTAGTTTTAAAAAGAACTGCACTGACTACAAGCAAACATATAAACAAGACAACAAGGAAATAAATAAGCAAGCAACTTATGCTAGGCTATCACGGCTGTTAGACATATTACATCCACAGGGCATCAAAGTTCGCCACCAGTGCAAATATAGGGAACAAAGCAGCATATCATATACACTGGTTGTCAAAGTTGGCGACCAGCGCAAATAAACGCCAGAGCAAAACAAATCCAGAACTGAAACCACTTCAGAAGATCTCAAGAAACAATATCCTGGGTACCCATAATGCTGGCAAGATGCTTAGCAAGCTTATTAACTTTCTCTTGTTTGGTGCTTAAATCCTCCAGCGCTAGCTGTTGCACCAGAAAATATGCATCTGAATTCTGCAGGGACTTCCTCAGTCCTTCAGCTTCCTGTCACAGCACATCTGATTGATGTCTTTCAACTTGAAGTTGAGACTTAAGAAGACGAACTGATTCAGGCAGCGAGTTCGAAGAGCTTGTGCCAGCAGTAGTGGCCAGTAACTCGAACACTACATCAAGACAGGACTTTTGGGTTCCCTCACTATCGTCAAGATAGTTTTTATCAGCTTTCTTGGAGATCAACAGGGATGTCTCACTATCTTGAACCTTATCTGCATTACTTCCTTTACCATTGGATAACGCGGTACTGTTCTCCAATATTTTGTCCGTATTCTAAAAGAGAAACAAGCAGACACATCACATGTTTACCATGTTGTATATGAAACTCATTTTGGTAAATGAGTTCAGTAGTAAAGTGGACAGGATAACAGCATGAAACAAACATATATCTATGTGCCATGGTCACTTTATGGTCTATATCATTCTAGTTTTTATTGCCAAATCAAGATAGAGACACAGTTCAAATAATATTTGTTCAAGACAAAGCAGAATAGACAGAATATAAGTGTGGGTAACTATAGAGCAACAACAACACTTGTAATGTGCATGACATGAGAACATAACTGTTTTTTCAATGAAACTGAAATCAACATAGAGCAGGTTACAACAGCAAACCAGTGAAAGAAACAGGTTTAAAACATACCTGTTGCACCATTGGAGTTTCAATTCCATCCTTCAAATTTGAAAATAGTTGGTATGAGTAAATACAGTAATGCAAGAGCAAAGGAGTATGAACCATAGCTACAGAACCTGACCTGAGAACAAATCTTCTTCTCCTTTAAGCGTTGAGTTGGGATTCGGAGTGGTGGTCCTCGTGCTTTGGGCACTGTAGTTCCCTTACTAACCGCTCGTGTTTGGGTGCTTTGTGGTGGAGATGGTGCTGTGTCAACTCGAACTGGGTTACTATCTGCCAGGGTTGGGGTTAAAAGGGGTGTAGCTAGTTCTCTGTCCAACTGGGTAGGGGTACAATCTGCGAGAGTCTGGGTTATGTGTGGTGGATCTAGTCCTTGGGCAAGTACAACCGTGGTTCTATCTGCATCAACTGGTAGCACTATCTTTTCTAAAGACCGTGTTGTTACTCCCTTAGATACTGCCATCACGCTCTCCAATTCAAATGGCTGATAAACAATAAAAGTAATTGAAAGTATAGACATTGTATGATAGACAGGTGCAATGGATAGTGGGGAATAAAAGAGGGCATGAAATAATTCATATTTATGTTGTCTAACCAAACAGGATAGCATGACACAATTTCACATATATGATGGCCAACTAAACAGGATAGCATGGCACAATTTCACATTATGATGGCTAACTAAAAAAGATGGAAAGACATAGTTCAAAATATGAGACTATGTAAATAGGATGACATGACATAACTATATAATGTGTTTATTAAATAGGTTGGCATGCCATAATTCACATACATTCATGGATAGAATGCCATAATTCTAAATATGATGACTGTAAACACTAAATAGGATGAAATGATATAACTATATGATGTCTTTATTAAATGGGTTGCCATGCCATAATTCAGATAGATGATGTGTATGTACTATGTAAACATGATGGCATGATATAATTCAAATATATGATTTATATAGTAAGCAAGTAAGAAGATGGCAATCTATATATGATGTAAAAACTAAGCAATGCAAGACAACATGCATGACATGGGTAATATAACCCTGCCAAGTTTGAGCATAGACCTCAGGGGGGAAATAGGACTGGTCATCAGTCTCTGAATCCTCCTCCGAGGAGCTCTCTATAGCCAGCAAGATGTCTGCTTCAGCAGGTAGCATTGTCTGCTCTGAATACCTTGTTTTCACTCCAGATACTTCCATCACCGCTTCAAATGGCTGATGCATAGGAAGAGTAGTTGAATATACAAACGTTGTCGACAAATGGAACACGTAATACAAAAAAATGATAGCATGATATAATTCACATACATGATGATTGGCTAAACAGCATGGCATTGCATAATTCACATATATAATGCCTTTGCAACAAGATAGCATTGTATAATTCACATATATAATGTCTTGCAACAAGATGGCAATGCATAATTCACATATATGGTAATTAGACACTGAACAGGTGGCATTCACACAAAGCATGTCTAAACTAATCAAATGGCATAGCAATGTGAGACACCATACGCACGATATGAG
>NC_041393.1:40802813-40825762 GCF_002162155.2 Triticum dicoccoides
CATCTATCTCTGAATCCTCCTCTGAGGAGCTATCTGTAACCAGCGAGATATGCGCTTCATCAAATAGCATAGTCTGCTCAGAAGACCTTGTTTTCACTCCAGAATTTGCCATCACCGTGTCAAATGGCTGATGCACACGAAGAGCAGTTGAATGTACTAACATTGTTGACGAATGTAATATGTAATGAGAAAAAAGATGGCCTGATATAATTTACATATAAGATGACTGGCTAAGCAGGATGGCATTGCAAAATTCATATATATGATGCCTGGCTAAACAAGGTGGCGTTGCATTATTCACATAAACGATGAATAAACTAAACAGATGGCATTCACACAAAGGATGTCTAAACTAAGCAGATGACATATTTGATGTATAAAGTAAGCAATGCAAGACACCATATGCATGATATAACCAACATCAGCATGCCAAGTTAGAGCGAAGACCTCAGGGGGTAAATAGGAGTTATCTTCTCCTTCTGAATCCCCCTCAGAACAGATATCTTCCTCTCTCGATTACAATCCGAAATGCGTGGAGGGGGGGCTGCCTTTGCGCCTACCATGGAGCGACGTCTGCATGAAATTATATTGCCACGCAAGGCTCATCTCTTTTGCTCTACATGTTCAGTTCCATTGTTTACAATAACTGTCATGCATAGGAATAAAACATAGTGAGATAATGTAAGGAGTGCATGCAGAAATCCAGAGTGATGGTAGCAACCTGTGGATAGACCCAAAACCAATAATAGCAGGCAGATAATGGCTTCTTTGCCGTTTGTTTCCCACCCAACATGAAACTCATAGTAGACACCGGAGATTAACCAGATAGTAGATAGATACTATTGATAGCGGCCCCGATATGTACCCCACAACCATTTAAAACTCAAGTTTGACCATTAGTTTGGATCTGACTCAGAGTCTAATCGGTGAACAGGACGATAAAGTAGCATGTAATATTAAGCGATGCATAAAGTAAGCAGACACGAAAGAGTGCGACCTCTCTTGCGGACCCGTGTAATCCTCGAGGTCATCTGCTCGGTTGATGATGGTAATGCAGTTTTCATGGCTGCCAGCGGTGGGGAAGAAGATCTGAGGTAGCGAAAGACAGTCTGGAGGCCGGATCCCTGCTCTGCTGGACCCTTCTGTCGTTGGAGAAGCTGAGCTAGGGTGGATGATGGCGCAGCAGGACCGGGACAAACCACGCAAGGTTTTCTTTAACAACTATCTATAAGAGAAGTAATTCTGTAAGGGCTCGTTTGAATTGGAGGATTCCAACAATGCAGGGATAGGAAATAGACAGGAATAGGATAGGAATGCACGTGCAAAACAGAGAATCTAAAAACACAAGATTTCTGCCAATCTGGGTGTTTGATTCACAACAATTGGAAGATCACAGGATGCAAAGAAGCATGGTGAGATTAAGTCAAACAACAAGAAAATGTACGGTTATAATGCTATTATGCTACTATCTCTTAGTCTTGTGCTTCATGAATAGGATTGAAAAGGAGGACAAGAGAAAATTAAAATTCCTACGTTTTTTCTTTCAAGGAGACACTAAAGGAACAAATCCGTGTGCTCAGTGGACAATATATATAACATGTAGAGTAAAAAAGAGATGCAACAAGTGTACAACCTCTTTGGCGAAGCCATGTCGATCTCAGCGTGATTGGGTTGGCCGGTGAGGATGCTCCGGCTGACTTTGCTATCGGAGGAGGGGAAGAAGATCTTAGGCGTCTGGAGATGGAGCCCGAGGTACCGCTCCGCTGTGATGGAGGGTTTCGTCGTTGGAGCAGCTCCGGTGAGTTGTACGACGCCGAGGCTGAAGCAGGACAACAGAGACAACGAACAACGTTAACCTGAGTGGAATTCTAATAGCATCTCCAATACATGACGTAAAATACATAACCACAAAGTGCTAGATGTAAAATACATCAGCCGCTCATCTCTGAACTTAACTGTCGAAACTGAACTTAACTGTCGAAACTGAACCTAACTGTCGAAACTGAATTTTGCTGTCGAAACTGAATTTTGCTGTCGAAACTGAACGCACTAGCAAGGTGAGGCTACACGTCAGTCGACTGACTTTTTCATCTTTGGTCAGTCGATTTTGCAGCCGTTGGATACGAAATCAAGGGCTTGTGGTTCATCTTCAACCTCCACCCCCCCTGAGCCGCCAGCCACCGCCGGCCAAACAGTAGCCCCCCGCCGCCCGCGGCCGGCTGTGCGCCGCCCTGCCCGCCCCAAAAACACTCCCCACCACCGGTCCGCCACCGCCCCGGCCATCCCTCTAGGCCCCCCGTGGCGAGCTTTTTCTTCGGCGATCCCCACGCCACCGCCCCGCCAATGCCCCGCCACCGCCGGCGACCATCGCCCCCATCCTGAACCCTAAGATATATAGTGGGGTACCTCTCCAGCGAGCCCCCCTCCTCGCTGCGGCTGGTTCTTCCTTCACCCCGGTGAGCCCACCCCTTGGAAATCGACTGACCCAAAAGTCGATTCAGTCGACTGAAGTGTAGCCAAATCGGAGCAGCATCGCAAGCAAGAGCAAGAGCGAGAGCAGCAGCGCGAGCAAGAGAAATAGCAAGAGCAGACCAGGCAGGGGACCGAGAGCAAGAGCAGAGCAGCAGCGCGAGCGAGAGCTAAAGCAGCAGCAGCCCCTACTGATGTGGACGTCACCGCCGAGGGAGCGACGCCGTGGAGGAAGTGGCCGGCGACGCCGCCATGGATGGAGCCGCGCCGTGTCGGCTCGGGACCGAGCGCCGGTAGTACCGTGAGATCGAATCAATAAGAAAATGCGGCGATTAGTGTAAAACCTCTTTGGTGGCGCCGATTAGGCCGCAACTTCATCCGAGGAAACAGTGATGATGATGCTCTTCCGGTGGTGCAGGTGAAGACGGCGGTGTGGGAATGGAGGTGGCGCGAAAGACGAGGGGAACATCGGGGCAGCTCCTTGGAGGCGGAGGACGGGGTGGCTGAACCGGCGGGACGATGAGATCGACGATGGATCCTCATCTGGTACGGTGGATGAGGGACGTCGAGGTGTTGCTGTGGACGACGTCGTCGGGGAAGAAGCTCCGGCTGGGTGGCGGACGGAGTAGGGTGTGGGGTTTCATCGTGGGTTTTCGCGGCCTCGATGTATGAATGGGTGGGCGGATGGGATGGCAGTGGGGAACCATGGCTTAGAGGCGCGCTTGTCCGAAATGTGGGGTAAGTTACGAAAGTACCCCTACCGATTTGAGGCAGTTCTTTCGGTTCAGGGGTACCACGGGCATTTCACGTGTCGGGATTTCACAGGAGGTGGGAGTTTTCACGCGCGTTGTAATTTCGGAATAGCAAGGCGCGGGTTGAGATGGAGGGAGTTGTCGGAGCACAACGAGACAAAGATATATCTTAAATATTTTGGGCTAACAAGGCGCGGGTTGAAATTTCCGGACAAGTCTAACGTGTATTGTACCAAATCAATGCGCACTACAAATGTCATTCAAAACTTTGAATTCATGTTATGTTCAATTAAAATATTTCGCTACGTGTATAATGCATGCAACCTACTACTCAAATGAACGTTTTAGTGCATTCCAAACGTATATACTACCGCTTCAATATGAACTAAATTTGAATAAGATCTATAGTAATGATTGTTGTGAAGTCAAAGCATTTGAATTCGTTTCTCTATTTTAATAAGATCTATAATCATCATTATTGTCAAGTTAAACCATCGTTTGTGTATTATCTTCATAGCACACCACATGATCAGTATCGAGTTACATATGAACTATGTGTACTATATGAACTCGAACTAGATTTTTTGAATCCACTTTATTTTGATTTCAAATCACATTACATTTCTAGCTCTAGCTAGATCTTCATAATCTAAACCATGTCTCATATGTATAATGTGTTTATCACATTATGTATGGTGCCCTGCCCCCTACGCCTACAAGTATTTAGATGTGAGTTGCAAACACCACACATTACCACAAATTCAAATAAAATGTGAGAATGTTCGATATATAGTAGTTTTTTTAGATTGCTCGATATTTAATTGTAAGCTGCAAGTGCCGCACATTATCAAAATTCAAATAAAATGTGAGATTGTTTGATGTATAGTATGGTTTAGATTGTTCGGCATTTAGCTGTGAGTTGCAAACGCCATGCATTATCACATTATGCTATAACATGTGCACAGCACGTGTATCACCGCTATATTCATGCATGCAATGTTTAAAACACTATGATCTCCTATTCAAATATATGAATCCGCTTTCATATCAAATTATGATCTTTGTTACTCTCTTACACCCACACAGTCCTCTAACCTTTGTAGCTACCACTAACTTTCTCTCGTGCATGCACACGCCCTCCTCGCCCTCCCCCTCCCTCAGCATTCTATCCACCGGGCACATTCATTTTTTCCTTTAGGTCGTTCTCCCAGAGTCTCCACAACTCCTTTCTGACACACACCGATCGATAAACCTCTCCAGCGATGCCTGCCTACAGCATACACACACAGCTTCAATCTCCTCCTTTATGTGTCCTTGCCTCGTGTCTCTCATATGGTCAGACACACGTGTAAACTCTCACAACCGCACACTCCTCCACCTATCAGCTAGTAGTTGGGCCTCTCGCACCACCTCCTAGCTCCATTCTCTCTGTCTATCCGTCTCGATGGGCCTTATTTGCCTCTAACAAATGTACGTACACCGACCGATCTCTCGCTATATATACATATAGCCAGCTAGGTCCTTATAACTCGTTTTTACCCACACATCGATCGATCTACCTCATTAGTTGTGTCTCTCCCTTCCTCCGACAAACAACAATTGATCTATCGATCTAGTTAGGTTTGCTTACCAAACACAAGGTTCCCCTTCATCATCCATGGATGCGTCCCGACAGATCTATCACGCACAGGCACACACAGAAACACATCCCCACTCTTATTGATAACATTGCAGTTCCACCCTCAGTTTGTCTAGTAGGCCTCTCCCAACATCTCCGAGAAGCAACTCCATCACCCATCCAGCACTCTACCCCTCTCCCTCCCTCTCCCTCCCTCTCTCTCTCCTCTCTCTCTTTCCCATCATATTTCCCGTCCTTCAGTTATATATGGATGTCGACCGATCTCCCTCATGACATAGCTGGGTCTCTCCTTCTCAACACATATACGAGTCGTTCTACCTCTATAGTTAGGCCTCTGCCTACCCCTCCCCCACCCCGTCCCTCCCACACACACCGATACATCAAGCACTCTAGTCATGTCTCCCTGCCACACACAAACTTGACATGTGCCCTCTAACGTTCCGGTAGGCCAGTCGCCCTATATCTTTGACTTGCACACACACACACACAATTTCGATGGCTCTCTTCATCGATCTCGCACCCACCCATACTTGATCCTCTCTTCGACTCTATCGATAGCTATGACCCCTCCCTCTCTTATCGGGGATTGCCCGACCCTATATGTATCATATGGATATGCCTCCATTTCACACACATTGCATGCAAAATTTTGTTTGAGATGTCATCGACACATATTCCCACAAATAATTCACAAAATCAACCCCCACCCCACCCCCACCCCCACCACAAAACAAAAAACACTCACAAACGCGGTTTGTATCTCTCACACACACCCACGTAGGTGGGGGACGTGCACGAAGAGAAGAGGTGCATACATGGTGCACGTACTCCCATCTCTTTCCCAACCACACCCGCGCGGGTACACGGTGGAGCTCATTTCTGTACGAAAAAGGCAGCCCACATGGTAATTTGGCACGTGTACTGGTTGTCCACTTGGTGGAGGGAGGATCGTCTACCACGGGTGAACAAACAAATTGCGACTTGACGCGTTATGTTAAATTAAAAAAAAGAGGCAACCCATGTGGGGCCTACCTTAGAGCAAGGCTCTATACACTGGAGTACTTTTGATGTGTCCCGTCAACTCGCAGAACGAGGAGAAGCTTGCTTAGTACACCGTCTCCCCCGCCCACGGGCGCGGTGGCTCACAAGATGAGGTGAAACCTGCTCCTCCCTCGCCCATGCGCGCAGTGGCTCGCAGGACGAGGAGAAAAATTACTACTCCCTCCGTTTACTACTCGTCCCTACTACCTTGGCTATAGAGATTATATCATATTGTTTGGAATATATATGTCCTTAGTAGATTTCAATATGAACTACTAGTACATACTCAAACACTGATGTATATAGACGTATTTTAGAGTGTACATTCACTCATTTTGCTCCGTATGTAGTAGCACTCTCCCTCGCCCCTCGACCCTCGCCACGTGGTGGACGTACAGCAATTCATTCGGTCTCATATAGCCAGAATGATATATACTGCACTACCATTATTGCTCGACTTCCCGAAGAGGCGAAGAGCCAATCGCAAGGTTAATATTTTGGAGATGCCAAGTGCAAGGTTATAGGAGAACGAGTAGTAGGTGCCGCGTCATTTATAAATAAATTTTTTTCTTTAGTGGCACATACGCAATATGATAGGTTCATATGGAGAGAAAAGGAAACCGCTCCACTATATACATAGTCAGGATGGGCCAGCCTACACGGTTGCTTGCTGGGGTTGCTCTCTTCACACCCTCTTGCACAAAACGACTCTGGCCACATCTCTAACATCCTGGCGGATCACGTCCGCTTGGGGAAGGGGTGGATGCTTAGTGTAGATGCGGTGTCCGTCGCCGACGGTGAAAACCCACTGTCGGCACGTCCCGATCAGGGGTCCCCGCCGTTCTCTCTCACAAAGCTGGTGAGGTTGCCTTCGTCCCTTTCTCACTGCCGCGACGTGGGCAGTTGCCGCCTCCCACCACCCTCCTCAAGGTCGAGCTACGTCCCTCGGGTACAACTCCCTTTATAGCCGGCTTGCACCACTGCTCTAGCTGCCCACATCACTCCCTATGGATATTTATCTACTTCTTTGCCCTGCACATACCTGATACCTCTACTGGCTTCTACGTACTGTATTTGTGATGAGTATATGTCTCGTCAACTAGTCCTAATAATCTTATTCTAATCAAGCTTCTTCAATTTCTTTGCACAGGGATGCTCATCTCGATTTTGGTGAAGCTGTACAAAATGATCCGATGGTCAAAAGGTTGCAAACTTCATTTATTAGGAAGCTCGAACGTTGCCAGCAAATTGATGCCTGGTCAGGGTTCACGGTTCAAGGGCTAGGGACTGCATGGTTTGTTTTTTTCTTTAGCTGCCTCTGTTCCAAAATAAGTGTCAGCTTTAGTAGTAGTACAACTTTGTACTAAAATTTGCACAAAGTTGAGACACTTATTTTGGAATAGAGGGAGTACATATTTGCTATGATCTGTCAATCATTGAGATGCAATAGCTTGCATGTTAGTCTCCTTTGTATTTGATGAAATGTTGCAACAGGCAACCTTGGACGCAAGATACATGTAATAGGAGTTGGAAGCTTCATAGCATTGTACAAATTTATCTCGCTGATAAATTACAGTATGTACTAGTACTATACTAGTACTTCCTCCGTTCCTAAATATAAGTCTTTGTAGAGATTTCACCATTAACCACATGCGGATGTATATAGATGCATTTTAAGTGTAGATTCATTCATTTTGTTCCGTATGTAGTTCACCTAGTGGAATCTCTACAAAGACTTATCTACTCCTTCCATTTTTATATATAACGCCACTATCAAAATTATTACAATTTGTATCTATACAAGGCCACTAACACTAATCGAGACAAAATTGATGATGTTTGCCTCGTACTATCAAAGGGAACATTAACTATCTCTTGCATGCATGTGGGTGTGAGAAAGTTGGTTTGCATGCGCCTCATTAATCAACCAAAAGGAGTGAGGGCATTGGCTTGTTATGGGTGGAACAGAAAAATAGGCATTAATTAACACAACAAACAAGGAGACAAGCTAGCTTGAAATATTGGCTTAAGTACACATTTACTTTTGCCTTGGTACCTGTAATATGGGTTTGTGGCCTTGTATACAAAAATGGAGGGAGTACTAGTAATAGCTAGCCCCCTGTACTAGGAATTCTCTATCCTCTCCTTGAGCCACATCATCAAAATTGACGTAGCCGTTAGATGAAGTAAATCAGTCATAATAGTCGTCTGATCTAGATGTTGAGAGGCTCAGCACTAAGCCACATGCAAGCATGCAGAAATACCATGGCACATTCATGTGAGTGGGTTTTAAATCACATCAACATGTCTGCATGCAAGCATGCACCGGTAGCATGCATGTAAGTAAGCTTTTAAGTCCCATTAACATGTCAAAAAGAAAAATATAATCCCATTATGCAGTCGGAGTTGGCTGATCTTTTTTCCTTATGTGGGATGATCTAAATGATGATGGGAGTTTATTTAGTTTGGCTACCACATTTTTCATGCGGTTATAGATTTTTTTTTATTTCTATGAAATCGATAATTTTGCGCAGAGAGATATACCGCTGTTCCGCAGCAACGAGCGGGGACTCATCTAGTAATATTTAGGAACGGAGGGAGTACTATGTAAAGAGTTAGGTGTCGCACGGTGATAGTGTGAGGTGGGCCATGTAATCACTGAGCCTGCGTGTTTTCACTGCTCTTGCACTCCTCCGCTGTAAGAATGGAGAGAATTGTAATCTAGTACCTCCTTTCGCCGAAAGCGTGGGACATCCAGCAGTCCTACCACCTTAGTAATAAAGACCAATGAGCCGTCAAATCACATAGACCCAGCAGTAAGTTGGACGGACGAAGCAACCATCACTCTTGCGCCAGTGAGAGGTCGCGTCCGCTCTGCCCGGGCATGAATGCGGCACCGATTCTTTGGAGCGGCGCTGACCATTTCGGGAGGGAAGCGCGCGGGGGCGGTGGAGGGGCTTTGGGTGGGCCAGGCTGGTCAGGAGCGGGCATGGCAGCTATTGGCATGTTCCTACCAGACACGCCCAGAAATGAGACGATGCACCGACTCTCGCGGCTAAAATCGTACACTACACACCATATCTCTGTAGGAGTAGGTCGATCTGTCGCACTCTCTAACACACACATGCTGTTAAAAACACACACGCACACGCACGCACCTTGGTCCCGTTGCACCTTCTAACGTGACTTATTACACCTAGACGGAGGGAGTAGTAAGTATACGAGATACGGTGGCACACTGACTTAAGTCGAATACAAGTGCCCAAAATTTGTGTGCATGTTATAATAAGGATTCACTTAAAATAGTACGTGAGCGAACAGAGGGATCAATTGGACAGTGTTCCCGAGCAGTAGCGAGATGTGTGAGGTAGTAAGATACACCGCTGGCACTTTTCATTTTTCTTATTAATTTGTTTGTTTCACCCTCTGACTGGTGGGACCCAACGTACTACGTGGAGAGAGGTAAGGTGATTAAGGCTGCATTATTTTTGCACCACTGTGGATAGTCTTACCACCAAAGCCACATGACACGATTATGATTGAAATCCTAATGACTCCCACACACACAAAAAAACAAGGCATGCCTGTCACACGAATGCAGGAATGTATAAAAGGTTATTTTCCTCTCGTTGAACATAACGGGAGGGTTGTGTAGCTGGTTAGCCTGTTCACTCATCAAACTTGAGGTCTCGGGTTCGATAACTACACTTGAGCATAATTTTTGCCAGGAGGATTCTTTGATTGGTCAAAATGTTTTCTAGGGTTTGCACGCTTCACACTCTCTCTCCAGTATATATACACGCTGGAGCCTCAGCGCTTGTAATTGCTCTCTTCACACTCTCTCGCCCTCTCCCGCTGGATCCTCAGCGCTTGTAGTTGCTCTCTTCACACTCTCTCGCCATCTCCAGATCTAAATAAGACTTCGTTGGCCTCTCTCTCCCCTCACTGCTGCTCAAAGAGCCGGCAGGATCCGTCCGCCGGGAAGGGAAGGAGGCTTAACGCTGTCGCCGTCGGTGAGGGAGGGAATCCACTACCGGCGCTGCTGTTCACCTTCCACCCAGCGGCGGCGCGGGAGGGCCTCCGACCCTTCTTCTTTGCCGCCGTCCCGTCGCCCACCGGACCGCGCCCCAAGAACCTTAAGGTGTATTTTACTTACTCCACATGCATTGCTCTAGCTGCATGTATACCATGAATCTAGGACGTGGTTCAAAGAGGAAAGGAGTGGGGGAAAGTAGTGGGAAAAGTTGTATATAGCATGAATCTAGGACGTGGTTCAAAGAGGAAATGAAGGGGGAAAGTTGTATAGCATGAATCTAGGACGTGGTTCAAAGAGGAAAGGAATGGGGGAAAGTTGTATCGCATAAATCTAGGACGTGGTTCAAAGAGGAAAGGAAGGGGCGAAAGTACTAGTTCAAAAAGGAAAGGAAGGGACAAGGTTGTAGAGTTTGAGCAGGACTAGATTTGTTGCGCTCACATAGGGAAAGGTGTCTAAAGATAACAAAACTGGGACCAACACAAATATGCTCCTTGGTTGTTTGTTCTTTGTTGCAACAGACTGTGCATGACCACAGTACATCGGTAGATGCACATGGTGCTGGTGCGTCCACTCTCCCGTGCAACTCATTAGCTGTTGTTAATCTATGGCCCTGTTTGGTTAAAAACTCCCTAGTCCCTACCTGCTTGGTTCCAGGGACTAAACATGGACTAGAGGTTATTAAATGACATGATAAAAGACCATGTTACCCCTAGTAATGAACTAATAGAAACAAGGTGCGATGCATGGCAGGGGCAACTGTTGGAAAAAGTCCCAAAAAGACTCCCTCGGAGTCTTCTTTCTTTAGTCCCAAATCCCACTTTTAGTCCCAAAAAGTCCCTCCTGTTTGGTTTAGATGTGACTGACATGGAGTTTTTTTAGTCCCTACACCAAAATGTCCCTGTAAACAAACACCCTATAATAATGCCGCTAGAAAATTGATGCAATGCCACAGTTAAAAGCAAATTACTTGTTTAACAAATTTTCTTGTTAATATAATCTCTATGTTAATATTAATCAATGCCACCGTTTGAGAAATGCTACTGTCTTGCATTCTTTCCCATTTCGATAAGGTAGATGCTTCTTTTCGTTGGCTTCTGTGTCATACACCGTTATTGACCACTAATTGTTTCCTTTGCACCTCTGTGTAAATAGGGTTATCTACTTCACCTTGTTGCCATTGTGACCTTTTGTTGCACTTCACAAAACACTTTTGTTTTAAGACTCTTTTATGCAGTTCAACCAAAATGTCACACCGACAATGTTGCTTGATTGCTTGATCTTAGTGGAACTGCACAAGAGGAGATCTTACTTCCTATCCGTTAAGGCGAATTTGGTTCAGATCTTCTTCTTGTGAGTTGTTTGAATTCTGCATCATGAAAGGTCAGTACTAGCCTTCTTTCACATGATTCTGTAGTGTGCTTTCATATGTTGTGCTACTTGTACGATAATGTTGCTTGATTTTAGTGAACTGCACAAATGGAGACAAGACTTCCAATCTATATGTGCACCGTAATATCCCATTGAGGTAAGATAAGGATATTTCACAACTGCTGGCCTGTATTTTTCCACTTTCATTAGAAAATTAAGTTTAGTACTATACTTGTGCTCCCTAATTGACATGCCAAATCTTACATTGAAGGCTAAGCTTGTCTGTTATTGAACCAAGTGATTAAGGGGAAGAACAAGCAGAAGAAAAACAAAAATCAACTCCCGGTGCTGTAATGAAGCACTGGAACTGTGATGACACAAGTAATGATATAGTCTTGCATCTTAATTTATTGCTATGGCTGGAACGAGTAATTGTTTTGCCACTGATTTGATGCCATATGTAATTATCTCTACTTGTGCAAACAGGGATCTTCTTTGAAGATACCATATATTTTAGTGGAACTGCACAAAAAGATGTTGGAAACATTAAACTAATCGAGGAGTATATAGTAAGCATGGCCACCATAGTAGAGAGCAACAGATGGTTCCGGAGAAGTGCTTCATCTATATGCTCTACACAATCAGCCTCCTAACAAAGGTTGGTACTCGCGCACTAATTCATCCATATGATTGAGCTTTATCATCTCTATTAGCGCTGTGCTACTATTTAGATACTGTCATGAAAAAGTGGTATTGTCCTTGAGAAGGTGGGTACTCGCCCACTAATTCATCCATATTTCCTTTCCTTTTTTTCGAGCAAATAGGGATTCTAGCATTTAGTTGTCCTCTTGTATTTGCACAATAGGATCATCTTCCTCTGAAGAAGAATATGGACTACGTGAAGTGACTATTTCCGATCATGCCAGGATGAAGAAGCACTGTCTATCTTCTCACCAGAAGGAGTAGTTGAAGGATGGTTACATTACTCCCCACAAGGCCAAACTAACTTCAGCTCAGAAGGACTGACAAATCTCCATTTTTTGCTGTGATGCGCGAGTACAATGTTGTTCTAGGATTCTCATCAGAAGGAGCAGTTGAAGGATGGTTACATTACTCCCCACAAGACCAAACTAACTTCAGCTCAGAAGGACTGACAAATCTCCATTTTTTTGCTGTGATGCGCGAGTACAATGTTGTTCTAGGATTCTTTCTGGTGAGTTCCATTTTCCTAAAAGTGTGCTCTACATGGACCATGTATGTGCATGTTGAAACTATCAATTCATAGTACAGTTTGCTTTATACTAATCACTTTTTTGTATTTGTGCAAACAGGGGTGCTCAGCTTGATTTCAATGGGAACTGCACAAAATGTTCATGAATACATCGAATCATTCATTTCCACCACAAGAAAGGAGGTGCCCATAAGTTCAAGGCGTTGCAACATATAAGGGCGAAATCATACAAGCTACGCGCGAATTTGGTTGATTTTGGTGGAACTGCACAAAAAGAACAGCTGGTTTATTTAGCACGAGTTGCCATGTCAATGTCCGAACTGATGGCAAACCCTGCCCATTCCACAATCGTAGCCATTTGATATTTTGGAATGGAACAACTGTCAGTGTCAAAACCGGTGGATCTCGGGTAGGGGGTCCCAAGCATTGCATCTTAGGATCAATGGTAACAGGAGGCAAGGGACACAATGTTTACCCAGGTTCGGGCCCTCTCGATGGAGGTAAAACCCTACTCCTGCTTGATTAATATTGATGATATGGGTAGTACAAGAGTTGATCTACCACGAGATCAGAGAGGCTAAACCCTAGAGGCTAGCCTATGGTATGATTGTTGTTGTATATCTATCGACTAGCCTGGCCTTGGTTTATATAATGCACCAGAGGCCTAGGATAACAAGAGTCCTAGCCGAATACGCCAGCGGGGGAGGAGTCCTTGTCTTGATCGCCAAGTCTTGTGGATTCTTCCTTGTATGCGGCAGCTGTCCAGACTGGCCCATGAGTATACGGCCATGGGGGTCCTCGGCCCAATCCAACTAATCGGGAGATGAAGCATTGAGTACCCCCTAGTCCAGGACACCGTCAGTAGCCCCCTGAACCGGTCTTCAAGTTAGGGACGCTCCTCGATTCTTCCGAACTGTTATTCATCTTCGGTTGTTGGTCTTGAAAACTTGTTCAACAAATCTTCTCATCTTCGATCTTGAGGATCGCCGAAATGCATTCGACGAGTTTACACGTCGGGTATCCGAGGAGCCCCTTTAAGTTTCCAGCCTTTATCAATGCCTTGATATTTTTATGCCACACCTCGGGTTTGAAGTTTGTTCCCGGGGAGCAGCGTCCTCTTGCGTCCGAGCTCTTACGCCGGACTGCATTCAAGGTAAATCTTGCATCCGATCACCAATGCCGGACTGCTTTCGAGCTCCAACACCGAAATGTATACGAACTCCAACGTCGGAATGTATTCGAACTCCAACGCTGGACTTTGTCCAAGCTCCAACGCCAGACTATATCCAAGATTTCATAGATCATCTTGGTCCAAAAAATTTGAAGGAGTTTAGCCGAGCTTAATGCCGGAAATGCCCTCTAAGGAGCCAGCCACTTGCTTCCGAGCTATATGCCGAACTGCTTCCGAGGTGGTTAAGCACCTCGGTCATGGGCTGATTTTTGGTCAATGTTTTTTATTGATGCAATTTATTCTCTGACGAGATATATAGCCAGTAGCCCTCAAGGTGTGTATCGGTCTAAAACCCGAGATGCACCTGAAGGATGACATAAGACCGTACCGCTGATCCTAGTAACCGCTGAGACTCAGGTTGATTTGCAAAATCGGCCTGAGGATCAAGTCCTAGCTCGGCAGAACACTCCGGGACACAAAAAGTGGCGTGCTCAGTCCTCGAGACTCAGGTTGGGTGCGGCCGACCAACCTGAGGATCAAAATCTCCTTAGAGACTGTATTGCACTTAAAATTTTCTGCATTGGACAGGCAATGTAGTAGCCCCCGAGACACTGGTCGGGTGGCAACACCAGATCAGGGGATCGATGTGCCCCTTTAATATTTGTAAATAATAAGCCCGAAGCTCAGTAGCCCCCGAGCCTTAATGCGGGCACGGGAGGCCGAATTAAGGATTGATATCCATAGTAAAATCACAAATTATGTGTAATGACTCTATGTATCCAAGTACTTTACGTCATTAATGCTCGGATCCGCATTGTACAAAACTTTGTTGACCGACCATTGGCTTCCACCTCCTCGGCCAATAGCCGATAAGTGTTTGTCCTACTTTATAAAGCCTTTATGAGGGCAAAGATTTACAACAAACAAGGCAATCTGGCCATACGGTTTTATAAACAAAGGTACGCGGAGAGACATGTTATATTACTGTTTAACAAAAGAAATGTCTTCCAAATAAAATAGTCCTGCTATCGGTTCCTTTCTTTGGGTTGTCATGCTAAGCATGATCATGAAACCTTAGCTCCAATGTAAGAGCAAAATATCGAGGATTTAGTTTGGGAGGCCAGTTAATAGCCCCCGGTAGTGTTCGGCGACAGTTGAGGTCAAGCCGTAAACACTTCGCCATTGTTATGAATGGCCCGTCCTTTAACACCGTCATCGGATCGCTGACCAGTTTACGCTTATTATGACAGTCAGTTTTCGGCTTTCTCCACTGAGGTGCTTAACCATGTGAGCTGGAAGCACAATCGCAGTGGTTCTCCCTTTGCACACCTAGCCGAACAAAGCGGAACATAGGAGGCAAGCGCAGGAGCCGGGCAACCCAACTATTGACCGAAGACATAATTCGAAACCGATGCATATATAGCAATATCCGAGAATGTTTTTGCCGAATCTCTAAAGGTGTCCGGCGTTGCACTGCGAGACTTGTGCTGAAAACACACAAATAGTTTTAAGTGCCATGGGCTCGAAAAGCCAAAAAACTTATTCAAAAGGTTAATGTCCGAACTAGATCAAGTGTTCAGTGCCAATCCGAAAATTGGACTTTAGAAAAAAAGGTGCTTTTGTCGTGCTTTAACATGACACATCCTATCTCAAAACTTCAAGCGGGTCAGCCTACCGGCTAGTGACCGCACACTTGTGTCGAAAAAAGGAGTGATAAATAATAAAAAAATGCAACGACTAAGAAGAAAAACACCTATCGTAAAACGGCTCATATAAATTTAAGAGCCCCCAAGTGACTTGGGTAAAAGAATGATTGCATGTACCGAAGTACTTATATCATATCTATGTTCAACCGAACTTTAAACACGTCTTAACCGACTGCCGGCTTCTCCCTCTTCGGTCAAGGACCGAAAAGTGTTATGTACTCCATCTGTCGAGAATATCGACGGTGTTTCCAATAACCAGGCAATCAGGCCATAAGGCTGTAACTGACAAAGCGCGCTCAGGGAACTTATGCTATATTACTGCGAAGAGTAAGAAGCATCTTCGAAGAAAATAGTACCCCCACCGATACCTTTCTTCGGTGCTCGTTGTTATTATGAGACTTGTGCAATAGATTTTTTGTACTCTTGAGTTCCATTGTGTGCCGACCATGATTGAAAACAATAAGAGCGCTAGCTTTCGGCTTCACCCAGTCTGAGGTCCGGCTCGGGTGACCCGATCGTGACAATCGCAGAGGTGCTCCCTTTACTCCCTAGCCAAACAATCGGGAACGTAGGGGTAAGCACAGGAGCCAGGCAACCCAGCTTGCAAATCGCTTAAGTCATTATGGTGCATATTGTGGCATAATACACGAACAAGGAACGAAGTCGTACAAGTATAACCATATGCAAGAGGAAAAATCTTCATGAAGGAAGCCCCCAAGTAAATGGGGTATTTGAATTTGCGCGTCACAAACAAAGTTTGGACAAGAAAATTTTTACAAGCAACTTTTTTCCAAAAAAGTATAATGCTTGGCCGAGCCGAACACAAGTTAAATTTTTTAAAACTTTGAGCATGAAGACAACTTAGCTGGTTAATGTGTTCGGTATTGATGACGCGGTCCGAGCTTGATGCGGGACAAGGTTCCATCCCCGAGCTGGTCCCGAGGTGGCGGAGCAAAGAGCTCGGCACTCTGAAGTGGTGACATAGCACAGTCAATGCAGGACGGCAGGGTGATGCCGAAGTCCCCGGCATGGGGTAATGAAGTGTTGACGAAGCCCCCCGTCCAGCCGAGGTGACGCCAAAGGATATAGTCTGGCTGGATCATTTTCCTGTGCACAAAAAATAGTGCAAACCGGAGATAATAGTAATAATAATAAAAATAATAAAAATTCGTTGCATAACAAATAATTTATGCAAAGTGAGTAATAAAAGAAATATGGCCTGGCGCCAAAGTCAATGTCGATGCAGGGCGACAGCGTGATGCGGTAAAGGCATGGCAAGGCCTGAATTCACAGGTCGGTTCGAGTTCCAGATGCGGCGTTCGCCGGACTATGTACGGAAACTGACCGAACCACCATGCGACCGTCGATAATGCGGCCACCATTTGATAGACCTGCGTACATATGACTGACAAACCAGAGTAATAATTCATTGGGAAAATGAACCCTAACAAGCAAAAAATACTAGGATTAATAGCACCTCGCTTATTTATTGTAGCAATCCGAAGAAAGGCGATTCCCAAAATTGGGACTCGATCCGCATACCTATCGCCTAATGGGCGATAAAGCAACGGCATGGCGATGCTGGCAAAGGTTGGGTCGCCGAGGCAAAGCCCTCGGTCCAGCTAACGTGACGGAGCTGGTCGGCCAGCGATGCCGAAGTCTCCGGAGTAGGTTGATGAAGAGACGATGAAGCCCCCGGTCCAGCGATGCAGGTCGTGACGTGGTCGATGCCGGCTTGATGAAGTGACCAGGTGGCGATGCAGGTGTGCCCGCTCTGTGTAATCCGTAGGGCAGCGATGTTGGTGACGATTTATCCTTCGCGATGTCGAACTATTGTTCGGCTGGCCGACATGATGATCCGAAGAAATTGAGCTCGGCTCAACAAAGCGACGACGTGTCTAACGCAGGTCGGCCGCCGTGGAGTGATGTTGTCGGGCTGGTTTGACACCGGCGCGACGGTGAAGTTCGTATTGCAAGAATACTTTTAATACTACTGGTAGGTGTTTGAGAATAAAACACAACACCAGATACAAAAACTTCCTTCAAAAAGGATGTACGAGATCCCGTTCATAAAGAAGATGAATTCGGGTCGGATTCGTTCTCGCGCAGAAAACAGATCCAAAAAGTGATGCACTAATCGGAAGTTTCCCGGAGTTTGGACGGTCGGATCGAGCTGAATTTTTGGCAGGTGGTAGATATGGGAATTCCGCAGCAAATCAACGGTTGGATCCTCCAAAGAACATCCGAGCTAGATGCTGGATACCACGCCCTAAACTCGTCTGGATTCTCGTCCAGATTCAACAGGGCTCCGGTATATCGGAGATTGCCGGAGATTCCTCCATCGGAACTCAACGAAATTTTTGCAGGGCTGTTGTAGACTTAATTCCACATAATTCCACTGAAGTAATCATTTAAGCGACACTCGAGGAGGCGGTGGCGGCGGATACAAGTTTACTGTCCAGAAAAACAGCACGGTCGCCTGAGGGCAATGTTGACGTTGAGCCCCCGAGCTCCATGGATGACTCCACCATGATCTTGATAGAGATCCGAGTTGGTGTTGATGAAGGCCTTCATACGAACATGATGATCGGAGGTAGGGCGTAGTCCTCGGTCAAACCAAGGTGACCAGTCGAGCTGGTGACGAAGAAGCTGACGTCGTAGTTGACCTGCAGTCGAGCCATTGATCCTTTCGCCGATCACACATCGGAACTTTCAATGAAAGCACCAATGTCGGTGTCAAAACCGGCGGATCTCGGGTAGGGGGTCCCAAGCAGTGCGTCTTAGGATCAATGGTAACAGGAGGCAAGGGACAGAATGTTTACCCAGGTTCGAGTCCTCTCGATGAAGGTAAAACCCTACTCCTTGTTGATTAATATTGATGATATGGGTAGTACAAGAGTTGATCTACCACGAGATCAGAGAGGCTAAACCCTAGAGGCTAGTCTATGGTATGATTGTTGTTGTATATCTATGACTAGCCTGGCCTTGGTTTATATAATGCACCAGAGGCCTAGGATAACAAGAGTCCTAGCTGAATAAGCCGGTGGGGGAGGAGTCCTTGTCTTAATCGCCAAGTCTTGTGGGGGTATGCGGCAGCTGTCCGGACTGGCCCATGAGTATACGGCCATGGGGGTCCTCGGCCCAATCCAACTGATCGGGAGACGACGCTTTGAGTACCCCCTAGTCCAGGACACCATCAACAACCTTGTCAAATTTTGCTCATTGATTTTAGCAAGATATGTGTTTGATATTTTCGAATGGGACGCCCTTTGCTGTCAGCAGCGGTGATCAATTTTTTCTTCATTCTTTAGTTGTGAAGTAAATATTGCCTCTAACATGGGAGTCGCTGAGATGCATAATCATCTATTGTTTTGAATGTTCTCTATGAATTGCCAGGCCGGTGTGTTTGATTGCAATGTACAGAAACGCTAAAAAGCTGCTCAAACTCTTTGTACTCCTTCTGTTCCTTTTTACTTTGCACATTGTGAAAGTGCATACTTTTTTGTATAAGATTGATCAAAGTAGAGATACTTTGACTGCAGACAAAACTTGTATGCAGACTAGAAAGGACCGGAGGGAGTACATGTGAAACTGCTGCAAACGTGGTGATCACCCTGGGAATAATGCTAGTACGTATTGTTTTGCATGTTCATCCAATGCCAGTGATACAGGAATTCGAACTAATCGAAATAAATTCATTCATACACGGTCGGATTTCATATAAACATGCCGGATTTAATTACATTTCATACATTCTTCAACTAAAAAGGGGTGTTTGTGGCGGCATGCATCTCCCAGATGCAGAGGCCGGGGGTTATCCTCCTTTTCGAAAAAAAACTAAAAATGGGTGCGCTGGAGGTATAATTAATTAACCGAAGCTTCCCACATGTGTCCCGCTGAGCCGAACAGAAGCTTCAGTGACTTAACTGGAGTGCAGTTGCGTAACTGACATGTGGCCTGTTGGGCCCACGTGTCAGTCAGCCAACTGCACCAGCAGTTAAGTAGAAGCAACGTTCTTCTCCAGCTCAGCTCTCCGACTCCATGTCGCCGCCAAGAAGCTAACCGGCCGTTAATGGTCAACCCGCCTAGCTTGGCTTCAACCGGAGGGTAGCAGCGGTGGGCTTACTTGGACCCGAGCACCGGCGACCTACCGTGTTCTCTTCCTCGTTTTCTATGTGGCATGGCCTCGTTGGCAGCAGGGCGGGGCCTCGGCGGAGCCGACGATGCCTATGTCTCGTTGTCGGCGGGCGACGCCTCAGCGGAGCGGTGGAAATCCTCCCCCACGTTGCCGACATAGTGGGGCCTCAGCTGAGCCGGCGATGTCCTCTGCCTTGTTGTTGGCCGGGTGGGGCCTCGGCGGAGCCGGCGGTGTCCTCTGCCTCGTTGTTGGCGCCGCGGGGCCTCGGCGGAGCCGGCGGTGTCCTCTGCCTCGTTGTTGGCGCCACGGGGCATCGTCGACGCCAGCGGAGCGGGGACTCGTCGGAGCCGGCATTGTCCTATGCCTCATCCTCGGTCTCGCAAAATAGCGCCTCGCCCGCTTCATCGTCCTCTTTGCTAGCCTCTTTGTAGGCGGCCGCAGCCTCTGCCACCCGCATGCGGTACCACCTGCGCTCGAGGCACCCCTTGCGGGCGGAGCGGTACGTGTAGAGCAGCGCCTCCTGCTCCGCCCGCTCCGGGGCGATCTGCTCCTCTTCCTGCAAGTGCTCCTGGAGGAGATGGTGGTTGTAGGCGGTGTCGGCCTGCGCCTCCCGAAACTGCTCCTCACGCATCTGCCTCACCATGTCCATATATTGCGCACGGGCCTCGCCGATGGTCATGGTGCAATGCACCGGCGAGGATGGCGCGAAGGAGGGGGTTGGCGCCGGATCTCGACTACCATGTTCTCCATTGGGACGTCGTCGTCCTCCGACTGCCTGCCGGCCAGCCGGTCGGCAGCAATGGCTGCTATCTCCTTGTGTTCCCGTCCGCCCGTCCCCGAAGAGCGCTGGAGCGCAAGGAAGCCATGGTGGGCAGTAGTGGTGTGGACAGGAGAAAGGCAACGGATGCGGATGACTGCGGCTATGGCCAGCGCAGCAGTTTGTATAGCAATTGTGGGCGGGCGGAGGGACGGACATGTGATGCCGGAGTAGCCGCCTCGGCAACCGTGTATCATTAATGTGTGCGGCAGATGGACGGACGAACGGCACTTGTGTCGTTTGAAGGCGGAGTAATCGCCTCCACCGGGAAGCGGGGCGGCCGGTGCTGACTGTTTTGGGCAGAAAGCGTGCGCGGGCGAGGAGATCACTTTACTTGGATAGGATGACAATGGGGACCCACCAGGTCCATAGCCTCACATACCCAAGTGCCTCCTTATTATATATATATATATAACTATAATTTATTTTGCTTTTTCCTGGTTTCGTGACATCACGGTCCCACACCATTGTCTACCTATGTACTCCCTCCATTTTAGTTTTTCCATTTTATAAGGCTCAATTTGGTTGTTTTCCATCACATGTTCAGATTCCAAGGTGCATTAAATCATTGCATGCAAGTATTAAGAGAAAATTGACCAATGCATATACTTTATGCATGCATGCATTGCAATTAATGCATTGATAAACATAATTTTTTGAGGATAACAAGAGCACTAATTAGGTGCTTTTGCAAAACTAGAAAAAATATTCCACCACTCGCCATATACCTTGATTGGTGAGATTTTTGAATTGAGCATTATAAACCGGAAAGGAGGGAGTAGTCAATAAACGAGAGAATTGCACAAGAAGCGGCCGACAGCTAGGACCAAGCAGCTCGAGCAGTATTTGTGTTTTTGAGGTGTGAGCACTGCAGAGTTTTTTGATGTTTACCCCAGATATTAATTTTTCTCCTCTGAACAACACCGAAAACATCGCTGCAAGTATTAACTGGGCGGGTTGTGGCCCGTCTAGCCCAGGCCAGATATCTAGCCCATATATTAATTTTTTTCAAGCTGAAAATGGCTAGCCCACCTATACTTTTTTTAGAAATAGCCAGGCAAGGTCAAGTTGTTATTCTCCGCCCCGCTGGGCTGCAAATCTTTCCTAGGAGGGATGCATTAGACTTAACAAGAAAATGGGCTTTAAGAAATAATAAATGGGATGTAATTATAAAAACTGGGTAGTAACTATAAAAAATGTACCAAATAGTGATTACTTTATAAAATATTATTTTTGGAATATTGAAAATTTTAATTTCATTAATTGTTGCGAGCGGAATGTTTCGTTGGATTTTTACGCAATATAAATTTATATTGAAATTGTATTTAATCTGACTAAAATTTCGGGATAAAAATATTAGGATCCCATCAAAATGTGGGAAAGTTTATTGAATTCTGTTTTGAACGATTGGTTGAAATGGTCTGTACTTTTAACAAACTGTAAATGGGTTGTAGTAAATTCCATTAGAATTCGAAAATGGGCTACACATTCTTACAAATCTCAAATGGGCTATAAGTTCTCTGCCACACACTTCTGGCCTTACTAAGTTGACGCGTCCCCTAAAAAAAATAGAGTTGACGGGTATGCAAGGCTTTGTCAACTTATAGTCAACACACGGTTCTAGCAGCAGTGGCCATTGGATGTCCATCCAACGGATGCCGTGCTTCTTCTTCAATCTCGGATATTCTAGCTTCACCCGCCCAAAAAATGATTCATCCCCCTGACATCTGGGGCGCACCATTTCGGAAGCTGACCTGTGGGCCTACTAAGTTGACATACCAAGGGCTTTGTCAACTTAGTCAATATAAATGATTCTAGCTGCAGTGACCGTACGATGTCCATCCAACGGCCATCATGCTTCTTCAACCTCTGGTCTTCTTGCTCCAGCCGCCCAAAGCAGTGCCGGTCGTGCCGCCCGCTCCTGCCTCCCATGGCCGGCTGTGCTGCCACAGAGGCCTCACCGCCCCCTACTACTCCCACCGCTGGCCAGGCCATTCCTCCACTCACCCACTGACCCACACCCCTTGTTATTCTGCGGCGAGGGCAGCGCAGCCGAACCAGTGAACCCTCGTACTCCTCTCTGTGTGTGCATCCACTGCCACGTCTTCCCCGGCTCCGTGTTGTCCCCTTCCTACGCCTCGCCGTCATCCACCGCCGTGGTGCTCTCGGCGCGGCGTGGTCAACATGATCAAGGAACGACTTCCATCGGACGTGGACTGTACGTGGAGAGGCTGACAGTTGGGTCCACGGCAGCTGCAAGGAAGTGCCTCCTTATTACGCGCAAAATAATTATTCCTCCACCTGACAGCGGGGACCCATCGGACGGGCCACCGTATTTCGCGAAAAAAATGATTCGCCCCCTGACTGCCCCACGAGCTACATCTTGGCACGCAAGGAAGTGCGTCCGGGAAAAAAACGATTCGCCCCCCTGACTGCTGGGACCCACCAGCTACATCTTCGCACGCAAGGAAGTGCGTCCGAAAAAAAAATGATTCACCCCCCGACTGCTGGGACCCACCAGCTACACCTTCGCACACAAGAAAGTGCGTCCGGGCAAAAATAATGATTCGCCCCCCTGACT
>NC_041393.1:40826120-40826685 GCF_002162155.2 Triticum dicoccoides
CTGCTAGGACCCAGCAGCTACACCTTCGGACGCAAGGAAGTGTGTCCGGGCAAAAAAAACAATTCTGCCCCCTGACTGCTGGGACCAACCAGCTACATCTTCGCAGGCAAGGAAGTGCCTAACAGTCGGGACCCACCTGGTCGAAGCATACGTAGCGTTGTCATCCTGGTCGCGAACGTGTACGTACATACTGGTCGATGTAGAGGCACGCACGTGTCGTAGTAGAGGCACGCACGTGTCGTAGTAGAGGCGCGCACATAGCATGTACACGTACGTACAGCGGCCAGGGTGCAAGAAAGAAAATACGGTCACATATGTGTACATACGGGCGGGGTCTCGAACGCCTAGTCGCGCATACCGCAAAACGGAGGAAACGGACCTCCTACGGTCGAAACGGGAGTCCTGTTGATCGGGAGGGGTGTGGCGTACTGCAAAACGGATGAAACGGACCTCCTACGGTCGAAACGGGGGTCCTGTTGATCGGGAGGGGTGTGGCGTACCGCAAAACGGACGAAACGGACCTCCTACGGTCGAAACGGGGGACCTGTTGATCGGGAGGGGTGTA
>NC_041393.1:40826961-40849058 GCF_002162155.2 Triticum dicoccoides
CGTACCGCAAAACGGATGAAACGGACCTCCTACAGTCGAAACGAGGGTCCTGTTGATCAGGAGGGGTGTGACATACCGCAAAACGGACGAAACGGACCTCCTACGGTCAAAACAGGGGTCTTGTTGATCGGGAGGGGTGTGGCGTACCGCAAAACGGACTTGTGTTGGAGCGCTACGGTCGAAACGGGGGGAGGGGTGTGGCGTACCGCAAAACGGGACTCCACGGGATACTGTTCATCTCCACTGTAGACCTCCTCCAGCCTCCACGGGCTACCGTCGACCTCCTCCAGCCTCCACGAGCTCCTGTTCATCCAGCCTCCGCCGCGCGCTACTCCACCAGCTACTGTTCAACCACCCCTCCACGGGCACCCCTCCACCGTCTACTGTTCATCCAGCCCTCCACACCACGGGGTCCTGTTCAACTACCCCTCCACGGCCACCCCTCCACCGTCTACTGTTCATCCAGCCCTCCACACCACGGGTTCCTGTTCAACCAGAGGCAACGCCACCACTCACTGTTCATCCAAACCCCCCCTCAATGCTCACTGTTCGTCCAATCGATCGGCTTCAGTTAGCAGCAGTAGCGAAGGAATCGCTGCATCGGGTTCAGTTAACAGCCATCGATCGATTGCTCGGGTTCAGTAACACGTAGCCTGCAGTGCAATGGCTCGGGTTCAGTTAGAGCCCAACGCCTCGCTCGGCTTCAGTTAGAGCCAACGCCTCGCACACACACGCGCGTACGTACGAGAGAAATGTGCATCGCTCCGCCCCCGACCTCCCACCATAACCCGCAACTCCCCAAAATTTTCCTTCCCCTCGCTTCTACCACGGTTTTTTCCGTCATGGACGGCCCAAAGAATGTCATGCAGCTGCGTCTCCGACCCGCCCAGGACGAAAAGCCCATTTTCTGTCATGATTTTTTGTCATAGAAGTAGGAGCCCACCACATCTATGATGATACCGAGTTTTGTCACAATTATCGTCATAGAAGTGCCATATGTATGACAGAAAAAAATTCGTTCGGCCCAAAATGTCACGGATGTGTCTTTTTTTTGTAGTGCTTGCGCCTTCAGTGGAGCGGGGAGGGCGGTCGACGGCCCCGCTCACTGTCACTCCAAGAGGCCGGATTGGCTGGGAGGGGGCGGCCGAGCCCCGCTCTCGCCTCTTTATAAAGAGGGGAGCGAGAGGGACAGTGCCTCTCAGTCCTTCGCCATCTGCCTCTCTCCATTCTTTCTTCCTTTCTTCTTCTGCCATGGTGAGGGGGCATGGTGATGCTTCATCAGTGGCGGCGAGGGTTTCGGCCAGACAGCGCGTCACTCCTCCCCAGGAACTCGTGGCGGCGGAGCTGGCCGCTAGAGGAAGGGGGAGGGGGCGAGGTCGAGGTTGCCGCGGTGCTCGAGGGAGAGGAGGACGGGGCGGCAGATCCGCCTCGCCCCCTCCAGCAGCCCTCCCTCCGATGGAGGGCCACGCCAGGGACAACCCCTGCGAATTCTTCGTCAGGCTGTGCCATCCGCCGCGTCGTCGCCTTCGCCTCCCGACCCCCTTTGCGCTGAAGATGGAGCTGGATCCGCCGCAGGCGCTGCGGCTGCACATGAGGGGTTGTGGGAACAGTGGCACGTGGGTCGATAATGAGTTCCCCGCCCCTCACATCATGTATCTTCACCGAGGGTGGAAGACCTTCGCTTGCCTCCACAGCTTGACAGATGGGCTCGCTCTCCATTTCAAACTCATGGAGGGCGGCCTCCTCTCCGTCAAGATCTTCGGGCACTTCGGGACTAGCGTGAGGTGCTGCGTAGAGAGCTCCTCCGACGATGAAGACTCCTCAAGCGAGAGTGGCGACGAAGACAACGGTAGCAACGACGAGGGCAGCGGGCGGCAGGATGACGGGTCCGACTAGGTGTCGGACACCGCTCCGAGCGGCACTGGCGACCCCATCATCCGCGTTGCCGTCTCCTTGAACTTCTCGGGGTCGTCTCCTTGGGCAGCTAGCGTAGGGAGGCTGCAGAAGAGGAAGAGGACTAGTGGCAAGGCCGTCAAGTCGGAGTACGCGGACACCGACGCCTTCGTCGCGTGTTGGCGTCCTGCCGCCTCGTCTTTGAGCTCTGCCTCTAGCGCCGCCATCACCATCCAGCCCTCGGACGGCCACCGAGATATCCTCTTGGTGTCTTCTGCCACTCGTAGCCCGCCTAGGCGCCCCTTTTGCCCTTCTGCCTTCTTATTCCATTTCCTGGGGAGAGGGACAAGAAAGGGATTACAGGCACCTTATATCTTTTTAGTTCTGTAAGCCTTCGGGCCTTTGTTATCTTTAGAACTTGTAATCCCCTTGTTCATGTTTTTCATTTCGTATGAACAGTACTTGTACGAGATGTTTTTTTAATGAAAAAGGGATGTTTGCCGGGATTTTCATTCGCGGGGGGATCCCACGGCAAGGGGTGAACCCTTGCTATCTTTAAGACAAATATTTTCTTTTCCGCACGGCAACAGGCCTTGCTGTCTTCCCACCTCGCTCAACCTTTCTCACGTTCTCGACGGAGGCAGGGATGAGGTGGGTTTAGGCCCCTCGTTCCCTTTCTTTGCTGCCACGGCTACGACCAGATCCAGACCCAGGTGATAATCCTTGGGTGCTGAAGAGAGGGAGCATGGTAGCTTAGAGATAGAACGGGGTTTCATGCATCCCAGTTCATAACAAAATGCATGATAGAGGATAAAGGACTTATCTAGATTTGCAGCATCCGGCGATTTTGGCTTGCCGCGGAAGGATCCTTGTTCTTGCAGCCCCCGACAACTCTGGCTTGCCGGGGCCCGGGCGCCGGTCCGTTCCTTTTATTTCAAAACAGCTCGGCAAGAATACTTACGTGCCCTGCGAACCAAAGAAAGACAGAAAAGGACAGAGAGACACGTACTCAACCTCTAAGCTAGGGGTTAGCCACTGCTAAGCACTATCAACCTAACCGAGGAAGAGACTCAACCTAGCATGCATGCTATAACTTACGGCGCCAGCACTTCATTTATTTATGCTCATGGTCTGCGCCTAGCTTTGTACAAATGGTCACATGCCTTGCCGGCAAGGCTTGTACAAAAGGGTGGCTTGCCGGGAGGCCCAGCAGCCGCACCTTATGGGTAAAACTTGCAAAGATGCTCGATGTTCCATGAGTTGCTCACTGGAATGTCATGTTCGGTCTCCAGCCGGACTGCGCAGGGCCTGGTGACTCGCGTTACCCGATAAGGGCCTTCCCACTTTGACGCCAACTTGTTGGAATTCTTGGCCGACTGAACGCGCCGAAGAACAAGGTCGCCTTCCTCAAGGCTCCGGGCATGAACCTTGCGGCTATGGTAGCGGCGCAAAGCTTGCTGGTAGCATGCTGCTCTCACAGCCGCCCAGAGATGATGTTCCTCAAGGAGCGTTGCATCATCTTGCCGCAGTTGCTCTTGCTCAAGCTCATCATAAGCGAGCACTCGAGGTGACCCTATGAGTTCGGAGAACTGCCTCTGCCCCGTAGACCAGGGCAAAGGGTGTCTGGCCGGTGGCTCGATTTGGCGTCGTTCTGATCGACCAAAGAACCGTCGGCAACTCATCAATCCAGTGCCTTCCACTCTTGCGCAGCCTATCAAAAGTCTTCGTCCTTAAGCCTCGCAGGACTTCTGCATTCGCCCTCTCCGCTTGGACGTTGCTCCGTGGATGTGCCACGGAAGCAAAACAAACCTTGCTGTCGAGATCCTGAACGTATTGCATGAAGGCGTGGCTCGTGAACTGTGTGTCGTTGTCGGTGATGATCCTATTGGGTACCCCAAAACGGCACACTAGTCCCTTGAAAAACTTGATGGCTGACTGCATTGTCACCTTCCTCACTGCTTCCACTTCCGGCCACTTTGTGAACTTGTCAATTGCGACGTACAAGTACTCAAAGCCCTCGACTGCACGGGGGAAAGGGCACAAGATGTCGAGCCCCCAGACCAAGAAGGGCCAGGAGAGAGGGCTTGAGCTGGTTGATGAAGCTTCTTCGAATGGAACTGGCATGCTTCACACTTGGTTACTAGTGTCGTCGCATCCTAGAGGGCGGTGGGCCAGAAGAAACCTTGCCGGAAAGCCTTGCCGGCAAGGGCCCTCGACGCTATGTGGGAGCCACATATGCCTCCATGTATCTCTGCCAATAGCTTTAGCCCTTCCTCCGGGGAGATGCACATCAATTTCACCCCGTTCGGCCTTCTTCTGTACAGTACGCTATCAACGAATTGGTACAGAGCAGACCGGTGGGCTACTCTTTATGCCTCTTCCTGCTCCGAAGGAAGCTCCCCTTTTTAAAGGAATCGGACGGTGTGATGTGCCCATGCCGGAGCCTGTGGCTCGATGGCAAGGACCAAAGACATTTCTTCTGCCGCGGGAGTGGTCGGCTCCGCGGCCATGACCTGAGGTCCTGCCGGAGTCAGTTGCCCCGCGGCAGGGTCGGCATCCACGGTAGCATCTTTGCTGGCAGCTCCGGGGAGCTCGGTGGGGAAGTACTTGCCAGGGCCTAGCTTCCTCCGCTTGCTCTGCCTGGCCAACGACTCAACGGATGGTTGGGTTAACTGAAGCACAAAAGTACCTGGTTCCACAGGTAGCTTGAGGGCAGCAAGCTTTGACAGGTAGTCGGCGATGTCGTTCTCCGCTCGAGGGACATGTTCCGCTTGTATACCGTCAAAGCGCTCCTCCAGTTTCCTCACCTCATCTACGTAAGCTTCGATCAATGGGCTTTGATAATCTTTGTTGACCTGCCTGACGACGAGCTGTGAGTCGCCCCTAACGATGAGCTTCTTAACTCCAAGGTCTGCCGCGATCCTGAGACTGGCAAGCAAACCCTCGTACTCGGCGGTGTTGTTGGTCGACATCTCCCGGGGGAAATGCATCTGGACGACATACTTGAGGTGCTCTCAGGAGGGTGCAACAAGCAGCACACCAGCACCGGCGCCTTGCAGCGAGAAGGCACCATCAAAGTACATGATCCAGTTGCAGCTCGTTTCCTTGCCGGGGAGAGTGGTCTCCTGTACCTCATCGTCGGGCGTCGAGGTCCATTCCGCAACAAACTCCCCCAAGACTCTGCTCTGAATCGTCGAGGTGCTTTCAAACTTCAAACCGAAACTTGACAGCTCCAGGGCCCATTCCATGATCCTCCCCATTGCATCTGGGTTGTGTAGTATCCATTGTAATGGGAGGCGGGTGACCACCGTGATCTCATGCGCTTGGAAGTAGTGGCGCAGCTTCCTCGAGGCCATAAGGAGGTCGAAGAGCAGATTTTGCACACCTGAGTACCTCGACCTACCCCCCTGCAAGAGGGAGCTGACGAAGTTCACTGGGTGCTGCACCATTTTCTTTTTCTGCGCCTCTTCACCCGGTCGTATGGGTCCTGTCATGCTAGTGTAGGCCCCTGCCGGGGACTCGATCTTTCCAAGATCGAGCCCTGCCGGAGTGGGTTTTGGTTTGCCTTCTGTTGGCTCTGCCGCTGTTGCTGCCTTCTCATCGACCTCTCTTTGCGCCACTAGTGCGGCGCTAACTACTTGATTTGTTGCCGCTAGGTAAAGCAGCAACGGTTCTTCTGGTTTGGGCGCAACCAGCATTGGAGTAGAAGAGAAGTATTTCTTCAAATCTTGCAGCGCTGCCTCGGCTTGTGGGGTCCACTCCACTGGCCTGCCTTCTTCAAGATCTTGAAGAAAGGAAGGGCATGCTCCGCGGACTTGGAGATGAACCGGCTCATGGCAGCAACGCAGCCAGTGAGCCGACGCACGTCCTTGATCTGCTTGGGTGCCTCAATATGCTCGATGGCCTTGATCTTATCTGGGTTTGCTTCAATGCCACGCTGGGACACAAAGAACCCGAGAAGCTTGCCGGACGGGATGCCAAAGACACACTTCTCAGGGTTCAATTTGAGGTTGATCTTGCGCAGGTTCCCGAATGTTTCCTCCAGATCTTGCACAAGCGTTGCTTTGTCCTTGGTTTTGACCACTATGTCGTCCATATAAGCTTCCATATTTCTATGTAGCTGGGGTTCAAAACCAATTTGGACTGCTCTTGCAAAGGTCGAGCCAGCACTCTTCAACCCGAAAGGCATCCGTGAAAAGCAGTACGTACCACATGGGGTGATGAATGCTGTCTTTTCCTCGTCTTCTTTCGTCATGAAGATCTGGTGGTATCCCGAGTAGGCGTCAAGGAATGATAACAGGTCACATCCAGCCGTGGAGTCAACAATCTGGTCGATGCGTGGTAACGGGAAGGGATCCTTTGGACAGGCCTTATTGATGTCTGTGTAATCAATACATAGCCTCCACTTCCCATTTGCCTTGCGCACCACTACCGGATTGGCCAACCACGTCGGATGGAGTACTCCTCTCACCAAGCCTACCGCCTCTAGCTTTCTGATTTCCTCCGTGATGAACTCTTGTCTTTCCAGAGCTTGCTTCCTGACCTTCTGCTTGACGGGCCGCGCATGAGGACAGACAGCAAGGTGGTGCTCAATCACCTCCCTGGGAATGCCGGGGATGTCGGAGGCTTGCCATGCAAACACATCGACATTCGCCCGCGGGAAGGTGACGAGCTCACTTTCCTATTTGTCGTCAAGGGTGGAGCTTATGGTGAAAGCTCCCCCCGTGCCATCCTCCTTGACGGGCACCTTCTGAGTCTCTGGTGGTGCACCTCTAGACTTCTTGCTCTTGCCGGCGGAACTCTCTGGCACGTTCTCAATGGAAGCGCGACACCCCGAAGAGGTGCGCTTGCTGGAGTGGGTGCGAGGGATCTCGCCGGTCTTCTTCTCCTCCGGGGCTCCGTCGTCAGGAGCAGGTGCCTTAGTGGCAGCTACTGCAACTGCTTCCCGGTAGAGTTGGTCGGTGCAGATCAGCGCATCTTTCTTGTCAGAGGGGACGGTGATGATGTTCATCGGCCCGGGCATCTTCAGCATGTTATAGGCGTAGTGTGAAGCCGCCATGAACTTGGCTAGCACCGGGCGGCCGAGGATCCCGTTGTAAGGCAAGGGGATCTCGGCCACGTCGAAGACAATCCTCTCCGTCCTGTGGTTCAGCACGCCTCCGAACGTCATGGGCAGCATGATCTTCCCCTTTAGCTGCTCCTCCCTGGGTTGACCCCTTGGAACGTACCTATCTCCTAAAGGTCTCCATCAGGGATCTGCAGCCTTCTGACCACAACGGGCGAGATCAAGTTCAGGTCGGCCCCACCGTCAACCAACATCTTCGTCACCTTGAGGTTGCGGATTGTTGGTGAAACCAACAACGGCAAGCACCCGACCGTAGTGGTGCGGTCAGGGTGGTCCTCGGTGTCGAAGATGATGGGGGTGCTAGACCATTTCAGCGGCTTTTGTGCGTCGAATGATGGTTCCACCGCCGCGACCTCACGCGCCCACTGCTTGAGTTGGCGGTTGATACGTCTCCAACGTATCTATAATTTTTGATTGCTCCATGCTACTTTATCTACTGTTTTGGACTATATTGGGCTTTATTTTCCACTTTTATATTATTTTTGGGACTAACCTATTAACCGGAGGCCCAGCCCAGAATTGCTATTTTTTGCCTATTCCAGTATTTCAAAGAAACAGAATATCAAACAGAGTCCAAACGGAATAAAACCTTCGGGAACGTGATTTTCTCACCGAACGTGATCCAGGAGACTTGGACCCTGCTCCAAGGAACAGCCGTGGAGGTCACGAGGGTGGAGGGCGCCCCCCTAGGCACTCCCCCCTGCCTCGTGGGCCCCCTGTTGCTCCACCGACGTACTCCTTCTTCCTATATATACCTAAGTACCTCCGTCAGATCAAACACGGAGCCAAAAACCTAATTCCACCGCCGCAACTTTCTGTATCCGCGAGATCCCATCTTGGGGCCTGTTCCGGAGCTCCGCCGGAGAGGGCATCTACCACGGAGGGCTTCTCCATCAACACCATAGACTCTCCGATGAAGTGTGAGTAGTTTACTTCAGACCTTCGGGTCCATAGCTAGTAGCTAGATGGCTTCTTCTCTCTTTTTGGATCTCAATACAATGTTCTCCCCCTCTCCTGTGGAGATCTATTCGATGTAATCTTCTTTTTGCGGTGTGTTTGTTGAGACCGATGAATTGTGGGTTTATGATCCAGCTTATCTATGAACAATATTTGATTCATCTCTGAATTCTTTTATGTATGATTGAGTTATCTTTGCAAGTCTCTTCGAATTATCCGTTTGGTTTGGCCAACTAGATTGGTAGTTCTTGCAATGGGAGAAGTGTTTAGCTTTGGGTTCAATCTTGCGGTGTCCTTACCAAGTGACATAAAGGGTTGCAAGGCACGTATTGTATTGTTGCCATCGAGGATAACAAGATGGGGCTTTTATCATATTGCATGAATTTATCCCTCTACATCATGTCATCTTGCTTAAGGTGGTACTCTGTTTTTAACTCAATACTCTAGATGCATGCTGGATAGCGGTCGATGAGTGGAGTAATAGTAGTAGATGCAGAATTGTTTCGATCTACTTGTTTTGGACGTGATGCCTATATACATGATCATACCTAGATAATCTCATAATTATTCGCTTTTCTATCAATTGCTCAACAGTAATTTGTTCACCCACCGTAGAATACTTATGCTCTTGAGAGATGCCACTAGTGAAACCTATGGCCCCCGGGTCTATTCTCATCATATCAATATCCATTACTTTATTTACTTGCTTTGTTTTTACTTTGCCTTTTACTTTTTACTTTGCATCTCTATATCAAAAATACCAAAAATATTATTTACCATCTCTATCAGATCTCACCCTCGTAAGTGACCGTGAAGGGATTGACAACCCCTAATCGCGTTGGTTGCGAGTAGCTATCATTTTGTGTAGGTACGAGGGACTCGTGCGTGATCTCCTACTGGATTGATACCTTGGTTCTCAAAAACTGAGGGAAATACTTATGCTACTTTACTGCGTCATCCTCTCCTCTTCGGGAAAATCCAACGCAGTGCTCAAGAGGTAGCAAGAAGAATTTCTGGCGCCGTTGCCGGGGAGTTTGCGCAAAAGTCAACCATATCAAGTACCCATCACAATCCCTATCTCTCGCATTACATTATTTGCCTCTCGTTTTCCTCTCCCCCACTTCACCCTTGCCGTTTTATTCGCCCTCTCTTTTTCGTTCGCCTTCTTCCCGTATGTATCTTTGTTTGTGTTTCCTTGTGCCTTCTATATGCTTGCATCTTTTCTTGCTAAAAATCTATTGATATGGATCCACTTAAAGTGTTCTACTTGGATCATCTTCGATCCTTATGCGCTCGTGCTGAAACCCCAACTAGCCTAGTTGATGGGAAATCTTTAGATGAGCATGCTCATTTTGTGTGTCATCGTTTATCTGAAAAAGGGAGACTCTTACGGTATCATATAAATAGTTTGCTATGCTATGCTTGGAATCTTTGTGAAATGTGTGATTTTACTTGTTGCTCTAAGAACCCTAAAAACACCTTCCCTACCTATGTGAGTTCAATGATAATGAAATCTTATCTTCTTATGCAAAGGATGTTTATAGTTACTATGATATCGAACAAATTGAAGAATTTGTCGTTTTTAAGGGTGCTCATGAAGTTGCTTCTTTGATTGTAAAGTATGATTTTACTCTCAACAAATCTGAAAATTCCGTCATACTTAAATATTGCAATGAAAACCTTGGTCATAATGTCTATGTCCAAGAATTTATTGAAAGAATGACCGTTGCTTTGGAAGAAAATAATGATATGCATGAATCTATAGATAATGCTGATTCCGATGATTTGATTGAAATATCTCTTGATGAACATTATGCTTGCTATTCTTGTGGCCATGAAGCCAATATTTACGAAGACGAATTTACTATAGTTCCTTCTGTTAAAAATGAGATCGTTGCTATTGCACCCATGCTTGATAGCTCCCTCAACGAAAAGCATGATTTAAATGATTTTACTATAAATTCTCTCGATGTCAATTGTGCTAATAATATGCAAAACCCTAAGCTTGGGGATGCTAGTTTTTCTATGTCTACTACTTGTTGCAATGATCATGATTGGGGTGATTTTTCTTATGATCTTGAAAATTTATTTAATCCCCATGATGAATATGAGATTGATAATATTGTTTGCAATAATATTGAAAGTGGGTTTGGAAGAGTTTCAACTCTAGATCCCACATATTTGGAGAATATTCAATCTTATGAAATTTTTGATAAAAGTGGGTTTGGAGAGGTCATGACTTTAGTTAATGTTAATCCCACTATTTCGGAAGAGTGTCAACTTTGCATGCATGTGGATCGTGTTGAAAATATTTTATGTGATAGCTATTTTGTTGAATTTGCTTATGATCCCACATGTAATTATTATGAGAGAGGAAAATATGGTCGTAGAAATTTTCATGATAATAATTTACCTCTCGTTATGTTGAGATTGCTATTGTTTCTTTCCGCCTCCTTGCATATGCTAGTTTTTGCTTGTCTTGATAATTTGTTTGCCTATTAAATGCCTATGCATATGAAGTATGTTAGACTTAGATGTGTTTATCACGTGTTTTATGATGCTCTCTTTGTGCTTCAATTCTTGTCTTTCTTGTGAGCATCATTGAAATATCAATGCCTAGCTAGGGGCGTTAAACGATAGCGCTTGTTGGGAGGCAACCCAATTTTATTTTTGTTTTTTGTTTTTGTTTATGTTTAGGAATAAATAATCCATCTAGCCTCTGTTTGGATGTGGTTTTATGTTTTAATTAGTGTTTTTTCCAAGTAGAACCTATAGGATAAGCTATGATGATAGTTGATTTGATTCTGCTGAAAAACAAAAACTTTGTGCTCACGAGAAAAAATTCAATAAATCACAGGAATGAGTTTTTGCATCGATTCTTTTTGCTGCTGATCAATAAATACATTGTACAGTACGTCCTAGTTTTGTAGAATTTTTAGAGTTCCCGAACTTTGCGTTAGTTACAGATTTCTACAGACTGTTCTGTTTTTGACAGATTCTGTTTTTCATGTGTTGTTTGCTTATTTCAATGCATCTATGGCTAATAAATTAGGTTATAAACCATAAGGAAGTTGGAATACAGTAGGTTTAACACCAATATAAATAAATAATGAGTTCATTACAGTACCCTGAAGTAGTCTTTTGTTTTCTTTCACTAACGGAGCTCACGAGATTTCTATTGAGTTTTGTGTTGTGAAGTTTTCAAGTTTTGGGTGAATTCTTTTGATGGATTATGGAACAAAGAGTGGCAAGAGCCTAAGCTTGGGGATTCCCATCGCACCCCCAAGATAATCCAAGGACACCAAAAATTCAAAGTTTGGGGATGCCCCGGAAGGCATCCCCTCTTTCGTCTACTTCCATCGGTAATTTACTTGGAGCTATATTTTTATTCACTACATGTCATGTGTTTTGCTTGGAGCGTCTTGTATTATTTGTGTCTTTGCTTGTTAGTTTACCACAGTCATCCTTGCTGTACACACCTTTTGAGAGAGCCATACATGATTTGGAGTTTGCTAGAATACTCTATGTGCTTCACTTATATCTTTTGAGCTTGATAATTTTTGCTCTAGTGCTTCACTTAGATCTTTTAGAGCACGGTGGTGGATTTGTTTTAAAGAAACTATTGATCTCTCATGCTTCACTTAGATTATTTTGAGAGTTGTTAATAGAATGGTAATTTTCTTAAAGTCAATATACTTGGTATTCAAGATATGTGAAACTTTCTTTTGAGTGAATTGAATACTAAGATAAGTTTGATGCTTGATAATTGTTTTGAGATATGGAGGTGATAATATCGAAGTCGTGCTAGTTGGGTGATTATGAATTTGATAAATGCTTGTGTTGAAGTTTGCAAGTCCCGTAGCATGCACGTATGGTTAAAGTTGTGTAACAAATTTGAAACATGAAGTGTACCTGGTTTGTGCATCCTTATGAGTGGCGGTCGGGGACGAGCGATGGTCTTTTCCTACCAATCTATCCCCCTAGGAGCATGCACATAGTACTTGATTTTTGATGACTTCTAAATATTTGCAATAAGTATATGAGTTCTTTTGACTAATGTTGAGTCCATGGATTATACGCACTCTCACCTTTCCGCCTTTGCTAGCCTCTTAGGTACCGTGCATTGCCCTTTCTCACCTTGAGAGTTGGCGCAAACTTCGCCGGTGCATCCAAACCCCGTGATACGATACACTCTATCACACATAAACCTCTTTATATCTCCTCAAAACAGCCACCATACCTACCTATTTATGGCATTTCCATAGCCATTCCGAGATATATTGCCATGCAACTTCCATCATCATCATCATGACATACATTACTTTTGTCATATTGCCATTCCATGATCATGTAGTTGACATCGTATTTGTGGCAAGGCCACCATGCATTATTTTCCATACATGTCACTCTTGATTCATTGCACCATCCCGGTACACCGCCGGAGGCATTCATATAGAGTCATATCTTGTTCTAAGTTTTGAGTTGTAATCCTTATGTTGTAATCAATAGAAGTGTGATGATCATCATTAGAGCATTGTCCAAAAAAAATAAAAAAAAGGAAGAAAGGCCCAAAAAAAGAAAAGAAAAAAGGGCAATGCTACTATCTCTTTTTCCACACTTGTGCTTCAAAGTAGCACCTTGTCTTCATGTAGTGAGTCTCATATATTGTGCTTCAAAGCAGCACCTTGTTCTTCATGTAGTGAGTCTCATATATTGTGCTTCAAAGTAGCACCTTGTTCTTCATGTAGTGAGTCTCATATATTGTGCTTCAAAGTAGCACCTTGTTTCTCATGTAGTGAGTCTCATAAGTTGTTTTTTTATACTAGTGGGAATCTTTCATTATAGAACTTGGCTTGTATATTCCTATGATTGGCTTCCTCAAATGCCCTAGGTCTTCATGAGCAAGCGAGTTGGATGCACACCCACTAGTTTTCTTTTGTTGAGCATTCATAGCTCTAGTGCATCCATTGCATGGCAATCCCTACTCCTCAGTTGACATCAATTTATGGGCATCTCCATAGCCCGTTGGTTATCCTCGTCAATGTGAGACTTTCTTTTTTTGTCTTCTCCACACAATCCCCATCATCATATTATATTTCACCCATGAAGGTTGAAAAAGTTTGAGATTATTTAAGTATGAAACAATTGCTTGGCTTGTCATCAGGGGTATAGAAGTTGGGAACATCTTTGTGTGACGAAAATGAAGCATAGCCTAACTATATGATTTTGCAGGGATGAACTTTCTTTTGCCATGCTATTTTGAGAAGACATGATTACTTTGATTAGTATGCTTGAAGTATTATTATTTTTGTGTCAATATGAACTTTTGTCTTGAATCTTTCGAATCTGAATATTCATATCACAATCAAGAAGATTTACATTAAAATTATGCCAAAGTACCACCCCGCATCAAAAATTCTTTTTGTTTTTTATCATTTACCTACTCGAGGACAAGAAGGAATTAAGCTTGGGGATGCTTGATACGTCTCCAACGTATCTATAATTTTTGATTGCTCCATGCTACTTTATCTACTGTTTTGGACTATATTGGGCTTTATTTTCCACTTTTATATTATTTTTGGGACTAACCTATTAACCGGAGGCCCAGCCCAGAATTGTTGTGTTTTGCCTATTTCAGTATTTCGAAGAAACAAAATATCAAACGGAGTCCAAACGGAATAAAACCTTCGGGAACGTGATTTTCTCACCGAATGTGATCCAGGAGACTTGGACCCTGCTCCAAGGAACAGTCGTGGAGGTCACGAGGGTGGAGGGCACCCCCCTGGGCACGCCCCCTGCCTCGTGGGCCCCCTGTTGCTCCACCGACGTACTCCTTCCTCCTATATATACCTACGTACCTCCATCAAATCAAACACGGAGCCAAAAACCTAATTCCACCACTGCAACTTTCTGTATCCGCGAGATCCCATCTTGGGGCCTGTTCCGGAGCTCCACCGGAGAGGGCATCTACCACGGAGGGCTTCTCCATCAACACCATAGCCTCTTCGATGAAGTGTGAGTAGTTTACTTCAGACCTTCGGGTCCATAGCTAGTAGCTAGATGGCTTCTTCTCTCTTTTTGGATCTCAATACAATGTTCTCCCCCTCTCCTGTGGAGATCTATTCGATGTAATCTTCTTTTTGCGGTGTGTTTGTTGAGACCGATGAATTGTGGGTTTATGATCCAGCTTATCTATGAACAATATTTGATTCATCTCTGAATTCTTTTATGTATGATTGAGTTATCTTTGCAAGTCTCTTCGAATTATCCGTTTGGTTTGGCCAACTAGATTGGTAGTTCTTGCAATGGGAGAAGTGTTTAGCTTTGGGTTCAATCTTAGAGTGTCCTTACCCAGTGACAGAAAGGGTTGCAAGGCACGTATTGTATTGTTGCCATCGAGGATAGATGGGGTTTTTATCATATTGCATGAATTTTTCCCTCTACATCATGTCATCTTGCTTAAGGCGTTACTCTGTTTTTAACTTAATACTCTAGATGCATGCTGGATAGCGGTCGATGATTGGAGTAATAGTAATAGTAGTACATGATCATACCTAGATAATCTCATAATTATTCGCTTTTCTATCAATTGCTCAACAGTAATTTTTTCACCCACCGTCGAGTACTTATGCTCTTGAGAGAAGCCACTAGTGAAACCTATGGCCCCCGGGTCTATTCTCATCATATCAATCTCCATTACTTTATTTACTTGCTTTGTTTTTACTTTGCCTTTTACTTTTTACTTTGCATCTCTATATCAAAAATACCAAAAATATTATTTATCATCTCTATCAGATCTCACCCTCGTAAGTGACCGTGAAGGGATTGATAACCCCTAATCGCGTTGGTTGCGAGTAGCTATCGTTTTGTGTAGGTACGAGGGACTCGTGCGTGATCTCCTACTGGATTGATACCTTGGTTCTCAAAAACTGAGGGAAATACTTACGCTACTTTACTGCATCATCCTCTCCTCTTCGGGGAAATCCAACGCAGTGCTCAAGAGGTAGCAGCGGTGAGACATATGTAGCGAGGCGCCACCATCGACGCACATGGCCTCTGTGGTTTTCTGAAACTCGTGGTCGCCGGATTCGTCGTCCTCGTCATGATCATCGTCTTCCTGCTTCTTGTTGCGGCCTCGGGCGGGCCTCTCTTGTTGATTATCCTTGCCGCGGCGGCCTCCTTGGCCGCCACGTTTCTTGTCGGATCCCTCGGCACCATCTGGGCCTTTCTCCTTGTCCCATCGCTCATACTCGGCTTTCTGCTTCTCGGTGAGTAGTTCTACCTGCCGGCAGTTTTGGAGATCATGGCCCTTGGTGCGGTGGATCTTGCAGTACTGCTTGTCGGAGCCTCTTGGCTTGTCGGTAGCCGCCAAGGCCCGGCAAGCATCACACCCGGCAACCTCCTTGCTGGGGTCGCTCGCCTTGGTCTTCTTGATGGTACCGGTGTCGTCGGATCCCTCAACGGCAAGCACGGCCTTGCCCTTGCGCTTCCTATTACAGCGTTGGCCTTTCTTTACTGAGGTGGCGGTATCGCTAGTGGAGTCGGTTTCTGCACCGGCATCTTCGCCGGGGTACTTCCTTCCCTCCTCAGCATGAGCGCACCGATCGGCTAGAACATAGAACTCAGCCACATCCTTAACCTTGTTCATCGCCAGTTCTTCACGCATCTTGCGATTGCGCATGTTCTGGTAGAACGCACTGATCACGGCGGCTGGATGAACATCGGGGATGTTGTACTGCACCCGGCTGAACCTTTGGATGTACTTGCACAGGTTTTCTCCTTCCTTTTGGGGGATGATGTGTAAATCACTCGCCTGACCATGAGCTTGGTGACCTCCAGTAAAGGCACCAACAAACTCATGGCACAGATCCGCCCAAGAAGAGATGGAATCCACCGGCAAATGCATCAACCATGACATAACATTAGGCTTGAGTGCCAACGGGAAGTAGTTGGCAAGCACCTTATTGTCGCGGGCCCTAGCAGCTTGCATCGCGATGGTGTAGATGCTGAGGAACTCTGACGGGTGGGTCTCGCCATTGTACTTCTCGCCAACGTCAGGTTTGAACATACGGTGGGAGGGCCACTGGAACTGCCGCAGCTCACGGGTGAAGGCCGGACAACCCACCTCGTAAGGTAGGCCACCGTAGCCTCCCGACGTTGGGTGGTCCGTAGCGGGTCCTGCCCGCCTGTCCGACTGGTGGCGCGTGTCACGTCGATGCTCGATCATAGTTTGAGCGTCCTCGTGAGCCCGCTCCCGGAGGACCTGGCGCTGATCACGGTTGGTTCGCGTGTCGGACGACACGATGGAGATATCATCACGAGTGTCGCCGTGGCAGGCTGACGCCCGGGGCGGTCGGGATGGAGGCGGGGAATACACGGTGGCCGTGTCGCCTCCGGCGTGGCCTCCGCTAGGACGTGGCAGCCCGGCGGAGCGACAGCCGACGGGTTCTGCCGGCCATAGCCCATCGTTGTTGGTGATGCCGACGAGGCTCCGGACGGTGGCCCTCCATTCGTCAAGCTTCTCAGCGGCGGGAGGAAAATTGAGGAGCAGCTGTGCACGCGCTAGGGCTTCCGCTAGCGTGGGTGGCGGCGAAAGCTGGGTGGACTGCGATGCGCCTCAACTCATAACCATGTTAGAAGGAGCCGCGTCATGGCTCCGCAGCCGTTCGCCACCTCCATCAGCACCTCGGTGCACATGCTGGCCCTCCTCTTCATGTGATGGGCGCGCGGGACTCTTCCTAGGATGGCGTGCAGGATCACCGGCAGGGTGACGCTGCTCATCACGCACAATCTGAGAGGAGCGCGCCGTGGGCGCCGGTGTTGGCATCTTGGAGGTTGCTATGCCGCCGCCTGGCGGGACGGCGGCACCCCTGAGGGGCCCCACGCCGCCTGCGGGCGGCCCGACTCCGTCTCTGGAGCCAGCGACTGGTGGCTCGTCGCCTGGCGTGCGAATGGCGCCACTCGCCAGGCCTGAACCGCCAGGGTGATGTGGATGTTCGCGGGCCGCGCCACGGGTTCTCTCCGTGACTGGCCCGCTACTGGTCTGCACTGGTGCCGGCAGCTTGGTCCCGGACGAACCGATCGCCGTGGTCGTCTTCTTCTTAGGAGCCATGACGATGAAGGACAGCTAGGCCGACTACTAAACCAGATTCTCACAATAGCGCAACCCCTGCCTGGCGCGCCAAAGATGTTGGTGGGAAACAACACCTATGGGATCACTGGAATCCCTTCTACGGTTGCGGGGCACGGAATCGTGAGAAGAGCGGGACTAGCGGATGGCACAAAGGGGATTTACCCAGGTTCGGGCCACAAAGATGCGTAAAACCCTACGATCCTGCTTTGGTGGTTGTATTAGTGTTCTTGAGCTCTCGAACTAGCTCTGGGTGCTGCGAGGTTCAAAAGAGCCGAATCCCTTCTCTGTGTACCATGGGCCTCCTTTTATAGGCGAAAGGGGCTGCAGTGGCACAGAGGAGGTGGAAAGTGATACAGTAGCACGAGCTTATCGCCCATATTATAGGACAAGGGGCATTAAATGCGGGGCTTAGGTGTCCTTCGCTTTATTGGGGGACGGGGGTGAGGCTCGTCCCGTCTGTCGCCGCCCCTCCTGGCTTCGACACGGGCCCCGGCCAGCAACGCATGCAGTGCCATGTAGGCAGGCAGGCAGCTGAGGTGCCGCGGTGGTGGAGCCTCCGCGAAGGATCGCATTCTGCCACGCAGGTGCCTGCCTAGCTGGTTGGGTTGGCAGCTGCGCACGAACAGCGGTAGGAACTTGGCTGGTGCAAGACTGGCAGTGGCCTTGCCGGTGCGCTTGGCGATAGTCTTGCTGGGTGGCCCGGCAAGGGTCTTGCAGTGGCGCGTTGGCTTCCCCGGCAAGGATCTTGCCAGGGGGCCGTGTGTTTCTTCGGTGGGGATGGTTGCCTCCCTATCCTCTTTTGATCTTGATTGCTCTTTGTCTTCACAAATATCTGCATGCCACCATGGAGGTGCCTCCCGAACCCTATCCCAACGCGACTGCTCAGCATTTGGTGGGATCGAAGGTGGCTCGCTCGGCGGGTGTGGACGAGCTGCCCTGGTAAGGATCTTGCCGGGGCTGCTGAGGCTTCCCTCGAGAAAATGGTTTTTACAGTAATAGCAGAAATGGAATTAATTCCGGTGGGCAGTGAGTTTCCCGATGTATTCCCAGAAGAACTGCTAGGCGTGCCACCTGATCGAGAGCTTGAGTTTGCAATAGAACTTGTGCCCGGAACCACACCAATACACAAGAAATATTATCGTATGCCATCGTCCGAATTAGTGGAGCTAAAGAAACAGCTTGATGAAATGCTCCAAAAAGGGTATATCCGCCCCAATTCCTCGCCATGGGGATCACTGGCTATTTTTGTGGACAAGAAAGATGGCAGCTTTCGTATGTGTGTGGACTACCGACAGTTGAACGATGTTACGATCAAAAATAAATACCCTCTGCCAAGGATAGATGATTTGTCTGATCAGCTCAGTAGAGCCAAGGTGTTCTCAAAGATTGATTTGCGGACTGGATATTGCCAGCTAAAAATTAAAAAGGAGGATATTCCCAAGACCACGTTCACCACTCGCTACGGTCTCTATGAATATACCGTCATGTCCTTCGGTCTCACCAACGCCCCCGCCTTCTTCATGCACATGATGAATAAAGTATTCATGGATTTCCTCGATAAGTTTGTGATCGTCTTCATCGATGATATACTCAGTTACTCAAGGAATGAAGAAGAGCATAAGGAACACCTCTGCGCAGGGTTACAACGACTTCGTGAGCACCAGTTTTACGCCAAATTTAGTAAATGCGAATTTTGGCTCAAACAAGTTGGATTCCTTGGGCATGTGCTATCCGCTGAAGGTATAGCCGTGGACCCAAGCAAGGTAAAAGATGTGCTCGACTGGTTGCCGCCCGCCACCGTATCTCAGATCCGGAGTTTTCTTGGATTAGCCGGATACTACCATCGTTTCATTGAAGGGTTTTCCAAGATTGCTAAGCCAATGACGGAGCTGCTCAAAAAGGATAATAAGTTTGAATGGACTTCAGACTGTGAGAAAAGTTTCACCGAGTTGAAGAAACGCTTGACCACTGCGCCAGTATTAAAACTTCCAGATATCTACCGTAGCTTTGACGTATACTGCGATGCTTCCCGGCAAGGACTAGGATGCGTACTTATGCAAGATGGCAAGGTAGTAGCATATGCCTCACAGCAGGTACGACCCCATGAAGGAAATTACCCCACTCATGATTTGGAATTGGCCGCGGTAGTTCATGCTTTAAAAATTTGGAGACACTACCTCATCGGAAAAAGCTGCCAAATTTTTACCGATCACAAAAGTCTCAAATACATATTTACTCAGCCGGATTTAAATCTCCGTCAACGAAGATGGCTTGAGTTGGTCAAGGATTATGACCTTGGAATAAATTATCATCCGGGTAAGGCCAACGTGGTTGCCGATGCACTCAGTCGAAAGCCCGTCAGTTTAAACGTCATGTTGGAATCTTTGCCTTCTGAACTTAAAGAAGAGATTGCTCAGCTCAACCTGGTCATAGTTGAGGCTGGCCTTGCCAATATCCTGAAGGTTACCCCTACTCTTAAGGAAGAAATCCGTATGGCCCAGTCAGGCGATGCCGATCTGCAAAAACGCATCAAGTGTCCCGATTTCTTGAAGGATCAGTGTGGTACCCTCTAATTCAGGGGAAGGATTTGTGTGCCTAACCAAGTTGATCTGAAGCAGAAAATTTTGTCAGAAGCCCACGAATCCTCGTATTCAATCCACCATGGAGGTACGAAAATGTATGAAGACCTCCGACAAATATTCTGGTGCGATGGAATGAAGTAAGACATTGCTTATTTCGTGGCCTGTTGCGACATATGTAACAAAGTAAAGGCAGAAAATCAGAAACCAGCCGGACTTCTCCAACCGCTGCCTGTGTCACAATGGAAATGGGACAACGTCTGTATGGATTTCATCACAGGACTACCTAGGACCCGACGGGGCAATAATGTGATCTGGGTCATAGTGGATAGATTAACCAAGATGGCCCACTTCCTCCCAATCAAAACCTCATACCGAGCAGATGAGCTTGCACGACTGTATGTATCCAGGATTGTCAGTTTGCATGGAGTTCCCCGATCCATCACTTCTGACCGGGGTTCACTTTCACCTCTGCTTTTTGGTCCCGTCTCCACCAGGCCCTCGGAACGGAATTGAAATATAGTACCGCTTATCATCCTCGGACGGATGGGCAAACAGAAAGAGTAAATCAGATACTCGAAGATATGCTCCAAGCCTGTGTTTTGGCCCAAGGACCCCAATGGGAAGATTGTTTGCCGTACGCCGAGTTCTCGTATAACAACGGGTTCCAGACCAGTTTAAAGATGTCACCATATGAAGCTTTGTATAGCCGTAGGTGCCGCACTCCATTAAATTGGTCTCAAACTGGAGATAACCGTATTTTCGAAACAAATCTCATGCTGGAAGCCGAAAAGCAAGTCAAGGAGATCCGAGATAGATTGCAATTGGTCAAATCGCGACAGAAAAATTATTACAATGCAAAGCACCGACAGATCAGTTTTGAACCCGGAGAACATGTCTACCTTCGAGTCACGCCTATGAAAGGAATCAAAAGGTTTCAAACCTGTGGAAATTTTGCACCCAGGTTTATTGGTCCATTTCCCGTTATGATGCGAGTAGGTGATGTGGCATATCAGTTGGAATTGCCCCCTGAACTGTCAGACATACACAACGTGTTCCACGTTTCACAACTGCGACGGTGCATCTCACCACCTGAGAAAAAGACCGATTTGGCAGAGATAGAGCTGGCAAAGGACTTGACCGACGAAGAGAGGCCAGTGAAAATTTTGGATCAGATGGAAAGGGTAACTCGCAGTAAGTCACGAAGGTTTTACAAAGTCCAATGGATGCATCATACCGAGTCAGAAACAACCTGGGAATCAGAAGAATTTCTAAGGGCATGTTATCCAGAATGGTTTTCCCAAGCAACCGAATCTCGAGGACGAGATTCATTTTAAGTGGGGGAGGTTTGTGACAGCCTGGTTTTTAGCCTCTTTTCTTGGCTTGATTTTCAGTTGAATTGATTTTGGATTTGGAGTTTTGGATCATTTCATTTGGACTTAACCACTTGGGTATCCCTTGATTTTCACCCAAGTGCAACCTCTCCTCCTCACAACCATCATTTCACCCCTGGCCAACCCAACAATATTGCTTGGAATATTTTTCTTAAATGAAAAATATTCATTTTGGCCTCCTAAACCCTAGCTAACTCATTGAGCTCCAAAGCAACCCTAATTTTTCTTGCCCCAAAAATCCTGAGAAAAATCCCAATTATTATTTGGACCCTAGGGCACCTTTCTGAGCAAAAATATTTCACCACTCTTTGGAATATTTTGGCTACAGAAAATAAAGTCACTTCTGGGCTGAAATGGTAGTTTCTACAGCAACTACCTTTTTACTAGCTCCATTGTAGCTGGTTTTTCCTGAGCTTATTTACCTTAGTAAGAGATAGTAAAACCCTAAAGCTCAGCCCTTGAATCCCAGTGGTTTGACCACAGTAACTCCCCAAAGTTACTATCCAGTAACTTGTCAACAGCACCATTTTACTTCTACTGCACCTGGAACCAAACCAAACTGTGCTAACATCTCAGTTTACTAGGGACTACACGCGAGACATCTTTGTTAGTGCGTAGGGTGGCCTGATGTCATGGTCCATGCGGTGACCGCGTTCGTCCGAGCATGCTGCATGCAATATGCGCGCTCTGCGTGTCGCCAGCGCCTCTGTTGAGCGCGTGCTCACTGCTCGGCCGACCAGAGTGTGCCACCCCTTGCCACCATCCTCGTCTCCACCTCCTTAACTCCTCCCTGCCGCTCGCTGACGCCGGAGCTCGCCGCAGTGAGCACGGGCACGGTCCGGCCAACGTCACAGTGCGTGGGCACTGTTTTCATCTCTTTCCCCCTCGCTCCTGTGCTCGTCCGCGCCCGCGTACAGTGCTTGCATGACCTCCATCGCCTTCTCCATCGCTCTCTGGCACCGTTCGTTGCTGGGCGCCGGGGACAGGTGTCCTCCGACGCAGCCCAAGCCCTCCTC
>NC_041393.1:40849409-40948939 GCF_002162155.2 Triticum dicoccoides
CCCTCCGCAGCCTCTTGGAGCACCTCAGCCTCTCCCACTCCCTCCTAGAGCCAGTAGAAGCTGCAGCCCGGCCGGTCAGGCCGCAGACTGCCGTCCTGGAGCCGAGCTCGCCGACGATCCCCTCTGGATCATTCTCGTAGCTCTGGCCCCTCACAAGCCAAGGCGACCCCGCCAGGGCCTCCGCCTCTCCTCCGTGAAGCCAACCCACCTAGCCGGAGCCCCTGGAGCGGCCCCAAGTCGTCGTCTTCTTCAACTCCGACAACCTCCGCCCTCTGTTGCTACTGGAGAATCAAATCCGACGTCGTCCGGCCACCGTTAGCTATGCTACGGGTACAGGCAGGTGCGCAATCGTCTTCTCTGTCGATCCCTCCCTCTCGTTTGCGTCCAAGAAGCCTCACCACCGGCGTGAGCTCCGGCGAAGCGTCGTGCCCCTCTGTTTCCCTCTCCCCTCCCTCCGTCCTGACTAGCGGGGCCCGCTAGTCAGACACTCATTACGCGCGTGAAGCGGTATGAGTGGTGGCGCCCCAGGAGTTTAAGCTTTCGACGTCACCCCCTCTGTTTTATTATTTCAAATCCATTTAAATTCCAGGAGACTTCAAATGGCCATAACTTTTTATCTACAAGTCCAAATGCATTGAATCTTTTTGCATCGTGTTCTGTGTCCAAAAATCTAACATCACCAAAAAAATGGGATTTTTCCTTGCTGTCTAGATTTTCTGGCAATTTTCAAAAGGTTTCTTGATATTTTCTTTTTGTGGTTTTGAATATTTTCAGCAGAGCCAGCTTGTCTTGAGGATCACCAGGAGCTTTGTGAACCTCATCAGTACTAAGGCAAGCCACAATAACATTTTCATGGTGCCATTTCAATATTTATGATTTTCATACTTGAACTTATGAGTATTTATGCATTTAAATTATTTATATGATTATATTCTGTTAACTATTTGTCATGTTAAAATACTTGAACTACAGAATGTTTGAAGTGAATCTTATTGATAAGCTAAGGAGAACTTAGTTGCTTGAGATGAATAAATAATATGATCATAGAGTTGGGTAATTAGTTTAATTAATATTTTTGCATGATGAAAAATGATGAGATTGCTAGTAATGATTCTGGTATAAGTGAGGTGTGATCTTAACCAGAGTAGAAGCATGAGTTGATGATGGCTCCGTAGGAGCGTGGTTGATTCAGTTGTTTGCATGGTTATGTGGTGCATATGTTAAGTGATGCATAGTATGGCATTATGACACCAGTTATTTTCACATTAAGTTGAACCTGATTAATAACTCAACTTGAATATGTTGTTGATCGGGTCATGGTGCCGCTGAAACAAGTCTTTCCCAGTGCAACCACATTTGCCGGTATGGGACGGCCTTAATGCGTTTCATTGTCGTGCCTCTGGTCGGTGCCTCCATTTAGGGAAGGTTATGGGCGCGGTGTACCCTGGCCCGGTAGGCAAGCATAACCTTGTGAGCCCGTTGTTAAGTTAAGTTTTGGTACCGGGTCCCAAAGTGGATCATGGCCACGACGGTAGTCGAGGTGTCTGGAGGTAGACATGGGGCCACCCAGGACTAGCCCGTTGGGGTCTGAGTCGGAAGGGCCGGGAGAGTGTCATGACAATGAAATGGTTTAGTCAGAACGTTGTTGGTCCACCCGAATGGGAGTGCAAGGCCATGGGTTCCGTAGTGTGGGTACAGTGTACTAACCTCTACAGAGTGTTTTTAATCTATCGATAGCCGAGTCCACGGTTACGGACACGCTCGAAAGTAGGGTACACCATGGGTCAACACTTAATAAAATATGCACACTAAGTTGTACTAAGGATGGCATGGAGGCCATCGTGTTAAGTCGGGCCACGAGTTGGTCGGGTTGTGATCGTCGTAAGGATCACGGGCCACAAGTTGGTCGGGTTGTGATCGCCGTAAGGATCACGGGCCACGAGTTGGTCGGGTTGTGATTGCTGTAAGGATCACGAGTGTGTTTTTGGAATTATCATGTTGATTGATCACCTCTTGTAAGCAAGTCTGGAGAATGAGTACCAGTTGAGCATAGTCACAGCATGTTGGATATATGGTTGCATTTTTGCTTAATTGGTTAAATATCATGATATTGTTTGTCATTATGTTTATGCTTATTGTGAGCTTGCAAGTACATTCAATGTTCTGACCTGGCGTGTCATGCCAGATTTCAGGAAAGTCTCATTGGAAAGGAGTGTTGTCTGAGTCTAGACCGTGTCCACATTGGTGTCCTTGTGCTATGGAGTCCCGCTAAGACATTGCTCCGCTGCCGAGTAGTTGTCATGATCGAGGCCCATTTATGTTCACTAAATAATGTAAATATTGTTCAGCCGCACCGTGTGTGCCGCTTGGCCTCGCTAACTGTTGTAATATAAACTATGCTCCGCTAGCATGAATAAAGTGGTTGTTTTCTGTACCATGTTGTTGTGTGTTGCCAGAAGACAAGGTCTCTGGGCTGGCAATGCAAGGTAAACCGGTCGCTCTGAGCCGGGATGCCACATCATATCATTCTACTATTATTTAAACTATCTCTTTATTTGCCAATCTGAAATGGCATAAATTGACAATACACTAACCATTGATACTTATGAGTTCTTGATCGGTAATCTAGTGGTGTCGTGAAGCTGCCAACTCCTTACCAATGTCATTTCCTGCCATGTCTTGACCTGAACAATACCATATTGTGTTAATGCAATTTTAAACTGTGTCACTTTATTCGTCAGTCAGAAATGTGATGAATTGTCAGCCTGATACTTTTATGTGCAAAACATGTCATCTGTCTGCTTGTTTATCTTTCAGAGTGAGGAATATATAAGTGTTGAACAAGCGCAGTCTCATCAGCTTGCTCAGCTGCTTGCGCTGCAGCTCCCCAGCAGGGCTAACCTTTCTTGAACTCTATTGAAGTGCTGTCGGTTTTGTATATTATTTTGTCGGCGTGTTTATTTGCACTGGTGGCGATCTTTGATGCCTAGTGTATGTAATCTGCTGTCTGCTTGTGCTTTATTATCATAGTGGTGAACTTTGATGCCTAGTGGATGTAATATGCCATAATTTCTTTATTGTATAGTCTGGGTCTTTTCTTATTCACGATGATGCAGTTATTTTACTGTATATATATCCTGTCTTCACAGTAAACCGGCCAAATCGTAAAATTACGGTACATAATCGGGCCGTCATGCAATCACGATGTATGATCCACATCATGGGCCCCGTCATCTTGGTTCGTTAAAAGGCCAAGAGTAAACTGGCCCACTAGTAGATTCGGGTCTTTAATAGGCCGAGTAACCCCTGGCCCTCTTTTTGCAAGAAAACTCAATGGGCTTTTAGGAGGCTAAGAAGTAGGTTGGGCCTGAAACGTGCCGAACAGCTCCCGTGCCGGCAGCAGCCCGAAATGGACCCCGACCCATGATTGTGCGAATCAAATCACGGGCTTTTAACAGGCCAAAATTGCCGCGGTCCTTGTTTGGCCCAATCAGATATCGGCTGCGAGCAGGCCGGATGCCAAACGGGCCGTAGTTAGGCCCAACTATATGACGGGCTTTTAACAGGCCGAAATTAATATAGGGACAAAATGTTAAACGAGCCCTTAACAGGCCAAAACCAATATCAGGCCGAATTACTAAATGGTCCTTTAGCAAGTGGGCCCAAAAGCACAACGTCCAGTTCATGGGTCGAATCTGATATGGGCCATAATTTAGCCCAAAGCCTCTTAAAGGGCTGGACCTGGTTTGGGCCATAATTTGGCCCAGAACGTGGTCGGCTTTTAATGGGCCGGATCTCATATGGGCCATTATTAGGCCCGGAACATGGCATGTCATTAATGGACCGGATCAAATATGGGCCGACAATTGGCCCAAAACATGGCAGCCAATTAATGGGTCGGCCTACGAGGGTTCTCAAAATCTTGTGGGCCTACAGCTGGGCCAGCCCATTAATGTCGGTGAAATCTCATGGGCCTTTAGCTGGGCCGGCCCATTATGATCCGCAAGAATCTTGTGGGCCTTTACCTGGGCCGGCCCATTATGGCACACAAAAATCTTGTGGGCCTTTACCTGGGTCGGCCCATTATGGCCCGTAAAATCTTGTGGGCCTTTAGCTGGGCCAGCCCATTATGGTCCACAAAATCTCATGGGCCTTTAGCTGGGCCGGCCCATTATGGTCCGCAAAATCTTGTGGGCCTTTAGTTGGGTCGGCCCATTTAAACTTTATGGGCCGGTCCATGTGTCAACATATCATAGGCGCGTCTCGCCCATTGGATGAGTGACACCTGTGCCAACGCGGAGCTGACACGTGTATCCTCCAGCCAATGATAATTTTACATGTGGAAAATCCCCATTGGTCTGGGCTGTTAACGGGTTATCGGATCCAAACCGGACCCGATAGCTTAACGACGTTCCATTATGGTGGATGCCACGTGTCGGTCACCCTTGACGAAATCACTTCTATGATGTGTGATTTATCGTCATGGAAGTGGACTTCTATGACAGCAGAGGTATGACTATCTTGATTCTATCATAAAATCGTCATGGATGTACATGCATGAGAAAAAACGCGACCTACTGTGACAAACACGTATCATCACATAAGTGTATTTTTTTGTAGTGCTTTGACTGATCCATTTTGAACTCCTTCAAAATCTTATCAAGGTATGTACTCATTGAAAAATCTTATCAAGCGTCTTGATCTATCTCTATAGATCTTGATGCCCAATATGTAAGCAGCTTCACTAAGGTCTTTCTTTGAAAAAACTCCTTTGAAATACTCCTTTATGCTTTTTAGAAAATTCTACATCATTTCCGATCAACAATATGTCATTCACATATACTTATCAGAAAGGTTGTAGTGCTCCCACTCACTTTCTTGTAAATACAGGCTTCACCGCAAGTTTTTATAAAACTATATGGTTTGATCAACTCATCAAAGCGTATATTCCAACTCCGAGATGCTTGCACCAGTCCATAGATGGATCGCTAGAGCTTGCACATTTTGTTAGCACCTTTAGGATTGAAAAAACCTTCTGGTTGCATCATATACAACTCTTCTTTAATAAATCCATTAAGGAATGTAGTTTTGATATCCATTTGCCAGATTTCATAAAATGCGGCAATTGCTAACATGATTCGGACAGACTTAAGCATCAATACGAGTGGGAAAATCTCATCGTAGTCAACACCTTGAACTTGTCGAAAACCTTTTTGCAACAATTCGAGCTTTGTAGATAGTAACACTAGCATCATCGTCCGTCTTCCTCTTGAAAATCCATTTATTCTCAATGGCTTGCCGATCATCAGGCAAGTCCACCAAAGTCCATACTTTGTTCTCATACATGGATCCCATCTCAGATTTCATGGCCTCAAGCCATTCTGCGGAATCTAGGCTCATCATCGCTTCCTCATAGTTTGTTGGTTTGTCATGGTCTAATAACATGACTTCCAGGACAGGATTACTGTACCACTCTAGTGCGGAATGTACTCTCGTTGACCTACGAGGTTTGGTAGTAACTTGATCTGAAGTTTCATGATCATCACCATTAACTTCCTCACTAATTGGTGTAGTCATCACTAGAACTGATTTCTGTGATGAACTACTTTCCAACTCGAGAGAAGGTACAACTACCTGCTACGTCTTGAGCTTGCGTTGGTTTTCCTTGAAGAGGAAAGGGTGATGCAGCAAAGTAGCGTAAGTATTTCCCTCAGTTTTTGAGAACCAAGGTATCAATCCATTAGGAGCCTCCTCAAAAGTCCCACGCACCTACACAAACAAACAAGAACTCGCAACCAATGCAATAAAGGGGTTGTCAATCCCTTCACGGCCACTTGCGAAAGTGATATCTGATAGAGATAATATGATAAGATAAATATATTTTTGGTATTTTATTTTATTTTTTGACAGAAAGACTGTAAGGGAACCCCCTACAGTATAATTGGTGCAACAAACCCAAATTGCAAGTACCGCGCCTTGAACCTGGGTGGGTGGGAAGGCATCAGCCCCTTCCTACCACTAGGTTGTGCCTTAGTCTGCATTTTTGGTATTTTATAATATAGATTGGAAAAGTAAAGATGCAAATAAAAGTAGATTGAAAGCTTATATGATAAGATATAGACCCAGGGGCCATAGGTTTCACTAGTGGCTTCTCTCAAGATAGCATAAGTATTACGGTGGGTGAACAAATTACTATCGAGCAATTGATAGAAAAGTGAATAATTATGAGATTATCTAGGCATGATCATGTATATAGGTATCACGTCCATGACAAGTAGATCGAAATGATTCTGCATCTACTACTATTACTCCACACATCGACCAACTCCTGCCTGCATCTAGTGTATTAAGTTCATGAAGAACAGAGTAATGCATTAAGAAAGATGACATGATGTACAGGGATAAACTCATGCAATATGATATAAACCCCATCTTTTTATCCTCGATGGAAACAATAGAATACGTGCCTTGCTGCCCCTGCTGTCACTGGGAAAGGACACCGCAAGATTGAACCCAAAGCTAAGCACTTCTCCCGTTGCAAGAAAGATCAATCTAGTAGGCCAAACCAAACTAATAATTCAAAGAGACTTGCAAAGATAACTTAATCACACATAAAAGAATTCAGAGAAGATTCAAATATTTCTCATAGATAAACTTGATCATAAACCCACAATTCATCGAATCTCGACAAACACACCGCAAAAAGAGTTCCATCGAATAGATCTCCAAGAAGATCGAGGAGAACTTTGTATTGAGATTCAAAGAGAGAGAAGAAGCCATCTAGCTAATAACTATGGACCTGAAGGTCTGTGGTAACCTACTCACAACTCATAGGAGAGGCCATGAAGATGATGTAGAGGCCCTCCGTGATTGATTCCCCCTCCGGCGGAGCGCCGGTGAAGGCTCCAAGATGGGATCTCGCGGATACAGAAGGTTGCGGTAGTGGAATTAGGTTTTTGTGGTCTCTTCTGATGTTTTCGGGGTACATGGGTATATATATAGGAGGAGAAGTAGGCCGGTGGACGCTCGAGGGGGCCACGAGGGTAGGGGCGCGCCCACCTGTAGGGGACGCGCCGGGCACCCTCGTGGTCGCCTCCTTTGTTTCTTGACTTCCACTCCAAGTCTCCAGGTTTGCTTTTGTTCCAAAAATATCATTCCCGAAGGTTTCATCGCGTTTGGACTCCGTTTGATATTCCTTTTCTTCGAAACACTGAAATAGGCAAAAAAACAGCAATACGGGTTGGGCCTCCGGTTAGTAGGTTAGTCCCAAAAATGATATAAAAGTGTAAAGTAAAGCCCATAAACATCCAAAATGGGTAATATAATAGCATGGAACAATCAAAAATTATAGATACGTTGGAGACGTATCACTACCTCATCAAGTTCTACTTTCCTCCCACTCACTTCTTTCGAGAGAAACTCCTTCTCTAGAAAGGATCCATTCTTAGCAACGAATATCTTGCCTTCGGATCTGTGATAGAAGGTGTACCCAACAGTCTCCTTTGGGTATCCTATGAAGACACATTTCTCCGATTTGGGTTTGAGCTTATCAGGTTGAAGCTTTTTCACATAAGCATTGCAGCCCCAAACTTTAAGAAATGACAGCTTCGGTTTCTTGCCAAACCACAGTTCATACGGTGTCGTCTCAATGGATTTATATGGTGCCCTATCTAACGTGAATGCAGTTGTCTCTAATGCATAACCCCAAAACGATAGTGGTAAATCGGTAAGAGACATCATAGATTGCACCATATCTAATAAAGTACGGTTACGACGTTCGGACACACCATTATGCTATGGTGTTCCAGGTGGCGTGAGTTGTGAAACTATTCCACATTGTTTTAAATGAAGACCAAACTCGTAACTCAAATATTCACCTCCATGATCAGATCGTAGAAACTTTATTTTCTTATTACGATGATTTTCCACTTAACTTTGAAATTCTTTGAACTTTTCAAATATTTCAAACTTATGTTTCATCAAGTAGACATACCCAAATCTGCTCAAATCATCTGTGAAGGTCAGAAAATAATTATACCCGCCGCGAGCCTCAGCACTCATTGGACCGCATACATCGGTATGTATTATTTCCAATAAGTCAGTAGCTTGCTCCATTGTTTCGGAGAATGGAGTTTTAGTTATCTTGCCCATGTGGCATGGTTCGCAAGTATCAAGTGATTCATAATCAAGTGATTCCAAAAGTCCATCTGCATGGAGTTTCTTCATGCGCTTTACACCAATATGACCTAAACGGTAGTGCCACAAGTATGTTGCACTATCATTATCAACTTTGCATCTTTTGGCATCAATATTATGAATATGTGTATCACTACGATCGATATACAATAAACCATTTATGTTGGGTGTATGACCATAGAAGGTTTTATTCATGTAAACAGAACAACAATTATTCTCTGGCTTAAATGAATAACTGTATTGCAATAAACATGATCAAATCATATTCATGCTCAATCCAAACACCAAATAACATTTATTTAGGTTCAACACTAATCCCGAAAGTATAGGGAGTGTGCGATGATGATCATATCAATCTTGGAACCACTTCCAACACACATCATCACTTCATCCTTAACTAGTCTATGTTCATTCTGCAACTCCTATTTCGAGTTACTAATCTTATCAACTGAACCGGTATCAAATTCCCAGGGGTTGCTACAAACACTAGTAAAGTACACATCAATAATCTGTATATCAAATATACCTTTGTTCACTTTGCCATCCTTCTTATCTGCCAATTATTTGGGGTAGTTCCGCTTCCAATGACCATTCCTTTGTAGTAGAAGCACTTAGTTTCAGGCTTAGGTCTAGCTTTGGGCTTTTTCACGGGAGTGGCAACTTGCTTGCCATTATTCTTGAAGTTCACTTTCTATCCCTTTGCCCTTTTCTTGAGACTAGTGGTCTTGTTAACCATCAACAATTGATGCTTTTTCTTGATTTCTACCTTCGTCGATTTTAGCACCACGAAGAGCTCGGGAATCGTTTTCGTCATCCCTTGCATATTATAGTTCATCATGAAGTTCCAGTAACTTGGTGATAGTGACTAGAGAACTCTGTCAATCACTATCTTATCTAGAAGATTAACTCCCACTTGATTCAAGCGATTGTAGTACTCAGACATTCTGAGCACATGCTCACTAGTTGAGCTATTCTCTTCCATCTTGTAGGCTAAGTACTTTGTCAGATGTCTCATACCTCTTGACATGGGCATGAGTTTGAAATACCAATTTCAGCTCTTGGAACATCTCATATGCTCCGTGGTGTTCAAAACGTTTTTGAAGTCCCGGTTCTAAGCCGTAAAGCATGGTGCACTAAACTATCAAGTAGTCATCATATCGAGCTTGCCAAACGTTCATATCAAGTGGTGCATCAAGAACATAATTATTTTGTGTAGCAATGAGGATAATCCTCAGATCACGGACCCAGTCCGCATCATTCCTACTATCATCTTTCAACTTATTTTTCTCTAGGAACAAATCAAAAATAAACGGGGAGCTATATCGTGAGCTATTGATCTACAACATAATTTGCAAATACTATCAAGACTAAGTTCGAAGGGGAGCCTTGGCGCAGTGGTAAAGCTGCTGCCTTGTGACCATGAGGTCATGGGTTCAAGTCCTGGAAATAGCCTCTTACAGAAATGTAGGGAAAGGCTGCGTACTATAGACCCAAAGTGGTCGGACCCTTCCCTGGACCCTGCGCAAGCGGGAGCTACATGCACCAGGTTGCCCTTTATCAAGACTAAGTTCATGATAAATTAAAGTTCAATTAATCATATTACTTAAGAACTCCCATTTAGATAGACATCCCTCTAGTCATCTAAATGATCACGTGATCCATATCAACTAAACCATGCCCGATCATCACATGAGATGGAGTAGTTTTTAATAGTGAACATCTCTATGTTGATCACATCTACAATATGATTCACGTTCGACCTTTCGATCTCAGTGTTCTGAGGCCATACCTGCATATGCTAGGCTCGTCAAGTTTAACCCGAGTATTCTGCACATGCAAAACTGGCTTGCACCCGTTGTATGTGAACGTAGAGATTATCACACCCGATCATCACGTGTTGTCTCGGCATGATGAACTGTTGCAACGGTGCATACTTAGGGAGAACCCTTATACCTTGTAATTTAGTGAGGGATCATCTTATAATGCTACCGCCATACTAAGCAAAATAAGATGCATAAAATATAAACATCACATGCAATCGAAATATGTGACATGACATGGCCATCATCATCTTGTGCCTTTGATCTCCATCTCCAAAGCACCGTCACGATCTCCATCGTCACTGGCTTAACACCTTGATCTCCATCGTAGCATCGTTGTCGTCTCGCCAAATATTGCTTCTACGACTATCGCTACCGCTTAGTGATAAAGTAAAGCAATTACATGGCGATTGCATTTCATACAATAAAGCGAAAACCATAAGGATATCAGTTGCCGATAACTTTTACAAAACATGATCATCTCATACAATAATTTATATCTCATCACGTCTTGACCATATCACATCACAACATGCCCTGCAAAAACAAGTTAGACGTCCTCTACTTTGTTGTTGCAAGTTTTACGTGGCTGCGACGGGCTTCTAGTAAAAATTGTTCTTACCTATGCATCAAAACCACAAGGATTTTTCGTCAAGTGTACTGTTTTAACCTTCAACAAGGATCGGTCGTAGTCAAACTCGATTCAACTAAAGTTGGAGAAACAGACACCCGCCAACCTCCTGTGTGCGAAGCACGTCGGTAGAACAAGTCTGATGAATGCGGTCATGTAATGTCGGTCCGGGCCGCTTCATCCAACAATACCGTCGAATCAAAGTAAGACGTCGGTGATAAGCAATATGACTATTATTACCCACAACTCATTGTGTTCTACTCGTGCATATATCATCTAAACATAGACCTGGCTCTGATGCCACTTTTGGGGAATGTAGTAATTCAAAAAAATTCCTACGATCACGCAAGATCTATCTAGGAGATGCATAGCAACAAGATGGGAGAGTGTGTCCACGTACCCTCATAGGCCGAAAGTGGAAGTGTTTAGTAATGCGGTTGATGTAGTCGAACATCTTCATGATCCAACCGATCCAAGTACCGAACGTACGGCACCTCCGTGTTCAACACATGTTTAGCATGATGACCTCCCTCGAACTCTTGATCCAGTTGAGGATGAGGGAGAGTTCCGTCAGCACGACGGCGTGGCGACGGTGATGATGAAGTTACTGGCGCGGGGCTTCGCCTAAGCACTATGATGATATGACCAAGGTGCGTAACTGTGGAGGGGTGCACCGCACACGGCTAAGAGAAGACTTGGTGTCCTTTGGGGTGCCCCCCCCCCCCCGCCTCCGTATACACTACAAAAAATACACTTCCATGATGATATGTTTTTGTCACAGTAGGTCGCATTTTTTGTCGTGCATGTACATCCATGACAATTTTATGACAGAATCAAGATAGTCATACATGTGCTATCGTAGAAGTGTTCCATGACATTACCAAAATTATCATCACGGAAGTGTCCACTTCCATGACGATAAATCGTGCGTCACAGAAGTGCTCTCGTCAAGGGTGACCGACACATGGCATCCACCGTAACGGAATGCCGTTAAGCTATCGGGTCGGGTTTTGGATCCGATAACCCGTTAAGAGCCCGGACCAATGGAAAATTTCCACATGTAAAATTCTGATTGGCCAGAGGGAACACCTGTCAGCTCGTCAGTGGGACAGATATCGCTCGTCCATTGGAGGATACATGCCTATGATGCGTCAACGCGTGGCTGGGCCCAACAGAGGCCCATATAGGTTAAAAAGGTCGTCCCAGTCAAAGGCCCCATAGTACTTACTTAGGTACTAGTGGGCCAGCCCAACAACGGCCTGCTTAATAAAGGCCCATTTACTGCCCGAAGCCAGATCTGGCCTGTTAATTGTTCGCCGAATATTTGGGCCCATTTACGGCCCGAAGCCGGATCTGGCCCGTTAATTGTTCGCCGAATATTTGGGCCCAATTACAGCCTAGTGACTTTCAGCATGTTAGAGGCCCGATGTAGACATGGGCCCATTTCAGCCCGGTGTGACTTTTGACCTAGGAATGGCCTGTGCTGCCCATGGGCCATATATGGTCCGATGGGACATCGGGCCCACTAACGGCCTGTGATAAAGGTGGCAACATTTAAGCCCAACGTGACTTTGGGCCTGTTGAAGGCCTGTCGCATAGTTCGGCCCATTAATGCCTGTACTAAGCTTTTGGCCTCTTAAAGGCCCATGATATCAGTGGGCCAACTAAGGCCCGAGATATGTTTCGGCCTGGTAATGGCACATGACCTAACTGGGACCAAAAAGGCTCGGTCTACATTTTAGCCTGCTGAAGGCCCGTCAACGACTAGTGAAAATTGAGGCCCAACATGCATTCCGGCCTGCTAAAGGCCCATGGTTTCATCTGGGCTGTAACAGTCCAGTACAATATTTAGCCTGTTAATGGCCCAACGCTACCTGGGCCAAACTAAGTGCTGGGGTCCACAGAAGGCCCAACTAAAATATAGGCTGGTGTAAGTTGTGGGCCTGGCACAAAGTGTGAAGGCCCCAATCATTCGGGCCCAAGAAAGACGCAGGCCGGCCCAATTGTGGCCCGCTAAAAACCAAGCCCGTTAGAGTCGAATGTTTTGGCCCGGTTGACTACATCTGGGTTTTTTTCAGATAGCGAATGATGGCAGTAACTAGTAGGAATTAAGAACAAACCTACTCTATACAATAAAGAAATTACGGCATGGTAACTAAGAATAAACCTACACTATACAATAAAGGATTTAAGGTATATTACATCCACTAGGCATCGAAGTTTGCCACCAGTGATCATAAAGCGCAACGAAGAAGCAGATTACAAAAACTGGGCACCGTTGCGGCGTAACAAAATAATACTAAACCGAGACCACTTCCAAGACAGTTCAAGAAAGGTTAGCCTTGCGGGGGAACTGCTGCACAAGCTGCTGAGCAAGGCTGTGAGACCGGCCTAGCATGTCGGTCATAGCTTCCAGTTGTAGCTGTTTAGTGATGAGGTTCTCATTGGTGTTCTCCACAATCTTTCTTAGAGATAGGACTTTTTCAAGTCGAAGTTGAGTTGCAGAATGCCTTTCTGCTAGAACTTGGGAGTGAAGAAGTCGAACTGATTCAGACAACGAATTCTGTGAGCTTGTCTGACTGCTAGTCTCAAGTAACTTGAACACTGCATCAGGACAAGACTTTGGGGTTGTCTCGCTATCTTCAAGATGTTTTGCCTTCTTTGCTGCAATATATGTTGGGTTTGTCTCACAGCCTTCAGCAGACTTGTGCATGCTATCAGGCATATCACGCTGAAACAAAGCAGAGAGATGACAGGTTTTGCACGTGTATAAACAAAGATGATAACTGTGCTATCAATTCCATCCAATTTCAAATTAGAAAATAAAGAGTAAGTTCAAAATATCAATAGCATAATTTGGCATTGTTCATAATGCGGGGATCTTCACCACACTACTAGATTACCATGTCAACATAACAAGCATAGATGAAGGGCAAAGAAAATCATTGTATCTATTTTGGTTAATGTGCATGGCATGTTGTTCATATCATCAGCCACATCAGTAAGATAAAATAGGAGATGACAAGGTGCAAACATGGGCTGCTTCACCACACACTGGATTATATATCCACAAAAAAGCATACATATAGGGAGTATTGATTAATATGCATGGTATGAATAAGGAATTTGGTTTTACAAGTAAAACTTAGAACTTACGGTTCTTGTGAACATGCATTTTGGTAGAAACAGCAAACTAAACAGCAGTAAACGATAGGGAGTATGAGCAAATTAAACAGCAGTTGAGGATAAAGGCTTTAGAAGGACTGACTTACATTAACAGTTAACATAGGCTTTATAATGCCATTCTCCATGTCAAGGGAAGGATAACTCAAGAATTTCAGCACATAATCTTCTTCATAAGCATTGCATGTACTATACATTTTGTAGAGAGTAATTATAGATATGATAATACTAGAAGGGATAGAGGATAATGAAGATAAGATGCAGACTGATGCTACATAATCAACTACCAATCCTTGGAAGTACAAGCATTACAGGACAAAATGTACTGACAAGAGCAATGGGCTACACTTCTGCACTGACATTGTCTGTGTATTCTACTTGTTGGTAAGATTAAATATAGATCTGATCTTTTTTAGTAAATGATGGGCCACGGAGATAAGATGCAGAATGCTACACAATGAACCAATCCCTCTTCCCATAATACAAGAGTGTTTTGAACGCTGGTGTACTATACAAAACGTTCTTATATTATGGGACGGAGGGAGTAGCTATTAATGTAAGTACAGTGATAGACGATGTTCAGTCCTTACAAGAGGACTGCAGAGCTAAACCTCTTCAAAAGCATTGGGTTGATTCTAAATTTATGTAAGAGTCCATACGGATCTTATAATGACCACCAAATGGACGATTACGAGGCTAACATGTGCAGTGATGCTACATAATCAAACAGCTACGGAAGTAAGTATGGTCATACAGGGCAAGAGGTACTCACAAGAGCAATGCAGTGTGCAGTATAGTTGCAAGATTCTGTGGTCCCTTGAGAATGAATGTTCTTCTGCTAACAGTTTTCGTACAAGTGAGACATTAAGGCAAATGCAGAAATGTAGTTCAAATTGTGATGTGATATCATAGACAGTACCTTACGCTGCAGCCAAGACCAATGTGTAACAAGATTATTCCAGTCACCGTCAGATAAATGTAGCATCGGAGACTTTACAGAAATTTCGTTTAGAGGCTTGCCATCGAAGTGCGCTTGCCTCAGGTAGGAATGATACTTCATCAACAAGTGCTTGAAAAGCGCAACCAACCCTTTCTCGTCTTCACTATCCAGTTTGCTCCTCGCCTATTTAAAAGAATGAATTCTTGTGTCTTCTGTCAGCAGAAACATATGCAGCAATGACCATGAATAACATTAGTACGTTACTTACGCGTAAGTTGCGGAGGAAGAGTGGAAATTGTTCTGTGTCTGCGGTATAATCTTTCCATGAAGGAAAGATGCGCACAAAGTTCCTGACAACAATATAAGCTTCGTCTTCTAAACTGGGAAGAAATGGAACATGGGTCCTATTTGCTGCAATTGGGGCTCTCTTTGGTTCGAAAAGGGATTTGCAACTGGATTTGGTGTACTCTTTGCTGGAATGGGGGTTTTGCATCGTAGAGCTGGTGCTATGTCAACTGGCATAATCATAATGTTTGCTGAAGTTGGGGTCTGCTGAGTTGGGGCATCAGAAATGACCAGTGTAGTAGGGCTAGAGTCTGCTAGAGTTGGCGTGTTTTGTGGGTCAGGTGATATTGCAACTACACCTAATGGGCTATTTGATTTATCAGGTGCCACTACCTTTTCCAAATACTTTGCTTGTGCTCCTCCACGATCAGCAATCGCCCTCTTCCTTTTGAACGTCTGATACACACGAACAACATTTGAATGGATAAATATGGTATGATGATAGATGGAATGTGTACTGAAAATGGATAGGCAGGGCGTATTCACATACACGATGTATAAACTAAGCTAATGGCAGTTCAACAAAGTAGAAGCAATGCAAAGCATCAGTTGCAAGATATGTGCGACCAATGTAACCTTGGAAAGTTAGAGCAAGCACCTTGATGGGTGAATAAGATAGGGCATCTTCCTCTGACTCCTCCACTAGGGAGCTACATTGACTTAGGTCTCCCTCTAGCTCAGAATCACTGTTAGGGTCATATTTTGAGCATGAATCTGTAGGTGGAGAGCGTTTGCATTGCATTGCATCTAGACTTGATTTCAGTCCCTTAATGCCAAGTTTGACAGCCATGGCATTGTTCTGCTTTATTCTTTTCATGCACGCAAGCTCATAATCATTATATATGATGCTGTTCAGAATCTGAGATTCATGAAAACATAAAAAGTAGTCAGATTATCTATGGAAAGCATTGCGGATTCAACTCGAAGAGTGTCTCCCTATAAACCCCTGCATATGCAAAGTTCACCCCCCAACCGTGTTGACCAGACCACACACAGAAATACAAACCCCTCATGTCTCTATAACAGGCAGACACACATTTCAAAACTGAAGTAGGAACATTAGAATCATATGAAATTCGTATTCGAACAAATAAACTAAGGAATTATGAGTGGCATAATGTTTAGCTTCAAGGGTGGAGTGTTGCTAGTGCGACACAAAGCAAGTAGGCAGATTGTATTCCATGTAAAAGATCAAAACCTATGTAAAAGCTAGAAATGACACTTCCTTTCTATACAATGCAGTGTTCATGGCCCACACATGACGGAAGAGATCACATAGAGAAATACTATTCACTCATGTCTACGGTTCCAGTATTTAGAAACAGGGTGGTCCACCCTAAAAGAATATTGACAACAAATATGACAAGGCAAGCATAGATGTAGTGAATCAATCATTTACTTGTGATCTTACTAGGACAAGTATGCATAATTGTAACAGTAGTAAGAGAGCGTCCAAAATCTGAATCAAGAAGTTTGTCTAGCACTTATTGTTTGCAACTAATCGACATGAATAATTGGATATTATATCGAACGAGTAAGAAAGACAAGTAAAATTGTCAACAAACCTGGCTTGCGGTAGTAATCTGGGTCAATGTCACTACGACCAACAATCCAAAATGACTAGTGTTTGTTCCGAGGGCTAGAATTTTGAAATTAGAGGTACTAAAGATTACCGAAATACATCTGAATCATTAAGTGTAGGTAGCACTGAGAACACAACAAACCCTAATGATAGTCCTGCCTAATGAGTAACGAATCAATTAGAAAATGGGTGATGAGGAGTGGCTGCTGAGTGTTGGGGATGTATCTCGGGATAAATCGGGTTGGATTGGTGGGTGCTGCACGCCTGAGCCCTGAACAGACTGGGAAGGTAGGCACGGCGGCGCGCCCGGGCAGCAGTGACGTTGTTGGGCGAGCAACTCCTGACCTCCTGTTAGTCCGGCGTCTCCTCCTAGAGTAATGTCGTCCGGGGATGGCAAGTCGCCGGCGAGGCAGGCGGCTGGGGACGAGTAGAGATCGGAAGCGCGCAGCAGAACAGAGGGGAACCGGGGCCTGGGACGACCCAAAATCCTAGGGTGGGCCGGCTCACTGTGGGCACCCTGTAGAGATACACACCCGAGTGGCGAAAATGCATTTTCGAAACTAATTTAGGAACATTTAGCTGACCAATTAAACGACTCTGTCTTAATAATACCAGATTTGTATTTGAACAACTAAGCTTGTTTAGCTTGATGGGTGGAGCAGTGCTATTATGACACGAAGCACATATTCTAATCGTATAATGATCATAAAAGGGGGAAACTCTAAGCATACTTTTTTTAGCAAAAGAGGGTTTCCCCTCCGATTTCTATTAAAGAAATCACCACGGAACCAACATGATTAATTAAACCTTAAGCATGATCAATTAAACCGTATTATGATTGTGCCATGGCAGATTTGAAGCTGCAAATCGGAGAAATGATATTTAGCATCCATTGTTTGCTTCGAACTAAGAAGTAAATTCTAAGAGCTGAAAAGAAAGTAGAGTAACCAAGTTAAGATCTATTTTCTAGTTGAGATCAAAAAGTTCAGGAGATATGAAGTACCACCTCTCTTGCGGTGCTGTGTAGGCATCAGGGGTGCGATGGCTGTCGGTGGTGTTGAAGCAGATCCGCGACAGTAGACGGGTGCATCGGGGGATAAGTCCTATTGCGGTGGAAGAGAAGGTAGTGTGAGCGGCCCTAGCAAAGAGGACGACGGCACCGATGAAGCGAGAAGATGCGATGCAAGGCTATTTGTCCGTCGTCGTGGATGAGAAATGTCCATCTCTAGCAGTGGACGACGCGGTCTTGGTAGGCACTCTGGCATGGTGGAGGACAGTGGCGATGGATGTGGTGGAGGACAGCGGTGATGGATAGGGTGGAGGACGGCTGCGATGGATGGGGTGGCGGACGGAGGCTAGTGTGGGGATGGTGTTCTAGCGCGGACGGTGTATGAATGGGAAAATGGAGGGAGAGGTACGGGGAACCATGTTTTTGGGACACGCCTGTCTGAAATATGGGAAAGTTACGAACTTACCCCCCGTTTAAAATTTGGATGTCTCGTCGATTGGGGATAGGACGGTAATCTCGCATCTCGCCAATATTTGCCCAGAGCGATTTCGGGCGAGGAGAGGGTGGTTGGCGCCCATGGTTGGCACCATGGTGTATGAACGGGGCTGACAGGTAGGTGGTTGTGTCACGTGTGAATGAAGTTACAAACCTGCCCCGATTGAAAATATTTGCCTACATCGATTTCGGCCGAGTCGAGTTTGTTTTGCCGCCCACCATGTATGAATGGGGAAATGGAGGGAGAAACAGAGGTCTTTCGGATGAGCTTGAATCAAATGTGTTTTGCTACCCATGTTTAGCGCCCACCATGTCAAAATGGGCTTAGAGGTGGTCGCGACATGTCTAATTGAAGTTACTAACCTACCTCTATTTAGAGCAGTGGAAATTGGGTCAATGGATTGTTTGTGTAATGGGTAGACAGTAATTTCCATCTCCCAAACACTTGGCTTCGGGCAGCCGACATGGGAGTGGACATTTTGCCGCTTCTTTCGAATTTTGGGACAATAAGCATCCACCTTTACCCTGACAACTAAATTTGAATCCATTTTGTATTCCTATATGAATCTTTATAAATCATTCTATGTGTTTTTATATATCTTCAAAAGGACGACAAAGATTTATTCCACTATCATATATGAATATGGCTTACAAATGTCGATACTCAAATTCAGAAGCTAGAATCCAGTTTAAGGTGAATTCAAATATTTGGAACACTCCATGTCCAACACAAATGTCACACGCAGCATAATGTGTACTCCCATTTAGATATGTACACAAGCGATGTATCAAGATTCAAATACCGAGTCAGTCAACCAAGAACGTACAGAACTAACAGACATATAAACACTTATAGAGTATATGGATCAATAATATCAACTAACATACATAAGCCAGACAGCTGTACTCTTTTTGCTACAATAGCATCCTTTTTTAGCCAAGCTACTACAGCATCTTGGCCCTTTCCGATGCGTGCCACTTATGGTCCATCTATACTACTATTATTGCTGAATGCACATTCAGCCTGATTGGCATATTTGTAGGTCTGGCACGGCAATCAAAATGAAATGTCTCCGAGTCTTATCAATTAATACAGACTTGTGATCAAATAAAACTACAAACCAAAAAACAAAAAACAAAAAACAATTATTACATGATCTCTAAAACAAATGGTTTGATTGATTATATGAATAGACAACACAAAGTTTATTCAATGATGGAAAGAACATTTCACCTATGATTTACCAAGTGGGAATTTAATTTCCTTTTTTCCTTCAGGACCTTAACAATGTGGTCAGTCTCAACTTGCTTCATTTTGAAATCCACCAAATATATAATGGTTGTCTTGAGTACTGCTTGTGATTGTGTTGTTTGCTTCCTCAACATGTCAACTTCATCTCTAAGTATAGAAGCAGAATCTCTTTCTACCACTAGTTTAGCCTCTAGAGCATCAGCAGTTGGCAATTCATAATGCATGATTGGGCCGGTGCCACTGCTGTGGGATGATACAACGTCCATGGGGACCTCGCTCTTTGATCTTGGGCTAACCTGTTTTGCCATTAAAGTTCCGATTGGATACGGAAAAGTTGAAGTTAGCAAAACATCTCAACTGGAGTTATAACAGCAAACCAGTTAAACAAACAAGGAATTAAAGTGTTTCAATTGGATGCTGAAAAGTAGTTATTAACATCATTGTAACCCGTTGTTGCGGCAGCAAAGCAGTTAAACAAACAAGCACCTATTTAAGTTCAGGAAAACAGGTAATTCTTAACAGTAAGTATCAAACACATAGATAAGCGCAGTCTATAATAGGATTAACAGCCTGTGGCATTATGTAATCAGTAGCAAACTAAATTAAGCCAAGCAACGTAATTGAACAATTTTGCAATAAGTGGCTAACTAAAATTCCGAGAAGCAGGTAACTGAACTTACGCTAGTTCTTTGTACAGGCACACTGCAACTTCTTTTTCGCTTACAAGGTTGTACGAAGGAGTCCATGGCATCAATTGTTTGGATATGTAGTCCCAATACTTCTTTCTTCCCACACTGCATTGGTAAGTCGAATGGTTAATCTAGTAAGATGGTGCATCCTTGATATGTTATATGAGGATGTGTCGTCAGACTAGTTGTAGCCACACACATCACATTGGCTTTTACTGTATATTTCATGCGATTACTTTTGGCATATCGAGATCTAAGCAATCTACAATAGGATGAAAAGACTGGCATCCTTAACATTATTGGCGAACTCAGTTAATAGAAACAAGCAATTCAACCATTTTGTGGGTAAATCAAAAGCGCCACTGGAATATTTTTCACTACCCAGATCATACGCAAAAAGGGGCGACGCCACCATAGGGGCTGGTATGGGCAGCCGCCTCGGGTGTCTAGAAAGTGTGCACCTAGTTTGAGTCATCCAGGTTGGCCCAGGCTAGTTTTGTCCGTCCCAATGCACAAGCAGGCAATGTAAAAAATGAAGAAAAATGTATCAATTTGGATGGGCCGATAACATAAGTGCAAGGCAGGCCCTATAGCAGGCTCGCGGCCCAAATGAGCACCTCCCATGTCGATCGACAGTAGGAAAAATCCCAATTCATTCGCTCCAGCCTCCAGTCTGGTTTGCTCCTAACCTAGCCACCGCTGGACAGACCGACACAGCATTTCCTCGCGCCCTCGTTGGAGGGCGGTCGCCGGGCTTCAAGCGAACGGAAGGACAAGAAGATGAAGATCCAACCCTGGGTGTAGCCTGCGCGGGAGGCAATGGCGCAGCACGGGCATGGCATCGAGCTTGCGTAAACGGACAGTTGTAGCTTGCAAGATTAGCATGCACAACGAGCAGGTACATCACATCCCTGATTATATCTAATTCAACTCTTCAATTTCTGGCCAATAGTTAAACCTGACGGTGTTGTAAAACTGCTTGTATGTAGGGAATCTATGAGAAAATGAAACCAATTTCTACTTATTTTATAACTCCCGCAATCAATACCGAATTGACTGAATCTGATGTATCTAATCAAGTTTCTGGTGCAAACATACAAGCTCATGCTGTTCTTGAGCCTGAAGTGTCTAATGAATAGACTGCTAATGAAGGATTTGATGCAAACATTTTACATGCTCCTGGTGATGAACATATATTGTCTAATGAGGGATCTAATGCAAGCATTTTGCAAGCTCATTGAAGGATTTGGTGTCTAATGACGATCTGCTATGTTGAGAGAGACATAGAGATTTGCAGGCATTGATGACAAGCAAATTATAGTGCATTTTCATAGCTTGAGGAAACGTCGAGGCCATCTACCAGAAAGTCCCTGTATCATGACAACATAGCATAAATACTTTTCTAATCTGTTGTTTGAAACTATTGGCATACTTGTGCAGGATAGATATATTGATATGTAGTTTGCGCACTGGTTATAGGTGCAATTACACTTCAATATTTTCAGCCAGAGAGCGAATAATTCAAGCAGGTACAGACCATGTTTGTAGTCCTTGTACACCATGTTGCATTTCGTGTTTTTTGGTGCTTGCATCATTTAGTGTTTATAATCTGAACTTCTTTGGATCATTAGCTGGTTTTCAAAGTGCATGTAGCTTCACATTTCTCAAGTTATGTTGATTTCTGGAGTGCAAGTGCCTTCGTATTTTTTAAGTTAAATGTTCGCCCTGGTAACTTGAATTTGTGGATCCGCCACTGCACATAAATCATACACGAATGCGAGTACAAATTAAATGAAATGCAGGGACTTACGCTAGCTTGTTGTACAGGCTCACTGCAGCTCTGCTTGCGCTTGGGATGTTCCATGTACAAGTCCATGTTATCACTTGCTTAGATGTGCAGGCCTTGTGCTCCTTGCATCCCCCTCTGCATTTTTGACACGGCGAATGGTTGATCAAATAAGAGGAGTCGACCTTGATGTTGTACCAGAGGACAGATACTTACAAGGTTATACGGGTGTGCAGGATGTGTACCAGATCCTGTAGCGCCATCATGCTTCACTAAAAAATGGATTTGCTTGTTTCAGATGATATCTCCGGAAGAAATAAGAGTTAAAGTCAGAGTTGCATAGGCGTGTAAGCTAAGAGAGCAGTGAAAGGATATCCAAACATCGTCGGAACAGTGCATAAGGGAGTGATGTGTAGATACCTAGTTCGGGCCGGCGTTTGGGCATGCTTGCCTAGTTAGAGTGCGGGTCACTTCAGAGCCGTTGAGGGTGATGCGCTGGCGTTGGCTGGCCGCGCATGGATGCAGATCTTGAGTGGCAGCGGAGTGCTACGATGCGGTTGACGAGACCGTTTGTGAAGCCCCAACGGCCTCGGGGGGCGGAGGTGCGACGATGTGCTCGGTGAAGTAGCCTCGGTGAGCTGGGAGACGGGGTCGGTGAAGCGCACCTGATGCGGTGGAAGTCGGTGTCTATGAGGCACGTCAGTTGCGGTGGCCGACGTTGTCGGTGGACCACCCGGTGCAGTGGACGAGGGCGTAGATGAGGTAGCTCCGGTGCGGTGGTGAAGCGTGACCGTCGTCTTCGTCATTGTTGTCCGGCACAGAGGTGGGGAAAGAGACGAGACGAGGGGCGATTCAAACTTTGCTTGGGTTGGCGGCGAATTAGGGATTTGAGAAATCTAGGCGCGGAAGGGGACGGTGGAGAAGGAAGATTTTGCAGGGCTTGAATTGGGGCCGCCAGATATTTCAATCTGAAACATGGAAGCGCGAACTTATTTTGTCATCGTCCTTTGGGGGGTACAGGTACGCATCTGTCCGACACACGCGACCACCACGACACGACCCTGGTCTGCCTGGTGCGCCTACATTTGAGAATGCAAACGAATCTTCTTTCATTTGCAAACGAATCTGTATGTATTACCATGCCCGTGTTTTCCTTGCAATAATTAGTCATTCGAAACGAGATACTCCCTCCGTTCACTTTTGTAAGTCGTTTCAGACAACTTAAAATGAACTGTTTTGCATATTGTCTGAAATGTCTTCATGGTCTTATAAAAGTGAACAGAGGGAGTACTATAAATTAATTAATGAGGATTTATTTTAAAAAAAGAAAAGGTATCCACGCTAATGTGGATTAGAGTGTGTGTCACATAATTAGTTATTTGAATTAGAGTGTGTGTCACGTAGTGATCTCCAATTCTAACGTGGATTTCACATTTCACTGTACCCACACTACTTTTTTAATACAAATTCATATGTATATGATGAACACCATGGTAGTGAGAGAACTTTTGGATGGATTCAAACATATGACCTGCAAAATAGCACAACAAATCAAGTCAATGTCAACTTTTGGAAACCTAGTATGGCACGAATTCGAAATATATACCCATATGCATGGTCCTCAGTTCAAATCTTACAATGTACACCGAATTGAAACATCGATATTAAGTCTCGAACTATCTACATTCAAATGTTGTTTTTAGCCCCCCTCCCCACACACACACACACACGCGCGCGCGCTACATACATCCTGTATCGGTCAATCTTCCTCTCCTAACCACCTTAGGAAGCTATCAGTTTCCAACACACGTTCATTCTTTCTCTCCATGCTTCGATCTCTAACCCTCTCAACTACACAACCCCCTTTTTCCACTCTGTTACCAAATGTATTTACCTCACACACCCGCCATTGCACCCCATGCCAAGCTCTCTCTCCCTCTCCCTCTCACCCTCACGCACTAAATTAATACATGCATTGCCTATCTAGCCCCCCCCCCCAATCTCTCGTGCACACGCACGCACGTTGTCTATCTAGGTCACTTCCTCGAGACTTTCTCACTCTTTCTTCTGCATGGCGGGCCACACTCACTCAATCTCGCTCTCTTTATCTGAGTATCGTTTAACCTCATTTTCTTTCACACATAAATGATATATCTCCCTGTTCGGGCCTCGATCGACACACTCTATACTCTCTCACGCAGATTGTCTATCTAGGTCAGTCCATCCAAGCCGCCCCCACTCTTTCGACCTCATGGCGGGCCACGCTCGCTCAATCTCTCTCTCTCTCTCTCTCTCTCTCTCTCTCTCTCTCTCTCTCTCTCTCTTTCTCTTCTCTCTCTCTCTCTCTCTCTCTCTCTCTGTATGTCTCGATTGACCTTGCTCCTTCTTGGACAAAAACGATATATCACCCTGTTTGAGCCCAATTCAACATATTCACGTTGTATACTCTCTCACGCACATTGTCTATGTAGGTCACTCTCTCCAACCCGTCTCACTCTTTTGATCGCATAGCGATCCTATGTGATCGATTGACCTTGCTTCCTCCCACGCACAAAATATATCTGCACGTCTGTGACCGGATCATCTCTCAAGCTCTATCTTACAGCCCTCACCCTTGCCAAAAGCTCAATCGAACAATATCTCTCCAGAGCATATATATTTGTTCAATGAATGTCGGACCACACTCACTTTGTCTCTCTATCTATATGTCTCTTGATTGACCTCGCTTTCTCACACCGTATCTTCCACGCATTGAAGCTACCTCTCCATCCCTCGCAAAGCCGGAGCTATTTACATTGCGAGGGGCACTCCAACCTTGGATTAATTTGTGTAGGCATTTATTCCGGTCGGTTTAGATTATATTTTCGTAGCATTCGGCCCACAACTACTCCAAACACCGTTGCAACCCCCGCAACTCCCCTAGTTGATTTCCCTCTGGCTCGGTCATTGCTCTCTCGCACGTCCTTTCTCGCCTTCAACGTCGCACCATTGTATTATTGTAAAAAACTTTGTTCTTCTCTTTAATTATTATAAATAAGCTACAAAACTACACACCGATAGTCCACTTGGAATGGAACAAATTTCGACCCACAAATTAAAGTGCTACAAATTACACACCGAAGGGCCCACATGTCATGAAACAAATTTGGACCCATATACAAATTAAAAAATAAAGGACGAGGATCGAACATGGGACCAGGGCCTTCAAGCCGCACGTCAATAGACAACATATGTAGAACAACAATGTTTGTTGTACCCCCCTTTGTTCACATAATGTTTTTATATTACCACAGCCTATTTAATAGATAACATGTAATATTATTTTAGTACTATTCGCCTTCACTTAGTGGTGGGTTCCATATGTGCTCTCTCTCTCTCTCTCCTCCCCTTCTGCGTTTAGACGCACGGACAAACATGAAGAACTCGCAGGCGATGTTGCTGTTGACCATATCTGGACGCGTTCACAAGTTACGGCACCAGTTTCACGTACTAGCAGCACTAGTCAGTGTGTACATGCAACGCATGTTAATTTGGAAGTATATTAAGTGCATGTGGATATTAAGTAGGACTAGCACATATACTTGTGCGTTGCAACAGGAGAGATAATCGATGTGTCCACAAAAAAACGGTCTCCACAACGGTAGGCGACAAAGCAACGAGTTGCAGTCTTCTCATTGGACATGTTTGGCCCGTGAAATCTTGATAGTGATACGGTTGGTAGGCGTGGTGGCGAGCACCCAACTCATGCCTTTTTCTTTCGCGTCCGCCTTCATCTCGTGGTTGTGCATGCCTCCTCATTTGGTGGATGTGTGACGACCTTCAGGACACGGTTGTTTGGACCACTCTCCTACGACGGCGTTACCTGATGGATTACTAATTGCATCTCATAAATCATGTTTCATAAGAATAATCAGGCATGAATGTCCCTTCATTATCACGGTTTATTCTATTTAATTATTTTAGCGCTCGCATATCCACATTTTTTTTAAACTAGAGCCAAACCATATTTTCTCTTTTATTGGCACATGCCCATAATCTTTTTAACTTATATCCAACCAGGATAAACAAACGTGTGCTGCTAACCAATGTCCATCGTGAATATTTACAAAAATACGATAGCTTCAGATTGATTACTTTTTATTTTTTGAATATTCAAAGAAATATGAACTGCCAAATATTCTTCGAAACGTTAACTTTTTTCGTAAGCCCGGACAGTTTTAAAAATGTGAACATTTTTTTTCGAAAATTCCATATAATTTTAGAAAAAAACAAACAAAATTAGAAACGGGAATAGTAATTGAAATCATATATTTTCTTTTGAAATAATGAATCATTTATAAAACACAACATTATTGATTTTTTTGAAAACGGGAACATTCAAAATAATTTTAAAAAATGTTTTCTTGGAATCAAACAATGTTTTGTTTTTGTTAAATTTTCACTAAAATAGGAATATTTTTTGAATATGGAACATTTTAAAAAATATTAATTTTATAAAAAAATCTCCAACATTTCTGATTTTTTTAAATGGCAACATTTTTTAAATGTTGATGAAATTCCGAAACCAGATATTTTTAAATTTCTAATATTTTTCAAAACTGGAATAAAAAAATTTAATGCTGATTTTTTGAATATTTAAACAAAAATTGAAATTCCGGTTATATTTTGTATATTTTTATTTCATGGAAAAATAAAAATAAAGAAGGGGAAAATGAAAACCAAACAGAAACAGAACACTAAACAAATAAAAACGGACCAGCCCAGTCTTGGGCGACCTGTCAGTACCTTCAACTATTAATCGCCACGTGCGACAAATAAGGTCCTCCCAACGCATGGGCATGATAATTACTGGGTTGGCTTTGTTGGGCTGGAGTGCGCCTGGCCCAATTGCAGAATTCTGGACAGATTTTTGTCTTTTCTAGTGTAGAGATGAACAAAAATTTAGTACCACCTGGGATAGAAAAAAAATATTTTTGACGGTGAACGGATGAAAATATTGGAGAAACGCACCTTGCTTTATTAGTAGGTATAGATATTATTTGCGTGTTATTATGTGATTAGCATTATTTTTGGCATGAAATTAACTACACGCTAAATGTGTTGAGCGCTCGACATTGAAGCAGTCTAGGTCGTTGGATGACAAGGGATACATGTGGCTTGATGACGTTTTATATTTAATTTGATACGGCTCTAGCAGAACATTCAATCGATCAAACCATAGATTTCGTTCAGTCTGACTCCGACTTTAAATTATACGACGATCGATATAAAATAAACGGAAATGATAAATGTTTGGATTTTAAGCATGGCAAAACGTTTTTCATGGCAAATTTAGATTACGCGGCGGCGGCGGGGGCGTCTTGCGGTGGGAAGCGGCTCCTCTGCCGTGCTTTGTGTGTCGTCGAGCCACTGACCGACGGTGACGGCGGCGTCTTGCGCCGTTGTTGGCGTACTCCTGGACGTTGTCCTAGCTTCAAGGAAGGCCAAAATGTTCTGGACTTCGGAGCGAGTCAACTGGTGGGAGGAGGCGACTGGCGTTGGTGCAAGGAAGCAGTCGACGGCGGCCATCCATGCCGCTGAGGAGGGCACTGGCACCCGTGTGGGGACAGGCTCTGTCAATGGTGCGACGGAGGCATATGTGTGCACGGGCACCGGCACGGGTGCGCACATCAGTGCACGCGCAGGCGCATGTGCTGGCAGGTGCACGGGCACCGGCACGAGCGTGCGCGTCAGTGCACGCGCAGGCGCATGCGCTGGCAGGTGCACGGGCGCGTGAAAGTCGGCGGGGACCTTGTGGAACCCCGTGGCATCAAGCTCAGCGATAATGTGCGGCTCCCAGCCCATCAATGCCACGGGGATGGGCGTTGGCGCAGTCGGGGCGACGGGAGCCGGAACGGGAGCGGGGACAGGCGCGGCGTCTTCCCGCAAGGCCAGTTCAAACTCATCCCAAAGCGCCTTATGTTCTTGAGACTCCGGCTGAGTGTCTTCCCCAGGAAACTGGAAGACTAACGGCAAACCATCATGATGCGGCATGGCGTACATTTAGGTCAGGCTAGTTGGAGGTAGACGACAGGAGAATCAGAGAGGAAGAAAGAAGATTGTAGCGATACCGGGTAATGCGGGGTTGATTTTAAACTGCGGCACCGGCGACATTAAAAGTGGGAGCAGTTAGGACGAAGATGGGCGGCGGAGCCTGGTCAAAGGGCTCGCCTCCTGGTGAGCCTGCACAACGGTCTGCTCGCACGCCTCCCTGTCAGCCGGCGTAGCGGTCTGCTCGCACGCTTCGCGTCGACTCACACGCTTGCTCGGATGGCACCTGCCGATGAGAAGCGGGACTCGTGGCGGCACGTAAACGCCCATGGTTTCAATAGTGAAAGTGTTCGCCTTAACGTGACAGGTCTTTGTTCCAAAATACCTTGGCTCTTCATTTGTGCAACTTGTCATAAGTAGCTTGTCTCAAATTGAAGAAAAAATTATGAAGTAATATTTGGCCCATATCATGTGACCATGCTCAGTTTCAAGAATTTATGGTCACTTTCGGATTTTCTGAAATTTAAGATCAAGGATTCGAAACAATATCATAACCTACATCATGCAATAAATTTTCAAGCCATACATATGTCTTGTTGTATTTCCTAAGAAAGGATTTGGTCAAACATTTTGCATAGTTAGACTTCAGACAAGTTATATATGCAGAGTAAAAGGATAATCCCTCCGTACCAGTGCATTGCCTGATATATTAACTCAAGTACTAGGCACGAACAAACGGGCTCAATTCTGTGCTCATCCTGGTGTAGTAGTAGTAGTAGTAGTACTAGGCAATGCAGTTGACGGGTGACCTTGGCGAGCGGCGACCGAGGGAATTGAACCGTGCTCAGCACGGTAGGTAACGTTGTCTAGTTACTAAAGCATCCCTCTGTTCTTCATCGGTAGTCATTATGGACCGGGGACTTGAGGGGAATTTCCTAGGGCTGGAATTCTGGCCGCCAGATATTTCGACTCAAAACGCTGAGGCTTGACTGGTTGGGGTTGCCTAATGTGCGTACCACGCACGCCACCAGAAGGACATGAGCCCGGTTTTTTTTTTAGGATCAACATGAGCCAAGGTCTGGCTGGTACGCCGTTGGGTCCTACCATTCGAGAATACGAAAGGAACCTTTTAAATTGCCGAATGAATCAATGTGTATTACAATGCCCGCATTTTCCTTGCATGTATTGCGTGAAAGTTCAAAAGTTTTAGATTACTAAAGTATGAAACAATTGCTTGGCTTGTCATCGGGGTTGTGCATGATTAAATACTTTGTGTGATGAAGATAGAGCAACAGCCAGACTATATGATTTTGTAGGAATAACTTTCTTTGGTCATGTTGTTTTGAAAAGACATGATTGCTTAATTGGTACGCTCGAAGTATTATTGTTTTTATGACAAATGATAAACTATTGCTTTGAATCACTCGTGTCTTAATATTCATGCCATGATTAGACATATGATCAAGATTATGTTAGGTAGCATTCCACATCAAAAATTATCTTTTTATCATTTACCTACTCGAGGACGAGCATGAATTAAGCTTGGGGATGCTGATACGTCTTTGTCGTATCTATAATTTTTTATTGTTGCATGCCAATATTATTCAACTTTCATATACTTTTGGCAACTTTTTATACTATTTTTGGGACTAACATATTGATCCAGAGCCCAGTGCCAGTTCCCATTTGTTGTATGTTTTATGTTTTGCAGAAACCCAATATCAAACGGAGTCCAAACGGGATTAAAACGGACGGAGAATTATTTTGGAATATTTGTGATTTTTGGGAGGAAGAATCAACGCGAGACAGTGCCCGAGGGGGCCACGAGACAGGGGGCGCGCCACAGGGAGGCAGGCGCGCCCTGGACTCTCGTGGGCACCCCGTAAGGCGGTTGACACTCTTCTTTTGCCGCAAGAAAGCTAATTTTATAAGAAAAATCTGGGCAAAAGATTCACCCCAATCGGAGTTACGGATCTCCTAATATAAAATAAATGGTTGAAGGGCAGAATCTGGGAACGCAGAAACAGAGAGAGACAGAGCGATGGATCCAATCTCGGAGGGGCTCTTGCCCCTCCCAAGCCATGGGAGCCAAGGACCAGAGGGGAAACCCTTCTCCCATCTAGGGAGGACGTCAAGGAAGAAGAATAAGAAGGGGGGCTCTCTCCCCCTTGCTTCCGGTGGTGCCGGAACGCTGCCGGGGGCCATCATCATCACCGCGATCTTCACCAACAACTTCACCGCCTTCATCACCAACTCTTCCCCCCTCTATGCAGCGGTGTAACCTCTATATTACCCGTTGTAATCTCTACTTAAACATGGTGCTCAATGCTATATATTATTTCCCAATGATGTATGGATATTCTATGATGTTTGAGTAGATCCGTTTTGTCCTATGGGTTAATTGATGATCGTGATTGGTTTGAGTTGCATGTTTTGTTATTGGTGATGTCCTATGGTGCTATTTGTGTCGCGCAAGCGTGAGGGATCCCCGTTGTACGGTTTGCAATATGTTCATGATTTTCTTATGGTGGGTGGCGTGAGTGACAGAAGCACAGACCCGAGTAAGTAGGTTGTTTGCGTATGGGATAAAGGGGACTTGATACTTTAATGCTATGGTTGGGTTTTACCTTAATGATCTTTAGTAGTTGCGGATGCTTGCTAGAGTTCCAATCATAAGTGCATATGATCTGAGAAGAGAAAGTATGTTAGCTTAAGCATCTCCCTCAAATAGAATTGCAATAGTGATTACCGGTCTAGTTATCGATTGCTTAGGGACAAATAACTTTCTCGTGACAAAAAGCTCTCTACTAATATTTACTTTATTGCTTCTTTGTCTAAACAGCCCCTAGCTTTTATTTACTTGCTCTTTATTACCTTACAAACCTATCCAACAACACCTACAAAGTACTTCTAGTTTCATACTTGTTCTAGGTAAAGCGAACACTAAGCGTGCGTAGAGTCGTATCAGTGGCAGATAGGACTTGAGAGAATATTTGTTCTAGCTTTAGCTCCTTGTTGTGTTCCACACTCTTACTTATCGAAAGAGGCTACAATTATCCCCTACACTTTTGGGTTATCAAGACCTTTTTTCTGGCGCCATTGCTGGGGAGTCATAGCGTGGGGTGAATATTCTCATGTGTGCTTGTTTGCTTTATCACTAAGTAATTTTTATTTGATGTTCTTAGTTGTTTTCTATCTTTAGTTATGGGTAGGAATCGCAAAATACCAAAAAAATTAGTTGTACTTACTAAACCAATGGTTGAAGAACCACTCTTTACTTGGATCATCTTCGATCCCTTTGTGCTCATGCTGAAACCCCCACTAGCTTAGTTGAGGGCAAATCTTTAGATGAGCATGCTTGTTATGTGCGACACCGTATATCTGAAAAAGGGAAACTTCTACTAGATCAAATTCATCGTTTGCAATGCTATGCTTGGAATTTATGTGAAATATATGATGTTACTTGTTGTTCTGGAAACCCTAAGAAACACCTTCCCTACCAATATGAGTTTATTGATAATGGGATCGTATCTTCGTATGCTAAGGGTGTTTATAATTACTATGATGTTCGACAAATTGAAGAATTTGTTGCTTTTAAGGGCTCTTATGAAATTGCTTCTTTGATTGAAAAGTATGATGTTACTCTCTACAAATCTGTAAATTTTGCCATACTTGAATATTGTTATGATAATTATGCTTCTAATGCCTATGTTAAACTATATATTGAGAAATTCTCCGCTGTCCAAGAAGAGACTAATATTTTGCAGGAAGCTATGGAAGAAGAAATTGATGAAACTGTGAGCTCATTGGATGGAAAAGATGATGAGGAGAGCGAAGAACAAAAGGAGGAAGAGCGGATTAGCTACCCGTGCCCACCTTCTAATGAGAGTAACTCTTCAACTCATACATTGTTTAATTCCCCTTCGTGCTTACCGAAGGATGATTGCTATGATGATTGTTATGATCCCGTTGATTCTCTTGAAATATCCCTTTTTGATGATGCTTGCTATGCTTGTGGCCAAGATGCCAATATGAATTATGCTTATGGAGATGAACTTGCTATAGTTCCTTATGTTAAACATGAAATTGTTGCTATTGCACCCACGCTTGATAGTCCTATCTTTTTGAATTCTCTCGACTACACTATATCGGAGAAGTTTGTGCTTATTAAGGATTATATTGATGGGTTGCCTTTTACCATTGCACATGATAATTTTGATAGATATAATATTCATGTGCTTGCTGCTCCTACTTGCAATTATTATGAGAGAGGAACTATATCTCCACCTCTCTATGTTTCCAATATGATAAAATTGCAAGAAACTGCTTATACTATGCATTGGCCTTTACTTGGTGTGCATGAATTGTTCTTTTATGACATGCCGATGCATAGGAAGAGAGTTAGACTTCATTGTTGCGTGATATATGTTACTTTGTGCTCACTACTAAATCACAAATCGTTGTTAATTAAAATTGTCTTTGATATACCTTGGGATCCGGGTGGATTCATTACTTGAGCACTATATGCCTAGCTTAATGGCTTTAAAGAAAGCGCTGCCAGGGAGACAACCCGGATGTTTTAGAGAGTCATTTATTTCTGTTGAGTTCTTTTATATAGTCTAAAAACAAAAAAATAAAGAGGGGAACCTAAAAACTTTTCAAAAAGGAAAGTGAAAGTGAGAGAGACAAGCATTGTTGAAGTGGGAGAGCTCCTTGAACTTTTTTCATGCTCATGGAAACTTTTTGAATCTTGATTACAGAAATTGTTTATCAAAAACAATTATCCCCTTGTACAATTCCATTGTATCATAAAAATAATGTGCTAAGGTTTGCCTTTAGGATGTTTACAATGCTTGTTGGTTTGTACGGTGCAGGACAGAAACTTTGGCTGTAGTGCGCGATTTTAAGTTTTTTACTGGAACGTCAAATGGTTATGATTCTTTTTGCAATGTGTTTATGTAAAAAAAATTTATTTTTCCTAATTTTAGTAGAATTTTTGGGGTACCATAAGTATGGTGAACGTTCAGATTGCTACAGACTGTTCTGTTTTTGACAGATTCTGTTTTTGATGCATAGTTTGCTTGTTTTGATGAAACTGTCAATTTATATCAGTGGATTAAGCCATGGAAAAGCTATATTAAAGTAGACAAAATGCAAAAACAAAATATGAATTGGTTTTCTATAGTACTTAGAGTACTGATTTGCTTTATTATACTAACGGATCTTACCGACTTTTCTGTTGAAGTTTTGTGTGGATAAAGTGTTTGATCGAGGAGGTCTCGAGAGAGGAAAAGGAAGAGAGGCAAGAGCTCAAGCTTGGGGATGCCCGAGGCACCCCAAGTAAATATTCAAGGAGACTCAAGCGTCTAAGCTTGGGGATGCCCCGGAAGGCATCCCCTCTTTCTTCAACAAGTATCGGTATGTTTTCGTATTCGTTTCGTTCATGCGATATGTGCAAGTCTTGGAGCGTCTTTTGCATTTAGTTTTCACTTTTATTTTATGCACCATGCTGGTATGAGAAAGTCCTTGGTTGATTTATAGAATGCTCATTGCACTTCACTTAAATCTTTTGAGTATGGCTTTATACAATGCTTCATGTGCTTCGCTTATATCATTTGAAGTTTGGATTGCCTGTTTCTCTTCACATAGAAAACCACCATTTGTAGAATGCTCTTTTGCTTCACTTATATTTGTTATAGAATGGGCATATCTTTTGTAGAAATAATTAAACTCTCTTGCTTCACTTATATATATTTAGAGAGGTGATAGGAATTGGTCATTCACATGGTTAGTCATAAAATCCTACATAAAACTTGTGGATCACTGAATATGATATGTTTGATTCCTTGCAATAGTTTTGCGATATAAAGACGGTGATATTAGAGTCATGCTAGTGGGTAGTTGTGGATTGTAGAAATACTTGTGTTGAGGTTTGTGATTCCCGAAGCATGCACGTATGGTGAACCGCTTTGTGATGAAGTTGGAGCACAAGTTTATTTATTGATTGTCTTCCTTATGAGTGGCGGTCGGGGACGAGCGATGGTATTTTCCTACCAATCTATCCCCCTAGGAGCATGCGCATAGTACTTTGTTTTCAATGGCTTGTAGATTTTTGCAATAAGTATATGAGTTCTTTATGACTAATGTTGAGTCCATGGATTATACGCACTCTCACCCTTCCACCATTGCTAGCCTCTCTTGTGCCGTGCAACTTTCGCCGGTACCATACACCCACCATATACCTTCCTCAAAACAGCCACCATACCTACCTATCATGGTATTTCCATAGACATTCCGAGATATATTGCCATGCAACTTTCATCATCATCATATACATGACTTGAGCATTCATTGTCATATTGCTTTGCATGATCGTAAGATAGCTAGCATGATGTTTTCATGGCTTGTCCATTTTTTGATGTCATTGCTATGCTAGATCATTAAACATCCCGGTACACCGCCGGAGGCATTCATATAGAGTCATATCTTTGTTCTAGATATCAAGTTGTAATATTGAGTTGTAAGTAAATAAAAGTGTGATGATCATCATTATTAGAGCATTGCCCCAGTGAGGAAAGGATGATGGAGACTATGATTCCCCCACAAGTCGGGATGAGACTCTGGACTTAATAAAAAAAGAGGCCAACGAATCCTAAATAAAAAAAGAGAGGCCAAAGAAGCCTATTGAAAAAAAGAGAAAATAAAAAATGAGAGAAACATAGAGAAGGGGCAATATTACTATCCTTTTACCACACTTGTGCTTCAGAGTAGCACCATGTTCTTCATAGAGAGAGTCTCCTATGCTTTCACTTTCATATACTAGTGGGAATTTTCATTATAGAACCTGGCTTGTATATTCCGATGATGGGCTTCCTCAAATGCCCGAGGTCTTCATGAGCAAGCAAGTTGGATGCACACCCACTTAGTTTTCAGTTTGAGCTTTCATACACTTATAGCTCTAGTGCATCTGTTGCATGGCAATCCCTACTCACTCACATTGATATCTATTGATGGGCATCTCCATAGCCCATTGATATGCCTAGTTGATGTGAGACTTTCTTCTCCTTTTTTGTCTTCTTCACAACCACCATTCTATTCCACATATAGTGCTATGTCCATGGCTCACGCTCATGTATTGCGTGAAAGTTGAAAAAGTTTGATATTACTAAAGTATGAAACAATTGCTTGGCTTGTCATCGGGGTTGTGCATGATTAAATACTTTGTGTGATGAAGATAGAGCAACAGCCAGACTATATGATTTTGTAGGGATAACTTTCTTTAGCCATGTTGTTTTGAAAAGACATGATTGCTTTATTGGTACGCTCGAAGTATTATTGTTTTTATGTCAAATGATAGACTATTGCTTTGAATTACTCGTGTCTTAATATTCATGCCATGATTAGACATATGATCAAGATTATGCTAGGTAGCATTCCACATCAAAAATTATATTTTTTATCATTTACCTACTCGTGGACGAGCATGAATTAAGCTTGGGGATGCTGATACGTCTTCGTCGTATCTATAATTTTTTATTGTTCCATGCCAATATTATTCAACTTTCATATACTTTTGGCAACTTTTTATACTATTTTTGGGACTAACATATTGATCCACTGCCCAGTGCCAGTTCCCATTTGTTGTATGTTTTATGTTTTGCAGAAACCCAATATCAAACGGAGTCCAAACGGGATAAAAACTGACGGAGAATTATTTTGGAATATTTGTGATTTTTGGGAGGAAGAATCAACGCGAGACGGTGCCCGAGGGGGCCACGAGACAGGGGGCGCGCCCTGGACTCTCGTGGGCACCCCGTAAGGCGGTTGACGCTCTTCTTTTGCCGCAAGAAAGCTAATTTTATGAGAAAAATCTGGGCGAAAGATTCACCCCAATCAGAGTTACGGATCTCCTGATATAAAAGAAACAGTAGAAGGGCGGAATCTGGGAACGCAGAAACAGATAGAGACAGAGGGATATATCCAATCTCGGAGGGGCTCTCGCCCCTCCCAAGCCATGGGAGCCAAGGACCAGAGGGGAAACCCTTCTCCCATCTAGGGAGGAATTAGGTCAAGGAAGAAGAAGAAGAAGGGGACTCTCTCCCCCTTGCTTCCGGTGGCGCCGGAACGCTGCCGGGGGCCATCATCATCACCGCGATCTTCACCAACAACTTCACCGCCTTCATCACCAACTCTTCCCCCCTCTATGCAGCGGTGTAACCTCTCTCTTACCCGTTGTAATCTCTACTTAAACATGGTGCTCAAACGCTATATATTATTTCCCAATGATGTATGGCTATCCTATGATGTTTGAGTAGATCCGTTTTGTCCTATGGGTTAACTGATGATCCTGATTGGTTTGAGTTGCATGTTTTGTTATTGGTGCTGTCCTATGGTGCTCTTCGTGTCGCGCAAGCATGAGGGATCCCCGCTGTAGGGTTTGCAACATGTTCATGATTTGCTTATGGTGGGTGGCGTGAGTGACAGAAGCACATACCCGAGTAAGTAGGTTGTTTGCGTATGGGATAAAGGGGACTTGATGCTTTAATGCTATGGTTGGGTTTTACCTTAATTATCTTTAGTAGTTGCGGATGCTTGCTAGAGTTCCAATCATAAGTGCATATGATCCAAGAAGAGAAAGTATGTTAGCTTATGCCTCTCCCTCAAATAGAATTGCAATAGTGATTACCGGTCTAGTTATCGATTGCCTAGGGACAAATAACTTTCTCGTGACAAAAAGATCCCTACTAATATTTACTTTATTGCTTCTTTGTCCAAACAGCCCCTAGGTTTTATTTACTTGCTCTTTATTACCTTGCAAACATATCCAACAACACCTACAAAGTACTTCTAGTTTCATACTTGTTCTAGGTAAAGCGAACACTAAGCGTGCGTAGAGTCGTATCAGTGGCAGATAGGACTTGAGAGAATATTTGTTCTACCTTTAGCTCCTCGTTGGGTTCGACACTCTTACTTATCGAAAGAGGCTACAATTATCCCCTACACTTGTGGGTTATCGATGCTCATATCACCATAGCGGGTAATTAAGCTACGGGGAGCACCTAATATGAGCAACGAGGAGCCATTGGATCCAAGATGCAGCAGCACACACGAGGCCTAAATGTTTTATTTGCAAAAAAACCTTTGGAGAGTTTGGAAATTGCGCATAATTACAAAGGCTACTCCCAAGCCATTGGATCTCACTTCCAACGGTGTAAAAACTCGTATCACCGTAGCATCTAAGTTGCGGGGTGGATGTGATATTCTATGCTGCTGTCATTTTTGTTCGTAAACTGCAAAATACGTGTAACTCATGTCGATACTTGTCTAACCGCGCAAAGTGTTTGTTCAAAAAAACCATCCTACACTAAAATATCGAAACAACACATGGGGGTCCCACTTGTCATTAATCAAATTTGGACCTAAAACTAACAAATCTGAAAGACGAGATTCGAACTGGCAACCTGGACTACAAAGCGGAAGTCGATAGCCTGAAACAACAACGGTTGTTGGCTTTGTCCCATAACTTGATCTTATACAGTATTGCGTTGAGTAGAGTAGAGGGAGTGCCTCGTCAACACGTGCATGACCGTTGACTCACTTACTGGTGGGTCCCAGGTCTGCAATCTCTCTCTTCTCTCGATCGTCTAAACTTTGCACGGGTACACACGAAGAGCGGCGCTAGCTTGCCGTCGTGTTATTACAACTAAAAAAGCTTGGAAAATAGAAGAATCGCCTAGAACAAGAGACGTTGTGGCTGGTCGAGATGGAGCTAACCACATCTATCATCCGTGCCACGCTAGCATGATGAAGTTGTGTGGCTATTGGGTGTTTTCGACCGGCTGGCTGGGTCCCGAGGTCGAACCATAGGTATATTTTTACACGCACAATTTTCCTTCGTGCCGAGACGTGTCACACCCTACCGCGCGGTTTCAGGGTCCTCCCGGGTGGTGCACGCATATATTCTTCCTAACGTGGGACACCCTACCGCGCGTTTTCTGGGTCCTCCTCGGTCGTAGCACCGAAGCAAGTAAATGAGTCGTCAAATCACGAAAGACCACCTTTCCCGCCGAGTACATTAGTGAAGCACGGTGGCTACCTAGTTGGGCTAGTTCTACCGATTAGCTAGGCCGCTGCCACATTTGTTTTTTTGCCCGTTTTTTATCTACTTGCCGGCAGGTAAATTTAAATATCCACCGCGGCGTTGCTCTAGTGTTTGGGTGCGGCAAGATTTTTAATTTTTTTGATTGATGGGAGCAGGCACGGCAGGATTTTTAATTTTTTTATTGACGGGATCAGGCATGGAAGCAAATATTCACGATGACTCCGCCTGTAAAACCCACTGCTCCCTGATGTGAGAAGTCATCGACTCGTGTTTTACCATGGTGAAACCAAAAGATTCCCCGCTCCTTGGATGGCTCCCTCCGCCTTCCCGTAGATTGCATTGCCTTTCAGTCGTTTCGCCCCCTTTGCTTCCTCTCCCCATTGCTTCTACCTGGTGCCATGGCGGTGCAGCAGATCATGGAGTCCGAGGTGAGGCGCCTGACACAGGAGCTCCAGGCCAAGGATGCAGAGCTCAGGGCCAAGGACGTGGAGCTCTGTGAGCTCAAGGAGGAGAGGAATGCCATGCTCCTCCGTTATGTGCAGGAGTTCACAGAGCTTCAAAAGCGGCAGGCGTCCACCACAAAGATGTTCGAGGCGTCGGTGGCGTTGCTACAGAAAGCGGGAGATACGATAGGCCGTCAGGGGAGCCGGCTGGAGCGTGAGTGGGCCGATCGTGACGAGGTCCAGGATCACCTCAGCCACTTGGTGAACCAAGTTGCCATGCATGTGTTGCGGCTGCGTGATGCCTACCGTCGTGCCAGCGCGATCATGCCGGCCGTCGGGCTAAACCCGTTCGACCAACCGGTCGACTTCAATGAGTTGTGGCTTCGTGACCTGGTCTCCTTCTTCACCTATATCTCCGAGGAGCTGAGCCGTCTCTGCGAGATGGTGGGGGCGGAGCTGGACAAGGAGGGGTTGCAGGCTGCCGTCGCCGTTGTCGGGCCAATCCTTTCAGGGCTCCGTCACCGGAATCCATTCGTGCCTTTGGATGCCGTCTTTGACGAGCTGGCTCCCGTCGACCGGGAGCGGACTCTGCGGGCGGTTGCACCCTGCATCACCAACATCGTGCGCCTCGAGAAGTAGAGGAACTTCAGTGGTGTTTAGGCGCCCTCTGCATGGGCATGTCCATGTCTCGGCACAACATGACCGTTGGATCAAACTCAGACGGTGCAGATCAATTACTGTAGCACAAAGCGTGGGGGTGTGTTTGGTTGCATTCTCATCTCAATATAGTTGTTTCCTCTTCATGTATTTGTGTTAACCTACTAGTGTGGACGCATGCACCCTTCATGCACTCTGCCAAACACCCAAAAGTGGGTCGAGAAGGGAACTTTTGCTCCCATCCCGTGCACCCTTCATACACCCTTCCTAACACCATTCGTGCTTCATATGGTTCATGTTTCGTGGAGTACTGTAGCACCGTACTCTCCATGCGCTGTAGACCTAGTTCTGTTAACATTGATCTCACCGTTCATTCTCGACCGGACATTTGAAAAGGCGGTACTATGTTACTACATTACTATTCATATAGTTGACATGCGCACAACATCATTTGTTATCGTCATATCTTACTACACTAGCAACAAGATTATGTAGTACTGACGTATGAACCACTACACATGCCTAGTAGTAGGAGCACTGTGTATGTTCAAGTGGCTGCCGCGTTTCGCACTCCTCCGTCGTAAGAGTGGAAACGCTTGTTGTAGTCATTTTTTTTCTTCAGAAAAACAGTGGACACGCTCTACCGTGCGGATCCTCCTCCAGCCATGCACTAAATTACTCACTTTCACCGACGTGTGGGATAGCCAGCATCTGGGTCCATCAGCCATGCACTAAATTACTCCGTAGTAGAGTGATGGTAGACTACCCCGATCGAAGCGCCTCACTAATGCCCAATGAGCCGTCAAATCACAAAACTCCCTCCTTTCGAGCAGTAAGTTGGACGGAAGAAGCAACCATCATTTCACTCTTCTCTCTCAGCTTCCTCTCTTGAAGAAACCCCCACTCGCTTTGCTTCTCCCTCATCTCGTTCCTCATTTCACTCTTCTCTCTTAGCTTCCTCTCTTGGATGGACGCTGGAGCACCGGCCGACGTGATGTCTATGGCTCTGGCCAAAACCGCCGAGGCTCATGGTGCGAAGAAGCGCAAGCACCCCGCCGAGACTACCGCAGACAAGCTCAAACCATCGCCCTGTCCAAGCCCCCCTCTCCGGGATCCTTCATTAAGCAAGTCCAGGTAATATCTCTTCTTGACGATCTTTTTCTCGATCTTGATCGTGTTTTTGCATCTAACACGCAGTACTAGTACTAGTAGTACAACTTTCTAGGTGATCTTGCATGTGATTTTAGTGTGCCAAATGACGGTTCTAAATTCCTCTTTTGACCAAAACATGCGAGAGGTTGACACTGATTTCTTATAGATTACTTTCAACTACTCCCTCTGTCCCAAATTTCTTGTCTTAGATTTGTCTAGATATGGATGTATCTAATACTAAAATGTGACTTGATACATTTGTATCTAGACAGATCTAAGACAAGAATTTTGGGATGGAGGGAGTACTTTATGAACATCAATGTTACCTTTGAAGAGGGTATATTTGCCTCAGTTACTTGTGTTATGGATATTGCAAGTAATCCCTCTGCTCTCATGCCTTTGAAGACATGTTCTAGTGTCTTTGTTCACTCATTTCTGTGTGTATATGGAGTATAATATCGAAAATCATCTTATATTTCTGAACGGAGGTAGTAATTGATACATCTCCAACGTATCTATAATTTTTGATTGTTCCATGCTATTATATTACCCGTTTTGGATGTTTATGGGCTTTACTTTACACTTTTATATCATTTTTGGGACTAACCTGCTAAGTGGAGGCCTAGCCCGAATTGTTGTTTTTTTGCCTATTTCAGTGTTTCGAAGAAAAGGAATATCAAACGGAGTCCAAACGGAATGAAACCTTCGGGAGCGATCTTTTCGGAACAAACGCAATCCAGGAGACTTGGAGTGGACGTCAAGGTGCGAACGAGGTGGCTACGAGGCTGCCCGGCGCACCCTATGGGGGTGAGCACGCCCCCCACCCTCGTGGGCCCCTCGTTGCTCCACCGACGTACTTCCTTCGCCTATATATACTCCCGTACCCTGAAAACATCCAGGAGCACCACGAAAACCTAATTCCACCGTCGCAACCTTCTGTATCCGCGAGATCCAATCTTGGAGCCTTCGTCGGTGCTCCGTCGGAGGGGGAATCGACCATGGAGGGCCTCTACATCTTCTCCAAGGCCTCTCCGATGAGTTGTGAGTAGTTTACCGCAGACCTTCAGGTCCATAGTTATTAGCTAGATGGCTTCTTCTCTCTCTTTGAATCTCAATACCAAGTTCTCCTCGATCTTCTTGAAGATCTATTCAATGTAACTCTTTTTGCGGTGTGTTTGTCGAGATCCGATGAATTGTGGGTTTATGATCAAGTTTATCTATGAGAAATATTTGAATCTCCTCTGAATTATTTTATGTATGATTGGTTATCTTTGCAAGTCGCTTCGAATTATCAGTTTGGTTTGGCCTACTAGATTGATCTTTCTTGCAATGGGAGAAGTGCTTAGCTTTGGGTTCAATCTTGTGGTGTCCTTTCCCAGTGACAACATGGGCAGCAAGGCACGTATTGTATTGTTGCTATCAAGGATAAAAGGATGGGGTTTATATCATATTGCATGAGTTTATCTCTCTACATCATGTCATCTTTCTTAATGTGTTACTCTATTCTTATGAACTTAATACTCTAGATGCAGACAGGAGTCAGTCAATGTGTGGAGTAATAGTAGTAGATGCAGAATCGTTTCGATCTACTTGTTGCGGATGTGATGCCTATATACATGATCATGCCTAGATATTCTCATAACTATGCACTTTTCTATCAATTGCTCGACGGTAATTTGTTCACCCACCGTAATACTTATGCTTTCTTGAGAGAAGCCACTAGTGAAAGCTATGGCCCCCGGGTCTCTTTTATCATATAAGTTTTCCATCTACTTTTATTTGCATCTTTTACTTTCCAATCTATATCATAAAAATACCAAAAATATTTATCTTATCTTATTATCTCTATCAGATGTCACTTTCGCAAGTTACCGTGAAGGGGTTGACAACCCCTTTATCGCGTTGGTTGCAAGGTTCTTGTTTGTTTGTGTAGGTGCGTGGGACTTTTGAGGAGCCTCCTACTGGATTGATACCTTGGTTCTCAAAAACTGAGGGAAATACTTACGCTACTTTGTTGCATCACCCTTTCCTCTTCAAGGGAAAACCAAAGCAGTGCTCAAGAGGCAGCAAGAAGGATTTATGGCGCCGTTGTCGGGGAGGTCTTCACTCAAGTCAAGACATACCAAGTACCCATCACAAACTCATCTCCCTCGCATCACATTATTTGCCATTTGCCTCTCGTTTTCCTCTCCCCCACTTCACCGTCGCCGTTTTATTCGCCAACTCTTTTCCGTTTTCCTTCCCGTTGCCATGGCCGAATCGAAAAGGACTAAGGGTTCTTTCCAGGGTTTTAGTACCTTGGATAGTCCCTCTATCCTCTCTAAGCTCATAAATAATGATGCTATGGAAATACCTAGCGATGTTACCAATGAGAGTTTGAATAATTTTGATGAAGATGACTCCAGAATTTTTTGTTATTTACTTGATGAGTCTTTAAAAGATGCTTGGGATATGTTATTAAGGATTCGGGCTAGCTATGTGCCACAATATCAAATTGAGATATATTTAAAAAGTTGTTATGTTGGCTTACTCGCTTCTTTCAAGCAAGTTCTAGATTATATTTTTGAAGGAGGTTTTCTTGAAGGGGATGCTATCTATCTATACCTACTAATAAAGCAAGGTGCGTTTCGCCAACTTTTTCATCCGTTCACCACCGAAAATAATTTTTATCTATCTGAGGTGGCACTAAATTCTTATGCATTAGACTGTTAGAAAAATAATTTTCGTATGTGGGCCTCACACTGTGGCCCAGCGAAGCAATCCCCCTTATTTTTCTGCCCAAGCAGCTGGGAACATTCTATTTTTTGCACTAGGCGATAAATAGTCCAAATTTCTCACAGGGCAACCTATAATTGGTTGGCCCATATTTCTTTATTTATATGTTTTACTTCTAATTTTACTCACCATTCCCTATCTCTTTTTCCCTTCCAGGTTTATTTTTCTTTTAGAATTTATTTCGTAAATTAAAAATTCTCAATAAACGTTCAGAATTACAGAAAACAAACTTTTGAAAATGTTCAGAATTCCAATATTTTGTTGCTATTTTGAAAAATATTCGAAACTTGCAAAAAGTTCCCATTTTTTTAAAGTTTTTTTAAAAAATTGTTCCAAATTTCTAAAAAAATGGCATTTCAAAAAAATGCTCCGCATTCGAAAATTATTCATGTTTTAGTGAAATTTTCACAATTAAAAATAATGTTAGTGTATAAAAGGTACACATTTTCTAAAAATCTGATGAATTTTCAATACATCTTCCCGTTTTGAAAAAATGTTCACAAATTCAAATAATTTCATATTTTTATAAAACAATTGTGTTTTCAAAAAATATTGTGAATTTTATAAGATGCTTCCTTCATTTTTATTTCCAAAAGTGTACACAATTTTCAAAAAACTGTTCAGGATTTTAAAAATTGTTCATGTTTTCTAGAATATTCAGAAACTTCATACCTTAAAATCCCCTCAATTGAAAGAATTGAAAGGCAAAAATGATTAAATAACTCATGGGCCTTCTCTGTCATACGATGACGTAACAAAATCTTAAATGCCCTCGATCAATGAATGGAAAAATAGCGGATTGATTCCTTCAAGCGTGGCGAAACCGAGAAGCAAAATGTTCCTTTTTCGTGCACACAGGGTTTTGCTTGCGCATATAATTCTCACCGACTTTAAATTTATACGATTTTATCTCCCGTTGCAACGCACGGGCATATGCGCTAGTACCTACTAATAAAGCAAGGTGCGTTTCGCCAACTTTTTCATCCGTTCACCACCGAAAATAATTTTTTCTATCTGAGGTGGTACTAAATTCTTATGCGTTAGACTGCTAGAAAAAGAATATTCGTATGTGGTCTTCGCACTGTGGCCCAGCGAAGCAAGCCCCCTTATTTTTCTGCCCAGGCAGCAGGGAACATTCTATTTTTCGCACTAGGCGATAAATAGTCCAAAATTCTCACAGGGCAGCCTATAATGGGCTGGCCCATATTTCTTTATTTATATGTTTTACTTCTATTTTTACTCACTATTCCCTATCTCTTTTTCCCTTCCAGGTTTATTTTTCTTTTAGAATTTATTTCGTAAATTAAAAATTCTAAATAAACGTTCAGAATTACGGAAAACAAATTTCTGAAAAAGTTCAGAATTCCAATATTTTGTTGCTATATTGAAAAATATTCGAAACTTGCAAAAAGTTTCCCATTTTTTTTTTTTATAAAAAAATTGTCCGAAATTTCTAAAAATAAAATGGCATTTCAAAAAAAATGCTCCACATTCGAAAATTATTCATGTTTTAGTGAAATTTTCACAATTAAAAATAATGTTACTGTATAAAAGGTACACATTTTCTAAAAATCTTATGAATTTTCAATACATGTTCCCGTTTTGAAAAAATGTTCACAAATTCAAATAATTTCATGTTTTTATAAAACAATTGTGTTTTCAAAAAATATTGTGAATTTTATAAGATGTTCCCTTCATTTATTTTTCCAAAAGTGTACACAATTTTCAAAAAACTGTTCAGGATTTTAAAAATTGTTCATGTTTTCTAGAATATTCAGAAACTTCATACCTTAAAATCCCGTCGATGGAAAGAATTGAAAGGCAAAAATGATTAAATAACTCATGGGCCTTCTCTGTCATACGATGACGTAACAAAATCTTAAATGTCCTCGATCAATGAATGGAAAAATAGCGGATTGATTCCTTCACGCGTGGCGAAACCGAGAAGCTAAATGTTCCTTTTTCGTGCGCACACAGGGTTTTGCTTGCGCATATAATTCTCACCGACTTTACATTTATAGGATTTTATCTTCCGTTGCAATGCACGGGCATATGCGCTAGTAGATACTTGTGAAAAAATGAAAACTATATTTGGGCACCCCATAAATGATAAGGTTGAATCTACCACTCTCTTATGTTTTTATCAAAACGAAATTATCAAAGAGATGAAGGCTAGCTTAGATGCAAATTTCCGTAACATGCATAATCTTACTTCCTCCATTAATGGCAGTGTGTTTTTCCAAAATAGAAGGATGAATGCTATAGAAAGGAAATTCTTTCTTTTCTTTCCAAATACCAGAGATGGCAATACATAGATCTATTCTCGCTTTTATGCCTAGCTAGGGACGTTAAACGATAGCGCTAGTTGGGAGGCGACTCAATTTTATTTTTGTTTCTTGCTTTTTGCTTCTGTTTAGTAATAAATATTTCATATAGCTTCTGTTTAGTTGTGTTTTCATGTTTTAATTAGTGTTTGTGCCAAGTAGAACCTATAGGATAACCTACGGTGATAGTTAATTTGATTATGGTGAAAAACAGAAACTTTTGCGCGCACGAAAATAATTTTAGTAAACCACAGAAATGTGCTTTTGCGTTGATTCTTTTTGCAGTAGATCAATAGACAAATTTCCCAGGACTTCCTATTTTGGTAGGAGTTTTAGAGTTCTAGAACTATTCGAAAGTTACATATTGCTAGAGACTATTCTGTTTTTGACAGATTCTGTTTTTCGTGTGTTGTTTGCTTATTTTGATGCATCTATGGCTAGTATCGGGGGTATAAACCATAGAGAAGTTGGAATACAGTAGGTTTAACACCAATATAAATAAAGAATGAGTTCATTACAGTACCTTATGTGGTGGTTTTTCTTTCTTGCACTAACGGAGCTTATGAGATTTCCTGTTGAGTTTTGTGTTGTGAAGTTTTCAAGTTTTGGATAAAGATTTGATGGACTATGGAATAAGGAGTGGCAAGAGCCTAAGATTGGGGATGCCCATGGCACCCCAAGATATTCAAGGATAACCAAAATCCTAAGCTTGGAGATGCCCCGAAAGGCTCCCCTCTTTCGTCTTCGTCTATCGGTAACTTTACTTGGAGCTATATTTTTATTCATCACATGATATGTGTTTTTCTTGAAGCATCTTGTATGATATTAGTCTTTGCTTTTTAGTTCACCACAATCATCCTTGTTGTACACACATTTTGGGATAAACCCACATGATTTGGAATTTATTAGAATACTCTATGTGCTTCACTTATATCTTTTGAGCTAGATAGTTTTGCTCTAGTACTTCACTTATATCTTTTAGAGCACGGTGGTGGCTTTATTTTGTAGAAATTGTTGATCTCTCATGCTTCACTTATATTATTTTGAGAGTCTTTTAGAACAACATGGTATTTGCTATGGTTATAAAATTGGTCCTAGAATGATGGGCATCCAAGTTGGGTGATAAAAACTATCATAGGAAGTGAATTGGATGCTATGATCAATTTGATGCTTTATAATTGTTTTGAGATATGGAGGTGGTGAATATTAGAGTCATGCTAGTTGGGTAATGTGAATTTAAAGAATACTTGTGTTGAAGTTGGCAAGTCACGTAGCATGCACGTATGGTAACCGTTGTGTAACAAATTTGAAACATGAGGTGTTCTTAGATTGTCATCCTTAGGAGTGGCGGTCGGGGACAAGCGATGGTCTTTTCCTACCAATCTATCCCCCTAGGAGCATGCGCGTAGTGCTTGGTTTTTGATGACTTGTAGATTTTTGCAATAAGTATATGAGTGCTTTATGACTAATGTGAGTCCATGGATTATACGCACTTTTACCTTTCCATCATTGCTAGTCTCTTCGGTACCGTGCATTGCCCTTTCTCACCTTGAGAGTTGGTGCAAACTTCGCCGGTGCATCCAAACCCCGTGATACGATACACTCTATCACACATAAACCTCCTTATATCTTCCTTAAAACAGCCACCATACCTAACTATTATGGCATTTCCATAGCCATTCCGAGATATATTGCCATGCAACTTTCCACCGTTCCGTTTTTCATGACACGCATCATCACTGTCATATTGCCTTGCATGATCATGTAGTTGACATCATATTTGTGGCAAAGCCACCTTCATAATTTTTCATACATGTCACTCTTGATTCATTGCCCATCCCGGTAGACCGCCAGAGGCATTCATATAGAGTCATATATTGTTCTAGTTTTGAGTTGTAATTCATGAGTTGTAAATAAATAGAAGTGTGATGATCATCATTAATAGAGCATTATCCCTTAAAAAAAGAAAGGCCAAAAAAAAGGCCAAAGAAAAAAAGAGGCCAAATTAAAAAAAAGAGGCCAAATTAAAAAAAAGAAAGGCCCAAAAGAAAAAAAGAAAAAAAGAAAAAAATAAATAATAAAAAAATAAAAAGGGGGGACAATGGTACTATCTTTTTCCACACTTGTGCTTCAAAGTAGCACCATGTTCTTCATATATAGAGTGTCATTTGTTGTCACTTTCATATACTAGTGGAAATTTTTCATTATAGAACTTGGCTTGTATATTCCAACGATGGGCTTCCTCAAAATGCCCTAGGTCTTCGTGAGCAAGCAAGTTGGATGCACACCCACTTAGTTTCTTTTGTTGAGCTTTCATACTTTTATAGCTCTAGTGCATCCGTTGCATGGCAATCCCTACTCCTCATGTTGACATCAATTGATGGGCATCTCCATAACCCGTTGATTATCCTCGTCAATGTGAGACTTTCTCTTTTTTGTTTTCTCCACACAACCTCCATCATCATATTCTATTCCACCTATAGTCCTATATCCATGGCACACGCTCATGTATTGCGTGAAAGTTAAAAAAGTTTGAGATTACTTAAGTATGAAACAACTGCTTGGCTTGTCATCGGGGGTGTGCAAGATGAGAGCACTCTTGTGTGGCGAAAATGGAGCATGACCAAACTATCTGATTTTGTAGGGATGAACTTTCTTTAGCCATGCTACTTTGAGAAGACATGATTGCTATGTTAGTATGCTTGAAGTATTACTATTTCTTATGTCAATATGAACTTTTATTTTGAATCATTTGGATCTGAACATTCATGCCACAATAAAGAAAAATACATTAAGGATTATGCTAGGTAGCATTCCACATCAAAAATTCTATTTTTTATCATTTACCTACTCGAGGACGAGCGGGAATTAAGTTTGGGGATGCTTGATACGTCTCCAACGTATCTATAATTTTTTTATTGTTCCATGCTATTATATTACCCGTTCTGGATGTTTATGGGCTTTACTTTACACTTTTATATCATTTTTGGGACTAACCTACTAACCGGAGGCCCAACCCGAATTGCTGTTTTTTTGCCTATTTCAGTGTTTCGAAGAAAAGGAATATCAAACGGAGTCCAAACGGAATGAAACCTTCGGGAGCAATCTTTTCAGAACAAACGCAATCCAGGAGACTTGGAGTGGACGTCAAGCTACGAACGAAGCAGCCATGAGGGTGCCCGGCACGCCCTATGGGGGTGGGCGCGCCCCCACCCTGGTGGGCCCCTCGTTGCTCCACCGACGTACTTCCTTCACCTATATATACTCCCGTACCCTAAAAACATCCGGGAGCACCACAAAAACCTAATTCCACCACCGCAACCTTCTGTATCCGCGAGATCCCATCTTGGAGCCTTTGTCGGCGCTCCGCCGGAGGGGGAATCGACCACGAAGGGCCTTTACATCATCTCCAAGGCCTCTCCGATGAGTTGTGAGTAGTTTACCATAGACCTTCGGGTCCATAGTTATTAGCTAGATGGCTTCTTCTCTCTCTTTGAATCTCAATACCAAGTTGTCCTCGATCTTCTTGGAGATCTATTCGATGTAACTCTTTCTGCAGTGTGTTTGTCGAGATCCGATGAATTGTGGGTTTTTGATCAAGTTTATTTATGAGAAATATTTGAATCTCCTCTGAATTCTTTTGTGTATGATTGGTTATCTTTGCAAGTCTCTTTGAATTATCAGTTTGGTTTGGCCTACTAGAGTGATCTTTATTGCAATGGGAGAAGTGCTTAGCTTTGGGTTCAATCTTGCGGTGTCCTTTCCTAGTGACAGCAGGGGCAGCAAGGCACGTATTGTATTTTTTCCATCGAGGATAAAAGGATGGGGTTTATATCATATTGCATGAGTTTATCCCTCTACATCATGTCATCTTTCTTAATGCGTTACTCTGTTCTTATGAACTTAATAATCTAGATGCAAGCAGGAGTCGGTCGATGTGTGGAGTAATAGTAGTAGATGCAGAATTGTTTCGATCTACTTGTTGCGGATGTGATGCCTATATACATGATTATGCCTAGATATTCTCATAACTATGCACTTTTCTATCAATTGCTCGACAGTAATTTGTTCACCCATCGTAATACTTATGCTATCTTGAGAGAAGCCACTAGTGAAACCTATGGCCCCCGGGTCTATCTTTTATCATATAAGTTTTCCATCTACTTTTATTTGCATCTTTTACTTTCCAATCTGTATCATAAAAATACCAAAAATATTTATCTTATCTTATTATCTCTATCAGATCTCACTTTCGCAAGTTACCATGAAGGGATTGACAACCCCTTTATCGCGTTGGTTGCCAGGTTCTTGTTTGTTTGTGTAGGTGCATGGGACTTTTGAGGAGCCTCCTATTGGATTGATACCTTGGTTCTAAAAAACTGAGGGAAATACTTACGCTACTTTGCTGCATCACCCTTTCCTCTTTACGGGAAAACCAACGCAGTGCTCAAGAGGTAGCAGTAAGAAAATATGGTTTCTGTTTGAATTAGAATCAGGTCTACGGTGGAGATGAAGTTCTCAAAGTCATGCTGTGTGAACTGTAAGACCTGAGGATGAGTTCTACTGCTAAACTATCCGGCTGATGTGTCCTTGTCGCCACGGGTCCTGAACTAGTGTTTTCCTGTAGCACTGTTGTCAGGCGTGTTCTTGAGGCTGTACTTGACCACAAAAATTTCCTGGTTGTGCCTTCGATTACGAAGGGTGTGGTTCTTGTAAAGCTTCACAACAAATCTGATGCGGCATGTCTTCATCATCATGTTTATGAGTGGAAAGACCACTCTGTTAGGTTCTCCAAGGTTGTCGAGATGGTGATGGTGCATGTAGACATCTCTCACGAAGTCCATGGCCTAGTCAGTTATGCGGGGTTCATCCCGTAGGTCGGTGGCAAGAAATAGTCTGCAGAGTTTAATTAGTGCAACTTTGCTTGTCTGTAGTAAGTACTATTGTTCAGTACTTGATTTGTGTTTGTGAACCCTGTATTGTTTATTAGTACTGCTGCTTTTGGTGTGTGGTCAGTCCTGAGAACGTTCTATGTTAATGTATGTCCACTCAATTCAGTATGTATATTTTGAAGTATCCAGATCATCTTTTTTGTGAGGACGGTTTATCAATTATGGTTACACTCCAATATCTATATGCATTGCAGGGTTTATCGCACCCACCAGGATTTCCAGTCCCATGGATGTTCGGTCCATACGATTTGTCACGAACTTTGGATTGTCCTGCTTGTGGGAGTAGGCAAGGCCCCTGCATGCCACCCGTAGTTGGACGATCAATCTTCTGTTTAGTACTTCAACATAGTGATTTCCTGGTAAGGATTCACTTGTGTCACATCAAGTAAATCTTATTGATTGACTATCTAAATCTTATTAATTTAATGCCATGTTTTCTTTCTTTTCCTGCAATTTTACGATGCAAGTTTTGCCATGTAACATTCATCACAGAATAAACCGTTTGGTTTGCTCTACGATGGCTATTTTTGCAGGTTTCACTTCTTATGTCGTGTCAGTAATGAAGGCACTGTCCATCACTTATATTACTGGAAAAAATTGGATCAGTCTATTGTCTGAGTACAAGCTGAATCCCTATGATGAACTATAGTTTGGTTTAACAAAAATGCCACAATTAGTCATTCTCGCGTTTAAAACAAATGAAGAAAAAAACTGGATCACGGTCACGGATCCTAGTCAAGTTAGAAAGCTGATCATAGCAGACCAGACATGATCGCCGCTATCTCGCACATCGGTACCACCTTCAGCAACGGATCGAGCACCAGCAGTTGCTCTAGCACTAGCAGTGGTAGCAGCTCAGTCTGATCCAGCAGAGGATTGGGCACCGACCGCGTCGGCGGATCAGGCTGATCTACCGAAGGATCGGGCATCGACACCGGCACCTACTCCGGCACTAGCACCAGCTCCACAAGGAGCACCATCTCCGGCAGCAGCAGTGGCTTCGGCACCTGCACCAACACTTGCACTTGCTTATGCTCCGGCCCGTGCAGCAGCAACCGAACGAGCTGTTCCACCGGCAACAGACTGGGCTGCAGTTCGCACTTCATATACCAAAGTCCTTACAAAAACCGACATGTCCACCTTCTTGGTAAGCATTGGCCTCCCAAGTGCTTTGTTCTTTTTTCTTTCCATGTTGTTTCACATGATTCACTGTGTTGATCTAACTGTTTGGGTATGTCTTCTTATTTGCAAACAAAGAATTCCTAGAGCAATGAGGGAGTCATTCAACAATCTGGGCGACCGCGCCAAGTTTCTCTTACCATGCGCAACCTTGGTGTGAATGAACCTGCTCAATATACCGTAAGTACAAAGGATGGTCGCATGATGATTGATGCTAAAGGATGGTCAAGGTTCAAATCTAAATCATATCTTGCGGTAGGGGATGATGTCAAAATCAAACCTTCTCGGCAAGGAGAGTTGGTCCAAATCAACTTTGAAATTCTTCAGTAGCAGCACGCAACTGCCGAACTGATCTATCCTCCGAGAGATTTTGATGTAATAATTTGACATGGTGAAACAAGTGTCATGTGTGTATAAGTAGTACGACAGTATTATTTATCACATGGTATATCATTGATAGAATTGCAACTCTCATTGCTGGTTAGGAACTGTCGTTCGATTTCATTCCAACAGCCTCGTGCTTTATTCAATTTTGTGTATTCGCCTTGCGACAGCATCTAAAACCAGCGCCGTACCAATCACTTGCAATATGAAAAGTGCTGAGGTAGAACACATGGGCCCCCAAACATGCAGGGTGGGCCTGCGGCCCAAATTCCAGAACCATGAGCCTGTCTGAGTACTATATTCTTGGCCGAACCCCCATAATGCCCGTGTGTTGCACGTAACATCATGATTCATTTGTATGAGTATTCTATCTTGTGAGAGAAAAGGATGAACAAGGGAATGCCTTATTTGCAAATGTGGAGAGGTGTGTGGGTACCTTTTTGCAAAATTGCCATAGTTTCCTTCCTATCCGTCAGATATAAATCGGACGGCCTATATTGCAGGATGGAAGCACACCATCATCACCAACTCGTCTATACTGTGTTAAAAACAACTCTATTTTTATAATTATATATGTTATATATATATATATTCCCCTTGATTTTTCTTATGTATAAAGTTGTGATATAAAAGATTTGTATATTTCTTAACAGAGGGAGTATCTCTCTATCAAAAATATATTTATGTGTAACTAGTTACTCCTGTCTTTCTACTTCATTTCGCTGATATGTGGGGCATCCGGCAATGGGGTCCACGTGCCATATGCACAAATTAGAGTGCACAACTGCACGGTAGACACACCCTGGTCGTAGCGCCACAGTAATGCCCAATGAGCCGTCAAATCACAACCCCCCTTCCAGCTTTAGCAGTAAGACGAAGCGGCAATATTTCACTGGGCCTGAATCCCCTTCTCCCTCGTCTGCTTGTTCAGAGAAAACCCCCTCTCAGCGATTGCATAGGGTTTTGTCATGGAGAACCAGGTACGAATTCTTCATCCATCCCCGATAAATCCAAGTCCCTTGGTCGCAGGTAATCCTAGGATGGCAGCCGCCGTCGTTGATGCATTTTTCTTCCTACTGAATCTAGTGTGTTTCATTTGCAGTGTCCAAAGGGCGAGGACCCTACAGGTTTCTGCGCCCTCGGCGAGATGCCACACTTGTTCGTTCTCATCCTAACACAAGATTTTAAAACATGCACAGTATGTTCCTAGAATCCTTATTTCTATTCGGGAGGGTGGTTTTTTTTTGAACATGTTGTCGACTAATTTGGAAATTTGGATTGCTATATTTGGATAAAGGTACTACTAGTACGATGGTCAACACTGATGTGAAGGAGGAAGTTATTTCTAGATTTGGATAGGGAATACATTGTGTTCTCATATTATTTTTTCTGCAGTGCATTATTTGCTCTGCTAGAACACATGTACTCAAGATGCTCGGCCTTGCCATAACCGAATACACCAGTTTAATGGTCATAGTGAAGACAAGCCATGGATATAAGTTCCAAGTTGGGTTCATGAACCAAGAAGATCGCTGCTTTTTTTATGGCCGAACTTGGATAAACTTTCTCAAGTGTTACAGACTGAAAGTTGGCGCACGAATGTTGATGGAAATAGCAGAACCTGGTCTCATCTTCACTGTGATCTTCCACCCCAACATCGTTCCAATTGTTCATCCATGTTAGTTTTGTATCTGGTTCTTGCTTGTTTCCTCGATTACTTCTTAATCCACCTATTCTGTCTAACTAATCACAATTTAACTTTAGAAGTAGCAACAAATCTCTCACGAAGATGCTACTTCTAACTAATATTTTCTTATAATTGGTGGCGCGTGTAGGTTTTTTCAGAGTTAAGCAGGCTGCTCGTTTGTTATTCTGTAATAACTGGGTGTTACTGATGGCACTAAAGTTGACTCGGACGACATCCACAAGTTCCTACACTTTATTGATCGTCTTGAGATCCTTGTGGGGCGTTTCAATGGTAGAAGGCCATGTGGGATATGTGTGCCACTTCTGCACTGGCTGAACAGGTCCAACTGTGTCGAGAAACTTAAGGTACGAGTTGTTTTCTGTTATATATGTTGTTCATAAACTATTTCTTATACACAGTTTTATAGCTATGATCTTCTTGAAACAGAAACTGCCCAGTTCTATTGTTCCTATACAGATGCCTGACCATGGTCGGGTCAGACTTGCGCTTGGTCACAACATGATGTTTATGTCGACCTACTCCATTGCCCTTGGAGGTGAAAAGATACTTATTCATGGCTGGTCTCAAATAATGAAGGCCCATCCATCTTGGAGAAGAGGACAGAAGATTATGTTCATGCTTTTCCATGGATCTAAAGCGAATATCCTGTTTATTGACCACATTGTGAGATGAAGCCGCTTTCAGAAGGTTGTGGATGCGTGGGGTGGCGCCTGGGCCTTGTCCTGGGGCTTGGCGGCCTCACCCTTGGTTAACTGTAGGCAAAGTAGCACTATTCGAGGCGCGCTTTGTATGGTTGAACCTGTATAAGTACTCATGCTGCTTTCAGCTTTGGTTGTTAAGTGCCCCTGCTGGTTTCAGTTAAGGTTGTTAAGTACTCCTACTTCTTTTACAATCTGTCGTGTTTCTTCCATCATGTCTTCCTCCAGCCGCCAAAACCAAACTAGCACCGGCGGGGCCGCCTGCTTCCGCCTCCCACGGTTGGCTGCACCTCAGCGCATGCATCGCCGCCCCACCATCTCCTAAATCATTAACGCCGATGTCCGAGGCCTCGCCGTCGTCCTCCGTGCGCTTTGGTGCGCTCGCCGCGGCGCTGTCCTCTCGTGTTGTCAACATGGTCAACAAACAACAGGAATCAGTAGAAGTACATGGAGAGGATGACAGGGCCCACCATGTCAGCATATGGAAAAATAAAATGCTTCCTCCTAGTGTTTTCCTGACATCTGGGACCCACGACATTGTCAGCGTATATAGTCAATAGACAAGAGAACAACACAAGATCGGCTGACACCTGGGACGTAGCTGCTCGAGTTTTTTTTGTTATTGTTGAGACGGAGCAGGGTTTGGACTGGGTTGTGGCCCGTCTAGCCCAGGCTTATATTTTATGTTCACCATGTGACCAGCCCAGCTATTTTTTCTTTGTGAAAATGAGCCCAGTTTATTTTTTCTGAAGAATACCCAATCCAGGCCTACTTATTTTTCTACGCCCTGATGGGCTGCAACTCTTTCAAGACGCCTGCAAATCTTGAAAGTAATATGAAATGGGTTGTAAATATAAAAACAGATGACAAATTGGCAATTACTTTATAATTTCTGAAATTTTTTCACATTTTCAGATTCCTATTTCACTGGGCATTAACCTAATTCAATTATATCTTCAAAGTACTTTAAATATGGCTCGACATTTCGGTATTAAAAATAGTTTGGAACCCATAGAACTAAAAAACGGACTGCAATAAATTGCATAAGAAGTTGCAATGAGCTATATATAAATTATTAAAAAAAGAGGGAATGGTCTGACTTGTGGGCCTGTTATGTTGACGCGTATGCAAGATTTTTTTAGTTATTATATACATCCACAAACGATTCTAGCAGATGTAACCGTTGGATGTCAAGCCAACGGCCGTCGTGTTTCTTCAATTTCTGATCTTCTTGCTCCAGCCGCCAAAGCAGTGCCGACGGGACCGCCTGCTCCCGCCTCCCGTGGCCGGCTATGCTGCCATGCAGGCCTCACCGCCCCCTACTACTCCCACCGCTGGCCAGGGCATCCCTCTACTCACCCACACCCCCTGTTATTCTGCGGTGACGGCAGCCTCACACCGCAGCCGAACCAGTGAACCCTCGTACTCCTCTCCGCGTGGGCTTCCACTGTCGCGTCTTCCCCGACTCTGCGTCGTCCCCGCCTCCTTATTACGCACAAAAAAATGAATACTCCCCTGCTAGCTGGGACCCACCTTGGTGGGAGGCTGACTTGTGGGCCTACTAAGTTGACTGGGACGGAGGCCTTTGTCAACTTAGTCAATATGAACGATTCTAGCTCCATTGACCGTACGATGTCTATCCAACAGTCGTAGTGCTTCTTCAACCTGTGGTCTTCTTGCTCCAGCCGCCCAAAGCAGTAATACGTCTCCAACGTATCTATAATTTATGAAGCATTCATGCTATTTTATTATCTATTTTGAATGATTATGGGCTTCATTATACACTTTTATATTACTTTTGGGACTAACCTATTAACTGGAGGCCCAGCCCATGTTGCCGTTTTATTGCATGTTTTAGTATTTCAAAGAAAAGGAATATCAAACGAAGTCCAAATGGAATGAAACCTTCGGGAGCGTGATTTTTAGGAAGAATATGATCCGGGAGACTTGGAGTTCACGTCAGAAGAGCCTCGAGGAGGCCAGGAGATAGGAGGGGCCCCCCCTACTGGGCGCGCCCCTGTCTCCTAGGCCCCTCGAGCACCCCCGACTGACTTCTTTCGCCTATATAATCCCATATACCCTAAAAACATCGACAACGAAGATAGATCGGGAGTTCCGCTACTGCAAGCCTCTGTAGCCACCAAAAACCTCTCGGGAGCCCGTTCCGGCACCCTGTCGAAGGGGGAATCCATCACCGGTGGCCATATTCATCATCCCGGTGCTCTCCATGATGAGGAGGGAGTAGTTCTCCCTCGGGGCTGAGGGTATGTACCAGTAGCTATGTTTTTGATCTCTCTCTCGTGTTCTCTCTATGGCACGATCTTGATGTATCGTGAGCTTTGCTATTATAGTTGGATCTTATGATGTTTCTCCCCCTCTACTCTCTTGTGATAAATTGAGTTTTCCTCTTAAAGTTATCTTATCGGGTTGAGTCTTTAATGATTTTAGAACACTTGATGTATGTCTTGCCGTGCTTATCTATGGTGACAATGGGATATCATGTGCCACTTGATGTATGTTTTGGTGATCAACTTGCGGGTTCCGCCCATGAACCTATGCATAGGGGTTGGCACACGTTTTCGTCTTGACTCTCCGGTAGAGACTTTGGGGCACTCTTTGAAGTACTTTGTGTTGGTTGAATAGATGAATCTGAGATTGTGTGATGCATATCATATAATCATGCCCACAGATACTTGAGGTGACAATGGAGTATGTAGGTGACATTAGGGTTTGGGTTGATTTGTGTTTTAAGGTGTTATTCTAGTACGAACTCTATGATAGATTGAACGGAAAGAATAGCTTCATGTTATTTTACTACGAACTCTTGAATAGATAGAACAGAAAGGATAACTTTGAGGTGGTTTCGTACCCTACCATAATCTCTTCATTTGTTCTCCGCTATTAGTGGCTTTGGAGTGACTCTTTGTTGCATGTTGAGGGATAGTTATATGTCCAATTATGTTATTATTGTTGAGAGAACTTGCACTAGTGAAAGTATGAACCCTATGCCTTGTTTCCTACCATTCCAATACCATTTACGCTCACTTTTATCATTAGTTAACTTGTTGTTTTTATTATTTCAGATTACAAAATCCTATATCTATCATCTATATTGCACTTGTATCACCATCTCTTCGCCGAACTAGTGCACCTATACAATTCACCATTGTATTGGGTGTGTTGGGGACACAAGAGACTCTTTGTTATTTGGTTGCAGGGTTGTTTGAGAGAGACCATCTTCATCCTACGCCTCCCACGGATTGATAAACCTTAGGTCATCCACTTGAGGGAAATTTGCTACTGTCCTACAAACCTGTGCACTTGCAGGCCCAACAATGTCTACAAGAAGAAGGTTGTGTAGTAGACATCAAGCAGCGCCGGTCGTGCTGCATGCTCCTACCTCCCGTGGCCGGATGTGATGTCACGGAGGCCTCACCGCCCCCTACTACTCCCACTGCTGGCCAGGCCATCCCTCTACTCACCCACACCCCTTGTTATTCTGCGGCGACGACAACCTCACACCGCAGCCGAACCAGTGAACCCTCATACTCCTCTACACGTGGGCATTCACTACCGCGTCTTCCCCGGCTCCACGTCGTACCCTTCCTAGGCCTCGCCGTCGTCCACCGCCCTAGTGCTCTCGGCGCGGCCTGGTCAACGTGGTCAATGAACGACTTCCATCGGATGTGGACTGTACGTGGAGAGGCTGACAGCTGGGTCCACGGCCGCAGCAAGGAAGTGCCTCCTTGTTACGCAGAAAATAATGATTCCTCCACCTGACAGCAGGGACCCACCGGATGGGCCACCGTATTTTGTGAAAAAAATGTTTCCCCCCTAACTGCTGGGACCTACCAGCTACATCTTCACACGCAAGGAAGTGCGTCCATATTACGGCCAAAAAAATGATTCGCCCCCTGACTGCTGGGACCCACCAGCTACATCTTCGCACGCAAGGAAGTGCGTCCGGGCAAAAAAAACGATTCGCCCCCTGACTGCTGGGACCCACCAGCTACATCTTCACACGCAAGGAAGTGCCTGACAGTCGGGGCCCACCTGGTCGAAGCGTACGTAGAGTTGTCATTCTGGTCGTGAACGTATACGTACATACTGGTCGATGTAGAGGCGCGCACGTGTCGTAGTAGAGGCGCGCACGTAGCATGTACACGTACGTATAGCGGCCAGTGTGCAAGAAAGAAAATACGGCCACATACATACATACGGGCGGGGTCTCAAACGCCTACTCGTGCATACGTACGGCCAGGGCTCGTGTACATGGCTGGGTCGGAGCGGAGAAACTGCGTCGTCGTCATGTTCATGGGGAGCCAACCGGCTGGGTCGGAACAGAATGTGTCATCGTGTTCATCGGGAGGGCTTGGACGGAACAGGCGATGGAAACGAGGCCCGGCGTACCGCAGAACGGAGGAAACGGCCTTGTGTTCGAACGGCCGCGTTTGAAATGGGGTCCTGTTCATCGGGAGGGGTCTGGCGTATCGCAAAACGGAGGAAATAGACTTGTGTTTGACCTCCTACGGTCAAAACAGGGTCCTGTTGATCGGGAGGGGTGTGGCGTACCGCAAAATGGAGGAAACAGACTTGTGTTGGAGCGCTATGGTCGAAACGGGGGTCCTGTTCATCGGGAGGGGTGTGGCGTACCACAAAACGGGACTCCACGGGATACTGTTCATCTCCACTATCGACCTCCTCCAGCCTCCACGGGCTACTGTTCATCCACGTCGACCTCATCCAGCCTCCACCTGCGATTGTTCATCCACAGGCTCCTGTTTATCCAGCCTCCACTGCGCGCTACTCCACCGGCTACTGTTCAACCACCCCTCTCCATGGGCTCCTGTTCAACCACCCCTCCACGGGCTACTGTTCATCCACCCCTCCACCATCTACTATTCATCCAGCCCTCCACGGGGACGTCCTGTTCATCCAGCCCTCCACGGGGTCCTGTTCATCCAGCCCCAACCGGCTCGATCGATCGGGGTCCTGTTCATCCACCCCCACCACTCACTGTTCATCCAACCCCCCCTGCAATGCTCACTATTCATCCAAAGGTAACAAAGATCGGCTTCAATTAGCAACAGTAGCGAAGGAATCGCTCGATCGGGTTCAGTTAACAGCCATCGATCGATCGCTCGGGTTCAGTAACGCGTAGCCTGCAGTGCAATCGCTCGGGTTCAGTTAGAGCCAAACGCCTTGCTCGGGTTTAGTTGGAGCCAACGCCTCGCACACACGCATTTACGTGTACGAGAGAAACGCGCATCGCTTGGCCCCAAACCACCCACCGTAACCAGGAACTCGCTGAAATTTTCCTCGTCCTCGCTTCTACCATGGTTTTTTTGTTGGGGAACGTAGCAGAAATTCAAAATTTTCCTACGTGTCACCAAGATCTATCTATGGAGAAACCAGCAACGAGGGGAAGGAGAGTGCATCTACATACCCTTGTAGATAGCTAAGCGGAAGCGTTCAAGAGAACAGGGTTGAAGGAGTCGTACTCATCGTGATCCAAATCACCGGAGATCCTAGTGCCGAACGGACGGCACCTCCGGCGTTCAACACACGTACAGCCCAATGACGTCTCCCATGCCTTGATCCAGCAAGGAGAGAGGGAGAGGTTGAGGAAGACTCCATCCAGCAGCAGCACAACGGCGTGGTGGTGATGAAGGAGCGTGGCAATCCTGCAGGGCTTCGCCAAGCACCGCGAGAGAGGAGAAGGGAGAGAGGTAGGGCTGCGCCAAGAGGGAGAGAAACTCATGTGTTGGCAGCCCTCAAGACCTCAACTATATATAGGGGAGAGGGAGGGGGTGCGCCCCCTCTAGGGTTTCCACCCCAAGGGGTGCGGCTGCCCCCAATCCCATCTAGGGTGGCGGCCAAGGGGGGGGGGAGAGGGGAAACTTGCCCCCCAAGTTAGGTGGGTGCGCCCCCTCCCCCAACCCTAGGCGCCTTGGGCCCTTGTGGGGGGGGCGCACCAGCCCACCAGGGGCTGGTCCCCTCCCACACTTGGCCCATGCAGCCCTCCGGGGCCGGTGGCCCCACTTGGTGGATCCCCGGGACCCTCCCGGTGGTCCCGGTATGTTACCGATAAAACCCGAAACTTTTCCGGTGACCAAAACAGGACTTCCCGTATATAAATATTTACCTCCGGACCATTCCGAAACTCCTCGTGACGTCCGGGATCTCATACGGGACTCCGAACGACATTCAATAACCACATACAAACTTCCTTTATAACCCTAGCGTCATCGAACCTTAAGTGTGTAGACCCTACGGGTTCAGGAATCATGCAGACATGACCGAGACGTTCTCCGGTCAATAACCAACAGCGGGATCTGGATACCCATGTTGGCTCCCACATGTTCCACGATGATCTCATTGGATGAACCACAATGTCAAGGACTCAATCGATCCCGTATACAATTCCCTTTGTCTAGCGGTATTATACTTGCCCGAGATTCGATCGTCGGTATGCCGATACCTTGTTCAATCTCGTTACCGGCAAGTCTCTTTACTCGTTCCGTAACACATCATCCCGTGATCAACTCCTTGGTCACATTGTGCACATTATGACGATGTCCTACCGAGTGGGCCCTGAGATACATCTCCGTTTACATGGAGTGAAAAATCCTAGTCTCGATTCGTGCCAACCCAACAGACACTTTCGAAGATACCTGTAGTGCACCTTTATAGCCACCCAGTTACATTGTGACGTTTGGTACACCCAAAGCATTCCTACGGTATCCAGGAGTTGCACAATCTCATGGTCTAAGGAAATGATACTTGACATTAGAAAAGCTTTAGCATATGAACTACGATCTTTGTGCTAGGCTTAGGATTGGGTCTTGTCCATCACATCATTCTCCTAATGATGTGATCCCGTTATCAATGACATCCAATGTCCATGGTCAGGAAACCGTAACCATCTATTGATCAACGAGCTAGTCAACTAGAAGCTTACTAGGGACATGGTGTTGTCTATGTATCCACACATGTATCTGAGTTTCCTTTCAATACAATTATAGCATGGACAATAAACGATTATCATGAACAAGGAAATATAATAATAATAACTAATTTATCATTGCCTCTAGGGCATATTTCCAACAGTCTCCCACTTGCACTAGAGTCAATAATCTAGTTCACATCGCCATGTGATTAACACTCACAGGTCACATCACCATGTGACCAACATCCAAAGAGTTTACTAGTGTCACTAAACTAGTTCACATCATCATGTGATTAAGACTCAATGAGTTCTGGGGTTTGATAATGTTTTGCTTGTAAGAGAGGTTTTAGTCTACGGGTCTGCATCATTCAGATCCATATGTACTTCGCAAATCTCTAGGTCATATTGTAAATGTTGCTTCCACGCTCCACTTGGAGCTATTCCAAATGGTTGCTCCACTATACGTATCCGGTTTGCTACTCAGAGTCATTCGGATAGGTGTTAAAGCTTGCATCGACGTAACCCTTTACGCCGAACTCTTTATCACCTCCATAATCGAGAAACATATCCTTATTCCTCTAAGGATAATTTTGACCGCTATCTGGTGATCCACTCCTTGATCACCTTTGTACCCTCTTGCCAGACATGTGGCAAGGCACACATTAGGTGCGGTACTTAGCATAGCATACTGTAGAGCCTACGTCTAAAGCATAGGGGACGACCTTCGTCCTTTCTCTCTTTTCTGCCGTGGTCGAGCTTTAAGTCTTAACTTCGTACCTTACAACTCAGGCAAGAATTCCTTCTTGGACTGATCCATCTTGAATACCTTCAAGATCATGTCAAGGTACGTGCTCATTTGAAAGTATTATTAAGCATTTTGATCTATCCTTATAGATCTTGATGCTCAATGTTCAAGTAGCTTAATCCAGGTTTTCTATTGAAAAACACCTTTCAAATAACCCTATATGCTTTCCAGAAATTCTACATCATTTTTGATCAACAATATATCAACAACATATACTCATCAGAAATTCTATAGTGCTCCCACTCACTTCTTTGGAAATACAAGTTTCTCATGAATTTTGTATAAACCCAAAATCTTTGATCATCTCATCAAAGCACACATTCCAACTCCGAGATGCTTACTCCAGTCCTTAGAAGGATCGCTGGAGCTAGCATACCTTTTAGCATCCTTAGGATCGACAAAACCTTTCTGATTGTATCACATACAACTTTTCCTTACGAAAACTGGTAAGGAAACTCGTTTTTGACATCCATCTGCCAGATTTCATAAATGCAGCTAATGCTAACATGATTCCGACGGACTTAAGCTTCGCTACGGATGAGAAAATCTCATCATAGTCAACTCCTTGAACTTGTGAAAAACTCTTCGCCACAAGTCGAGCTTCATAGACGGTGACATTACCGTCCACGTTCGTCTTCTTCTTAAAGATCCATTTATCTCAATGGCTTGCCGATCATCGGGCAAGTCCACCAAAGTCCATGCTTTGTTCTGATACATGGATCCTATCTCGGATTTCATGGCTTCTAACCATTTGTTGGAATATGGGCCCACCATCGCTTCTCCATAGCTCGTAGGTTCATCGTTGTCTAGCAACATGACCTTCAAGACAGGATTACTGTACCACTCTGAAGTAGTACACATCCTCGTCACCCTACGAGGTACGGTAGTGACTTGATCCGAAACTTCATGATCACTATCATAAGCTTCTACTTCAATTGGTGTAGGCGCCACAGGAACAACTTCCTGTGTCCTGCTACACACTAGTTGAAGTGACGGTTCAATAACCTCATCAAGTCTCCACCATCCTCCCACTCAATTTTCGAGACAAACCTTTCCTCGAGAAAGGACCCGATTCAAGAAAAAATCCCTATTGCTTTCGGATCTGAATTAGGAGGTATACCCAACTGTTTTGGGTGTCCTATGAAGATGCATTTTATCCGCTTTGGTTTTGAGCTTATCAACCTGAAACTTTTTCACATAAGCGTCGCAGCCCCCAACTTTTAAGAAACAACAACTTAGGTTTCTCCAAACCATAATTCAAACGGTGTCGTCTCAACGGAATTACGTGGTGCCCTATAAAGTGAGTGCGGTTGTCTCTAATGCCTAACCCATGAACGATAGTGGTAATTTGATAAGAGACATCATGGTACGCACTATATCCAATAGGGTGCAACTATGATGTTCGGATACACCATCACACTATGGTGTTCCAGGCGGTATTAATTATGAAACAATTTCCACAATGTCTTAATTGCGTGCCAAAACTCGTAACTCAAATACTCATCTCTATGATCATATCATAGACATTTTAGCCTCTTGTCACGATGATCTTCAACTTCACTCTGAAATTACTTGAACCATTCAATAATTCAGACTTGTGTTTCATCAAGTAAATACACTCAGTATCTACTCAAATCATCTGTGAAGTAAGAACATAACGATATCCACTGCATGCCTCAGCACTCATTGGACTGCACACATCAAAATGTGTTACTTCCAACAAGTTGCTATCTTGTTCCATCTTACTAAAAACGAGGCTTTTCAGTCATCTTGCCTATGTGGTATGATTTGCATATCTCAAGTGATTCAAAATCAAGTGAGTCCAAACGATCCATCTGCATGGAGTTTCTTCATGCGTATACACCAATAGACATGGTTCGCATGTCTCAAACTTTTCGAAAATGAGTGAGTCCAAAGATCCATCAACATGGAGCTTCTTCATGCGTTTTATACCAATATGACTTACATGGCAGTGCCACAAGTAAGTGGTACTATCATTACTATCTTATATCTTTTGGCATGAACATGTGTATCATTATGATCGAGATTCAATAAACCATTCATTTTAGGTGCAAGACCATTGAAGGTATTATTCAAATAAACAGAGTAACCATTATTCTCCTTAAACGAATAACCGTATTGCGATAGACATAATCCAATCATGTCTATGCTCAACGCAAACACCAAATAACAATTATTTAGGTTTAACACCAATCTCGATGGTAGAGGGAGCGTGCGATATTTGATCACATCAACCTTGGAAACACTTCCAACACATATCGTCAGCTCACCTTTAGCTAGTCTCTGTTTATTCCGTAGCTTTTATTTCGAGTTACTAACACTTAGCAACCGAACCGGTATCTAATACCCTGCTGCTACTAGGAGTACTAGTAAAGTACACATTAACATAATGTATATCCAATATACTTCTATCGACCTTGCCAGCCTTCTCATCTACCAAGTATCTAGGGTAATTCTGCTCTAGTGGCTGTTCCCCTTATTATAGAAGCACTTAGTCTCGGGTTTGGGTTAAACCTTGGGTTTCTTCACTAGAGCAGCAGCTGATTTGCTGTTTCATGAAGTATCCCTTCTTGCCCTTGCCCTTCTTGAAACTAGTGGTTTCACCAACGATCAACAATTGATGCTCCTTCTTGATTTCTACTTTTGCGGTGTCAAACATCGTGGATACCTCAAGGATCATCATATCTATCCCTGATATGTTATAGTTCATCATGAAGCTCTAGCAGCTTGGTGGCAATGACTTTGGAGAAACATCACTATCTCATCTGGAAGATCAACTCCCACTCGATTCAAGTGATTGTTGCACTCAGACAATCTGAGCACAAGCTCAATGATTCAGCTTTTCTCCCTTAGTTTGTAGGCTAAGAAAATCGTCGGAGGTCTTATACCTCTTGACGTGGGCACGAGCCTAAAATTCCAATTTCAGCCCTCGAAACATCTCATATGTTCCGCGACGTTTCGCAAACGTCTTTGGTGCCTCAACTCTAAACCATTTAACTGAACTATCACGTAGTTATCAAAACGTGTATGTCCGATGTTCGCAACATCCACAGACGACGTTTGGGGTTCAGCACACTGAGCGGTGCATTAAGGACATAAGCTTTCTACTGTCCGCATAATCGCTACTGTCAACTTTCAACTATATTTTCTCTAGGAACATATCTAAACAGTGGAACTAAAGCGCGAGCTTACGACATAATTTGCAAAGATCTTTTGACTATGTTCAGGATAATTAAGTTCATCTCATGAACTCCCACTCAGATAGACATCCCTCTAGTCATCTAAGTGATTACATGATCCGAGTCAACTAGGCCGTGTCCGATCATCACGTGAGACGGACTAGTCATCATCGGTGAACATCTTCATGTTGATCGTATCTACTATACGACTCATGCTCGACCTTTCTGTCTCTTGTGTTCCGAGGCCATGTCTGTACATGCTAGGCTCGTCAAGTTAACCTAAGTGTTTCGCGTGTGTAAATCTGGCTTATACCCGTTGTATGTGAACGTAAGAATCTATCACACCCGATCATCACGTGGTGCTTCGAAACGACGAACTTTCGCAACGATGCACAGTTAGGGGGAACACTTTCTTGAAATTTTAATAAGGGATCATCTTATTTACTACCGTCATTCTAAGCCAATAAGATGCATAAACATGATAAACATCACATGCAATCAAATAGTGACATGATATGGCCAATATCATTTTGCTCCTTTTGATCTCCATCTTCGGGGCTCCATGATCATCGTCGTCACCGGCATGACACCATGATCTCCATCATCATGATCTCCATCATCATGATCTCCATCATCGTGCCTCCATGGAGTTGTCTCACCAACTTATTACTTCTACTACTATGGCTACCGGTTAGCAATAAAGTAAAGTAATTACATGGTGTTGTTCAATGACATGCAGGTCATACAATAAATTAAGACAACTCCTATGGCTCCTGCCGGTTGTCATACTCATCGACATGCAAGTCGTGATTCCTATTACAAGAACATGATCAATCTCATACATCACATATCATTCATCACATTCTTTTTGGCCATATCACATCACATAGCATACCCTGCAAAAACAAGTTAGACGTCCTCTAATTGTTGTTTGCATGTTTTACGTGGTTGCTATGGGTTTCTAGCAAGAACGTTTCTTACCTACGCAAAAACCACAACGTGCTATGTTAATTGCTATTTACCCTTCATAAGGACCCTTTTCATCGAATCCGATCCGACTAAAGTGGGAGAGACTGGCACCCGCTAGCCACCTTATGCAACAAGTGCATGTCAGTCGGTGGAACCTGTCTCACGTAAGTGTACGTATAAGGTCGGTCCGGGCCGCTTCATCCCACAATGTTGCCGAATCAAGATTGGACTAGTAACAGTAAGCATATTTAACAAGATCAACGCCCACAACTACTTTGTGTTCTACTCGTGCAAAGAATCTACGCAATATACCTAGCTCATGATGCCATTGTTGGGGAACGTAGCAGAAATTCAAAATTTTCCTACGTGTCACCAAGATCTGTCTATGGAGAAACCAGCAACGAGGGGAAGGAGAGTGCATCTACATACCCTTGTAGATCGCTAAGCGGAAGCGTTCAAGAGAACGGGGTTGAAGGAGTCGTACTCGTCGTGATCCAAATCACCAGAGATCCTAGTGCCGAACGGACGGCACCTCCGCGTTCAACACACGTACAGCCCTGTGACGTCTCCCATGCCTTGATCTAGCAAGGAGAGAGGGAGAGGTTGAGGAAGACTCCATCCAGCAGCAGAACAACGGCGTGCTGGTGATGAAGGAGCATGGCAATCCTGCAGGGCTTCGCCAAGCACCGCGGGAGAGGAGAAGGGAGAGAGGTAGGGCTGTGCCAAGAGGGAGAGAAACTCATGTGTTGGCAGCCCTCAAGACCTCAACTATATATAGGGGAGAGGGAGGGGGTGCGCCCCCTCTAGGGTTTCCACCCCAAGGGGTGCGGCTGCTCCCAATCCCATCTAGGGTGGCGGCCAAGGGGGGGGAGGGGAAACTTGCCCCCCAAGTTAGGTGGGTGCGCCCCCTCCCCCAACCCTAGGCGCCTTGGGCCCTTGTGGGGGGCGCACCAGCCCACCAGGGGCTGGTCCACTCCCACACTTGGCCCATGCAGCCCTCCAGGGCCGGTGGCCCCACTTGGTGGACCCCCGGGACCCTCCCGGTGGTCCCGGTACGTTACCGATAAAACCCGAAACTTTTCCGGTGACCAAAACAGGACTTCCCATATATAAATCTTTACCACCGGACCATTCCGGAACTCCTCGTGACGTCCAGGATCTCATCCAGGACTCCGAACAACATTCGATAACCACATACAAACTTCCTTTATAACCCTAGCGTCATCGAACCTTAAGTGTGTAGACCCTACGGGTTCGGGAATCATGCAGACATGACCAAGAAGTTCTCCAGTCAATAACCAACAGCGGGATCTGGATACCCATGTTGGCTCCCACATGTTCCATGATGATCTCATCGGATGAACCACGATGTCAAGGACTCAATCGATCCCGTATACAATTCCCTTTGTCTAGCGGTATTATACTTGCCCGAGATTCGATCGTCGGTATGCCGATACCTTGTTCAATCTCGTTACCGGCAAGTCTCTTTACTCGTTCCGTAACACATCATCCCGTGATCAACTCCTTGGTCACATTGTGCACATTATGATGATGTCCTACCGAGTGGGCCCTGAGATACCTCTCCGTTTACACGGAGTAACAAATCCCAGTCTCGATTCGTGGCATCCCAACAGACACTTTCGGAGATACCTGTAGTGCACCTTTATAGCCACCCAGTTACGTTGTGATGTTTGGTACACCCAAAGCATTCCTACGGTATCCGGGAGTTGCACAATCTCATGGTCTAAGGAAATGATACTTGACATTAGAAAAACTTTAGCATATGAACTACGATCTTTGTGCTAGGCTTAGGATTGGGTCTTGTCCATCACATCATTCTCCTAATGATGTGATCCCGTTATCAATGACATCCAATGTCCATGGTCAGGAAACTGTAACCATCTATTGATCAACGAGCTAGTCAACTAGAAGCTTACTAGGGACATGGTGTTGTCTATGTATCCACACATGTATCTGAGTTTCCTTTCAATACAATTATAGCATGGACAATAAACGATTATCATGAACAAGGAAATATAATAATAATAACTAATTTATCATTACCTCTAGGGCATATTTCCAACATTTTTCTGTCATGGACAGCCCAAAGAATGTCAGGTAGCTGCGTCTCCGGCCCGCCCAGGATGAAAAGCCCATTTTATGTCATGATTTTTTGTCATAGAAGTAGGAGCCCACCACATCTATGATGATACCGGGTTTTGTCACAATTATCGTCATAGAAGTGTCATACGTATGACCGAAAAAAATATGGTTCGGCCCAAAATGTCATGGATTTGTCTTTTTTGTAGTGATATAAAGGGGGGAGGAGGAGCTGGCTGGCATAAGGGGTGCGCCATAAGGGGGGAGTCCTACTTGGACTCCTAGTCCAAGTAGGATTCATGCCCCCTCCTTCCTTCCACCGGAGAGGGAAAAGGGGAAGGGAGAGAGAGGAAGAAGGAAAGAGGGGGGGTCAGCCCCCTCCCCTAGTTCAATTAGGTTTGGGCAAGGAGGGGCGCCCCTCTCACGTGGCCTTTATCCTCTCCTCCAATAAGGCCCAATAGGCCCAATACTTCTCCCGGTGAATTCCCGTAACTCCTCGGTACTCCCAAAAATACCCGAATCAGTCGGAACCATTCTGATGTCCGAATATAGCCTTCCAATATATGAATATTTACCTCTCGACCATTTCGAGACTCCTCGTCATGTCCGTGATCTCATCCGGGACTCCGAACAAACTTTGGTCATCAAATCACATAACTCATAATACAAATCATCATCGAACGTTAAGCGTGCGGACACTACGGGTTCGAGAACTATGTAAACATGACCGAGACACATCTTCGGTCAATAACCAATAGCGGAACCTGGATGCTCATATTGGATCCTACATATTCTCTGAAGATCTTTATCGGTCAAACCCATAACGACATACGTTATTCTCTTTGTCATCGGTATGTTACTTGCCCGAGATTCAATCGTCGGTATCATCATACCTAATTCAATCTCGTTACCGGCAAGTCCCTTTACTCGTTCCGTAATGCATCATCCCGTAACTAACTCATTAGTCACATTGCTTGCAAGGCTTATAGTGATGTGCATTACCCAGAGGGCCTATAGATACCTCTTCGATACTTGGAGTGACAAATCCTAATCTCGATCTATGCCAACCCAACAAACACCTTCGGAGACACCTGTAGAGCATCTTTATAATCACCCAATTATGTTGTGACGTTTGATAGCACACAAGGTGTTCATCCGGTATTCGGGAGTTGCATAATCTCATAGTTAGATGAACATGTATAAGTCATGAAGAAAGCAATAGCAATAAAACTTAATGATCATAATGCTAAGCTAACAGATGGGTCCTGTCCATCACATCATTATCTAATGATGTGATCCCGTTCATCAAATGACAACACATGTCCATGGTCAGGAAACTTAACCATCTTTGATTAACGAGCTAGTCAAGTAGAGGCATACAATGGACACTTTGTTTTGTCTATGTATTCACACATGTACTAAGTTTCCGGTTAATATAATTTTCGCATGAATAATAAACATTTATCATGATATAAGGAAATATAAATAACAACTTTATTATTGTCTCTAGGGCATATTTCCTTCAGTATACCTATTGCAACAATCTCATGAGATGGTTATTGAAAGGTGATTAAAAACACCTCATATTCCAAAAAATTGCTAATGGCAAAAGAAAAAAGGCACTATACATTCCTTCGGTTGATGGTGTTACTATTGAGGGTTCTGACAACCTACAAAAACCTTTTTGGTCCATGCCTTGGGAATATTTTCCATTTATCCTACCTGGTCTATAGATGAGAAGCTCTTTCGTTTTTAAAATGAAAAAAAAATCAGACCTTTCACTATAGAAGAAGTTAAAATGCTTTATTTGCTTGGATAAAATAGAGCTCCTAGTCCGGAACTCCTGATAACATCCCTACTATGTTTTTTCAGTGTTGTTAGAAGATAATTCAATATGATATTTTGAACATGTTGCATGCTTTCCATGCTGGCACTCTGGATGCACAAAGACTTAATTATGGGTTAATTACTGAGCTCCCTAAAAATTTTGCTGCTAACAAAATGCAACAACTTTGTCCTATTTGTCTCCTTGACATCAGATTGTGATCCTTTGTAGATATTTTGATTAGTATCAACTAGAATGTTTTTATTAAAAGAATATTAGATTTGATAAAGCGTATGGTAAAGTCAATTGGGAATTCGTGATGGAATGCCATGTGTTGAGAGGATTTTGTCATGTTTGGTGTAATTTTTTAAAAAGTGTGTTACACAATGGAACTATTAGTGTCAGACTTAGTAACACTACTAGACCATATTTCCAAAGTCATAAGGGGCTAATGCAAGAGAACCCTCTCTCCCTCGTCTTGTTGAGTTTGGGTGTTGAATGTCTATCCAAGATGGTTAAGAATACTTAGAAAAATGATATACTTAGTGGCTTGGCTCCTGATTTGATTGATAAGGATGTTACAACCCTACAATATGTGGATGCCATAGTTTTATGTATTGATCATTACCCGGATAGGGCTATCAATATGAAACTCCTCTCATATATATTTTAGCTCATGTGTGGCCTCAAAATCAATTTCCAAGAAAGTAAAGATATTTTGTATTGAAGGTGATGATAGCATCCTTGATTTTTGTGTCACTAGTCATTTTGCTATGAAATACCTAGGAGTTCTTGTGGGTTTTGCTACCTTGCACTATTCTGATTGGGATTATATTGAGACTAAATATATCAAGAATTGTGATGGATGTCTAGCTAATGCTACTTCTATGGGTGGTAGAACCATTCTTCTAAATTCCAATGTTTCCAGCATATCATATTATCATATGTCTTTGTTCTTGATGAACAAAACCTTTGTTGGCAAGTTTGATAAACACGTAAGAGATTTCTTCTGGTGGAGAAAAGGAGGCATAAAAATATATTAATTGGTTAAGTGGTCTAGAGTGTGTAGATCTAAGAATAAGGGAGGTTTGGGCATTAAAGATTTGAGAATATAAAACATTAGTACTATTGTGAAGTGGTGGTGGAAACTTAGCATTATTCAGGCCTTCGGTAAGATATTTCTAAAGCTAAGTATATCAAGAGAAATAATATAGCTATTGTTAATGAAAGATCTAATTCCCCTATTTGTAAAGACATCCTTAAAGTCAAAAACATTTATATGTTGGGTAGAGATGTTTCTATTAAGTGGGGATGTGGATAAGCTTTGGAAAGACCCTTGGGATGATAACGTTCCTTTGTGCATAAATTCCCTCAATTATTTGTTTTTTTCAACATCATGATTGCATTATTAAAGTGGGTGTTGGGGTCAATGTTTTTTATTTTTTGAGGAGAAGACGACCCCCTGAGTTGTTGGAACAATGGGAGTATATTAAGTTGAATTGTGCTTGCTTACTGTCTTCTCAAGAACATGGTGTTGTTTCCTAGAAATTTGGGGTTAATAAAAGATTTTTACTGAAGTACAAATTTTCCTTTGGAAATTATTCTAGGATGTGGTTTTGACTAGGGATGTGATGAAGAGAAGGAATTGGCCCGATAACCCTAAGTTTTCATTATGTGGGGAGAGGGGAATCTCCCAACACATGTTCTTTCCTTCTCAGTTGCTAGGTTGGCTTGGCGTACTATGGGCTCGGTCTTCCAAACCGATCAGTGCCCAAATAATTTATGGTAGCTCTTTGCCTGGTGCCCCTTTATGATGAGGAACTAGCAAAAATCATCAGAGACAGACGGCAAAGGGCCGCTAGAGCCAAAGGCAACAATGTGCCTCTTCTATTGGATCCCAAGTTGATCCTCGATTTCATTGATCTCTGGCACAAGGACCCTAACACTCCTATGCCTGATTTCAATCTCACACTTGGCCAAAGTCATATGTTGACAGCCTTCATAGGCGAAGAAAAATAGAAGTTTGAGAAGGCCAAGCAACTGAAGAAAGCTCAGTACAAGAAGGAGCGATTTTTGAAGAAGCATGTTGTCACTATGACTCCTGATGAACTTGTGGCCATGCAAGCTGAGATCAAAGCACTCAGTGATGAATTTGACGCATACCGTGCAGATTGGCTAGGGCCAAGGTCAGATTTATCAGAATGGCGAAGGGACTCACTTCAAATGTTGCAGCTTCAACACAACGTGAAATTCCTCAGGCTGAAGCATCTGCTCAGCCAACTGAAGAATATGCAAGTACAGCTGATGAAAATCAGGTTGTTGATGATTCTGAAAGCACCAGGGCTGATGAAGAAATACCAGCCACTGAAGAAACTGCCAGGGCAACCCCTAGTGTTGCGTCTGAAGATCAAGCCAGGCCAGTTGAAGAATCTACTATTGCACCTGAAGAAACTGCACCAATTTCCTCTGCTCCTCCTGCACACATGTCAAGTCCTGCCCTTACTTCTGCACCAGAAGTGAAGAAAACCATAGCTGCAGAGCGAGTAGCTATGAAGAAAAGGAAAGCATCTGCTTCCTCAGAGTCTTCAGCTCCTAAGGAAGTGAAGACTTTGACAAGCTCATATGCAAATAGCATAGATATTGTTCCTCTATCAAGCATGCCATCAAATGAGAGTGTTCCCTTTGGTGAGGAATATGTGATTCCAAGAGAATCTGATGAAGAAGATCCTTCTGCTGCCACGTCAGAGCAGATTGATGAAACAAATTGAAGCGGGCAACATCACTTCAACTCCACTGGTATCATCACCCATGCCTCAGTTCACTGCTGAAGAGGCCGGCATTGAAGAAATAGATGATGAAGATTAAAACGTGGATATTGGGTCTACAACTCCGATTCTGAATGATGACTACTGGGAAAGTCATCACCCCAATTCACCACTCTACACCCCTCTGCAACAGATTCCTCAGTCCCCGGCTCAAACTAAAGAAATTCACACGGGCTCTGAAGAACATCAAGCTTCTCTTCTCACTATTCCTGAAGAAGTTCCAGCCACTAGTGCTGATGTAAATGTTGCTAAAGAAATAGAGACCCAGGCTACTGTTGATGATCTTGTTTCTGAAATTCCTCAGCCTGCGGCTCCACAATCTGTGATTCAAGAGGCTGTGATGATTTCAACTGACAATCATTAGCCCAAGCCAGAGAATCCTTACTCCAAGAAGCAGAAGTTCAAGGCTGATGATTTCTTCAATGAGCACATTTTCTTCACTGACTACAATCCTTATGACTTTGCTCGTCTTCGTCGCAAGCATTTTTGGATTGATAGCCAGATGAACTTCTATTCCTCACTGTTGTTTGATAAGGACAAATTTTTTGACCATGACCATATTCCTCATGTGGATATGGAGTCTCTACCTTGCTTCACCCCAGTCCTCAGTGTTCTTCATGACGCTGGGCTGCTCAACTTCTGCACCGACATTTGCGACTGGAATGAAGAACTCAATCTTCAGTTCTATACCATGTTGCATATCACAGGCAATATCGAAGATGTGAATTCATGGGTGTTGTACTGGATGACAGAAAACACTCACTATAAAGCTCTGGCCTCTGAATTGCTTCATGCCATCCCAGCCAGTCCTCCTCCTGAAGGTGCATTGCTCATTTATGCTGAACCTAAACTCTCCAACCATCAGATGCACATGTTGATGAAGCCAGGCCAATCTCCAAGGACGAAATTCCTCGTCAAGGAATTGCTCTATGTGCCAAGGACTGTGTACAGGATATTGACCAAAACCCTCAGTCCGATCAAAGGCCACAACTCTAATGAAGAAGAGTTTGTTGGCATCATGAAGAATCTATTTTTCAACATCATACATGGTATTCCTATCAACTACCATAATTTCTTCATGAGGACTTGGTCAATGTTGCTCTGTCACTGTTTGAACTGAAGCCTTACGCTCCCTGGATCATGAGATTCATCAGATCAAGGTCTTCAATCAACTACAAGGATGACGTTCTCAATCATGCTAGCTACTTGCCCCCAATAGAGGTCCTCAAACGGCCTATTTCCTTAGCTGATGAGAAGGGCAAGGCTGCTGTTATTGATGAAGGCACTCGTCCATTGGATGGACAGTTTCGCAAAGCTGCAACCTATTCCACCAATGATGACTCTGCCACTCATGACACTGCCGCAAATGCTTCCAAGCAAAATTCTCAAGCCACTTCTCCGCGTGTGATGATTGATCGTGAGCTTCTCCTCAGTCTTCATCAGAAGGTTGATCGCCACCACAAGTGGGTCAAGAGACAGTTTGGTGCTATTCTTCAGAACATGACTGTTACACAAAATTCAGTGAAGAAGAACCACTACTTGCATCAAGTCTTCGACCGCACTTGGGCCATACTCTCCAATCTGTATTCTACTAAAGATCTCAAGGAGATGGACTTCCAACAGGACTTTGACTGGTCACATCCACCTTCGAAGAAATTCAATAAGGTCAAAGTTCCTCAGCTTGTCACAAGTTCATATTCTTCATCGCGTGAGACAGACTCAGATGAAGAATTGGACGACACTGCGGCAGGTCCTACTTCAACGGATGACCCCAACAACGCTTGTGCTCCTCCATCGACATCGTGATGATATTCTTTAGGGGCGTTAGTCCTCATTTTTCGTCCCTTTTGGTCATTCGATGATAATAAGTTAGTCTTCGGGCGGGTCTCTATATATGGGTATTTTTTTTCTAAGTTACAACTCTTGTTCTTCCAAAGTATTTGTTGGATCGACTTGTAAACTTAAGTCCTATGGTGGTTTGATACTTTTAATCTATTTTTATGCATGCTATTTCCTCATATGTTAATGCACGCATGCTGAATTACATCAGTCACCATATTTCATCATGCATTTCAGATTCTTCATATCATATGTTAAATGCATGTATAAATTAAAAGATATAAGGGGAGATCTCCATGATTCTACTCTACAATGTGCATTGCTTTTCAAAGCAGATTCCTCACACATGCACATCTTTAGGGGGAGTTCTTCTATATCTTGCAATCAAATTCCTCAATGTTAGTATTTACACTTCATATGTCCATCCCCTTTGAAAACTTAACCTATATTGTCATCAATCACCAAAGGGGGAGATTGTAACTGCATCTAGTGCCCCTTTCTGATTTTGGTGTATTGAAGACTTATAGGTTAAGGGACTAATGTGTTTGTGAGTGTAAACAGGTTTATAAGTCTATGACGAGTTTGATATTTACATAGAAAGTCGACCCCTAAAAATGAATGTCTTTGATTAAAGACTTTGGCTTTCTGAAGACTTTGAAAGTGAAGAATTTGGTGTAACCATGAAGACTTGATATTCATGCAAGGATTATGAAGCGTGAAGACTTTTGTTTTCGTAGTTTCGTTTTTTCTCTTTCTTGAGTCATAGGAAACATCGTATTGTTAAAGGGGGGCAAGGTAAAACTAAGGAAAAGTTTCCAAGTGATGCTCATCTCAAAATCCTACACCTACCAATCCTTTTGAGTGAAGCCATAGGAAATCTCATACAGTTCAGTCAATTTCTTCAGTGACAAAGACGAATATCTTCTGGTCTCTGAGGAATTTGTTCTGACTATGGAGTTAGGAATTCGCTAGTGCAGATTGCCTACAAGTGAGGAACATGATAGCCCTGAGGCAATTGAGTCTCAAATTTCCGACCGTTGCTGTGCTATGTGCCAGCTGTCCTAAAATATCTACCCACCTAACGGTCACATCATTGAAGGGCATTTATGTCTTATCATGTCGGGTTGCTCTGAGAGAAACCGACACTAGTCATTGAGAGCATCCCATCCTCCGAGGACTTTGAGCGAAAATCATCAAGTGAGGAAAACCCAAACCCAAAAACCTACAAACCCGAAGTGATTGAGCATCACTGAAGAGATTGTTCCTATGTGGAACCGATGCTTGTTACCTTTGAGGACTGTGTATCCTCCAGACGGTTAGGCGTCATGGTCTAGAGCATCCAAGAGGAAATTGTGGATTGTCGAGTGGCCAAGTTTGTGAAGGTTTGGAAGTCACCTGAAGACTTACCACGAGTGATTGGGTGAGGTTTGTGTGACCTTAGCTCAAGGAAAATACGGTGAGGACTGTGTGTCCTGGACTATGTGTCCTCAGTTTTAAATACCTAGCTGCTCCAACCAGACATACAGCTGTCACAGTAGTTGGAACTGGTCTACGAAATCACTGTCTTCACCGAGCTACTGGTTCTATTTCCTCAACCCTTCCATTTCCTCATTCACATATTGTTGTACTTGATCATTACTGTTTGAAGACTTTGTGTGAAGACTTTCTCAATTTCCTCAATCCTATTTCTTCAACCAGTTTGTCTTTAGCATGCTTACCCTGTGTACGCTACTTGTACTCTGTGCTTGTTTTCATTTCATCATGATGACTGTGCTACTACTCTATTATACTTGCATCTGAGTACTTATTCCACTACTAAGTAGTTCATTGCTTAGGAATTTCCTCACCCTAAAATTCCTCAGCGACGAATTTGTAAAAATTGCCTATTCACCCCCCTTCTAGTCTACTTAACACACTTTCAATTGGTATCAGAGCAAGGTACTCCCTTGTTCTGTGTGATTTTGGTTTAACCACCTGGAGTTTTAGTTATGTCGACTGCAGGTATGATCAAGGTCTCTGTTGGGTGCCCTACCTTTGATGGGACGGACTACCCCTACTGGAAGAATAAGATTTGCATGCATCTTGAGGCAATTGACAACAATCTCTGGTACGTTGTGAAAAATGGCGTTCCCTCCATCACTCCTTCCATGAACGTTGTTGATGTGAAGAGATTCAAGCAACTCGACTCTCAAGCGGAGAATATCATATGTGGCCATCTGAGCAAAGGACAGTATGGCAGAGTGAGTGCTTTGCGGACAGCTAAGCTTATCTGGGATAGACTGTCAAAGGTCAATGAAGGAGTCTCAACACAACGTGACTCTCGAGTTGACGTTCTTCGCAATCTCTTCAACCGCTTCAAGCGACTCGACAATGAAAATGTTCAGCAAACTTTCGATCGCCTCACTGACATCTCAAATGAGCTTCAAGCACTTAGTGCCACTAACATCACCGACCATGAGGTGGTGAAGAAATTGCTGAGATCGCTTGATTCCTCATTCGACACTCTTGCACTGATGATTCAAGAGCATGGAGACTACAAGTCACTTGATCCCACTCATATCCTTGAGAGGCTAAACACTCATGAGTTCCAACTTGCTGAGAAGAGAGTCTCTATGGACCGAGCTATGGCAGATCACGCGCTCTGAAGGCCAAGGTAGTCTCTGAATATTGAGGTGAGGATTCTGATAGCAGCCTTGGTGATCCTGAAGAACTAAGCCAGGAGCTAGCAATGCTCGTGAGGAAATTCTAGAAGTTCTCAAGGCGTGGTCGCTTTGGTAAATCCTTAAGAAGTGATGACATAAGATCAGATTCCTCATCCCGTGACTACAAGAAGAGAACTTGCCACAAATTTAAGAAACCTGGTCACTACATTCAAGATTGTCCTCTGTGGGAAAAGGAATCAAAGAAAAAGAAATACAAGGATTACAGTTCTGATGACTCAAAGAAGAAGAAGAAATATTCAAAGTCCTCATCATCAAAATCCTCGAAGTCTTCAACCCACAAAAAGAGCAGCTCCAAAAAGGCTCGGGTATTCATTGGCAAGGAAATGGACTCGGAAGCTGAATCTGAAGAAAATGAGGAAGAGGAGGCATCTGAGGAGTCAGAATCTGGTGTGACAAGCCTAGCCCTCGCTACTGCGTTCGTCGGCAAGTCCATCTTCAACTCTGAGGAAAATTAGTTCCCCAACACTGCTGATGACGGCGATGATGACTATGCTCCCACCTATTGCTTCATGGCAAAGGGTACCAAGGTACTCAAATATCCCTCCTCTGAATCAAATGAGGATGAATCTGATGAAAACCTCAAGCCTAGCTACTCTAAACTTGCTAAGATTGCTGTGAGACAACAAAAGGCTTTTGAAAAGGTTCAAAATATGCTAGACAAAAGCGATGACCTATTGGGTGAAGAAATGGATCGCACTCAAACCTTGACTAATAATCTTCAGAGACATCAGTCTAAGTTTGACAATCTTCAAAGTCATCATAACACTCTCTTATCTGATCATGAAAAGCTTTCTTATGAATTTCTTCAAAGAAAGCGAGATCTTGAAAAGCTAAGGGAGACTTATGAAGATCTTCAGAAGGAGCATGATTCATTGCTTGCTCAACAGATCAGTGCCGCTCAGGAAGAATTCATTCCACCATGTTTGAAATGCATTGAAAGAGAATCTGCTAATTCTTCACCTGAAAGTTCAAATGCTTCTATTGCTGCAAATTCTTCAACTGTCTCTGCTATCACTAATTCCTCATCTGAGGATGCTGCTATTATCACTGACAATGCAGGGCTGAAGGAATTGTATGTGACAGGCATGTACAAAAGTCTCAAAGGGCATCAGGCTCTTTTTGATGTGCTTAAAAAGCAGATCCTCAACAGGAACCCTAGGAAGGAGGGTATTGCCTTTGAGAGGAAACTCAATGCTAATGGAACCTACTGGAAACCTGAGCAGTATCCTGAAAACTTCATGGGTTGCTGCAAAGGGACCTCCCGTAGATCCATCTACTCTATCTGGCTTTACATGTGAATCTTCATATTCTTCTGATGAGTCATTTGACTCCAACTACAAACTGTTCAAAAATCAAAATGGTGAAGTATTTGCTAGATATGTTGGCACTAACTGCAGGAACGGTCCCCCTATGAAGAAAATCTGGGTTCCCAAAAGGTGCCTTGAGAGTCTTCAGGTGAATGTCATCATGACACCGCTTGTGAAGAATAGGAACCCTAGATAAAATTCTTCATATGGATCAAAGTCCTCATATAAACATCATCGTGCTAACACTTCCTTTTTGTAGGGATATCATAAGGGATATGAATATGTGCATTATTCTTCAAATCATTATGTTCATAAGTCCTCGAAGAATTTCTCTGCTTATTCATATGCTTACCCTAACCCCTCTTATGTGAAACAAAGTGGACTGGCGTCTATGCCACCTTTCTCATATGGAGCTCGCAGAATGATGAACTCTTTGCCACCCCTCTAGATGTGGGTGGTGAAGAAAAAGAACTAATCTCTTATGCAGGGTCAGGTCCCCAGACGAACTTGAGCATCTGAAGAATTTGCTGGAGACCTGAATATGCTTGAAAGGACGCAAGCTAATCATGAAGAAATGATTCATTTCTCACGTCCTCATTCTACTATATCTGTTCTATTCCTTGATGAAACTAATCTGGTGAATTTGATGTCATATTCTTCACTGATGAAGTATATGAGTTCATAAGATGCACTAATTCATCTGCAGGATGATCAACCAAAAGCTACTGAGTGGGTCCTCGACAGTGGATGTACAAACCACATGACTGGTGACAGGAACTTATTGATGGACACTGTTTTATCTCCGTCGCATCTAAAGCATATCACCTACGATGACAAAGGCAAAAGCAAGGTATTGGGACTAGGTAAGGTTGCGATCTCAAAGGATCAACACATGGACAAGGTCATGCTTGTCGAGTCCTTAGGATTCAACCTCATGTTTGTCTCAATGCTTTGTGATCTTGATATGGTTGTTGTCTTTGGCAAGTATCGTTGTGTTGTGATCATGTAAGCTGACCATTCCAAAGTCTTCGAAGGCTTTAGGAGAGGAGGCTTCTATATTGTTGATTTCTCTACAGGACTACAACCTGCTACATGTCTACTTGCAAAAGCTTCAGAAGGTTGGCTATGGCATCGACGACTTGGTCATGCTGGCATGAGGAACTTGCACACTCTCGCGAAGAAGAAGCATGTCATTGGCATCAAGGATGTCAAATTCCTCAAGGATCACCTGTGTGGAGCTTGTGAAGCTGGAAAGATGACCAAGGCCAAGCATCCCTCAAAGACTATCATGACTACCACTTGTCCATTTGAATTGCTTCACATGGATCTCTTTGGTCCTACTCATTATGCCACATCATCTTTATATGGCTTTGTTATTGTTGATGAATATTCTCGTTACACATGGGTGCATATCATCACTTACAAAACTAAAGTGCAGGAAGTCTTCAAACGATTTTCCTTGAGGGCTTCAACCAACTTTGGTGTGAAGATCAAGCACATCATAAGTGATAATGGGACTGAGTTCAAGAATACTAGTCTTGATGAATATCTTGATGAACTTGGTATTACTCATGAGTTATCTGCTCCCTATACTCCTCAGCAGAATGGCGTCGTGGAGCGCAATAATAGGACTCTTGTTGAGATGGCTCGCACTATGCTTGATGAATACAAGACGCCTCTTTGCTTCTGGCCTGAGGCAATTGATACTGCGTGCCACATCATCAACAGGGTATATCTTCACAAATTCTTCAAAAAGACCTCATATGAACTCCTCACTAACAAGAAACCCAACATGAGTTATTTCAAAGTCTTCTGTGCTAAATGTTGGATTAGAGATCCTCATCACAATTCTAAATTTGCACCGAAAGCACATGAAGGTTTTATGCTTGGTTACGGAAAGGACTCGCACACCTACAGAGTCTTCAACACCGTTCATCACAAGGTTGTTGAAACTGTAGATTTGCGGTTCGATGAAACTAATGGCTCGCAAAGAGAGCACCTACCTCCTGTGCTAGATGAAAAGTCACCTGAGGAATCCATCAAGTTCAAGGCTACAGAGGATGTCATTCCTACCGAAGAATCTGCTGAAGAAGTCATTCCAGAACGTGAAGAACATCATGCTGGTGCACCTGAAGAAAGTGTCTCTGAAGAAAATGCCGAGCCAACTCAACTCGTCAACCCGCTCATCCTCGCATTGCAAATGAAGTGCAGATCGAGAAAATCATCAGCGACATCAATGCACCAGGTCCTCTCACACGCTCAAAGGCTTCACATTTGTCTAACTTTTGTGGGCACTTCGCTTTTGTCTCTATCACAGAGCCCACCAAAGTAGATGAGGCATTTCTGGAGCCTGATTGTGGATTCAAGCGATGCAAGAGGAATTACATCAATTCGAGCTCAACAATGTCTGGGAACTTATCAAGCGACCAGACCCTCGCAAGCACAATATCATTGGCACCAAATGGATCTACCGCAACAAGCAAGATGAAAATGGCCTTGTGGTGAGGAATAAGGCACGGCTAGTAGCTCAAGGCTACACACAGGCTGAAGGAATTGATTTCGATGAAACTTTTGCACATGTTGCTAGACTTGAGGCTATTTGCATATTGCTTTCTTATGCTAACCATCATAATATCATCTTATATCAAATGGATGTGAAAAGTGCATTCCTCAATGGTAATCCCAGGTTTTGAAGATCCAAAGCATCCTGGCAAAGTCTTCAAACTCAATAAGGCCCTCTATGGCCTCAAGCAGTCCCCTCGGGCGTGGTATGATACTTTGAAGGAATTCCTCATGAAGAAAGGCTTCAAACCCAGTTCACTTGACTCAACTCTTTTCACCAGAACCTATGATGATGAATTATTCGTGTGCCAAATATATGTTGATGACATTATCTTTGGCTGTACTGGCCAATGTTACAGTGACGAATTTGCCTATATGATGAGTGAGGAATATCAAATGTCTATGATGGGAGAATTGAAAATCTTCTTAGGTCTTCAAATTCGTCAACAACGCAATGGCATCTTCATATCTTAGGAGAAATACCTTAAGGATGTATTGAGGAAATTCGGCATGCAAGATTGCAAAGGCGTCAAAATCCCTATGCTCACAAATGGCCATCTATGCACTGATGAAAATGGTATTGACTTCGATCAAAAGGTATACCGCTCCATGATTGGCTCTTTATTGTATCTATGTGCATCTAGGCCAGATATTATGCTTAGTGTTTGCATGTGTGCCCGATTTGAAGCTACACCGAAGGAATCACACCATAAGGCTGTGAAGCATATTCTTCGATATCTACCTCACACTCCAACACTTGGATTATGGTATCCCAAGGGCTCGGGTTTTGATCTCATTGGATATTCTGACTCTGACTATGCTAGTGATCGTGTGAAGTCAACATCAGGCACATGCCATTTCCTCGAACGATCCCTGATATGTTGGTCCTCGAAGAAATGGAACTGCATGTCACTCTCTACTGCTGAAGCTGAGTACATTGCTGCTGGTTCGTGTTGTGCTCAATTGCTATGGATGAAGCAAACCCTCAAGGACTACAATATCAATGTGAAGAACGTGCCACTCTACTGTGACAATGAGAGTGCCAGCTCATAACCTAGTTCAGCACTCGAAGACAAAGCACATCCATATTCATCATCATTTTCTTCGAGATCATGTGTTGAAGGGCGACATCTCTATCGAGCACGTGAAGACTGAAGAACAGCTAGCCGATATCTTCACAAAGCCCTTGAATGAGAAGAGATTTAGCAAGTTGCGGTGTGAGCTAAATATCTTAGAATCTTCAAATGTCCTTTGGAAGGGACACACATCCTAACACTTATGCAAAATTGATGACTTAGATGTGCAACACACGAAGTAACGTTTTCTTCAATCAATGAAGACTAACCCTCTAAGTGTGAACAAATTAACGAAGAATTTGATTCTCAGAGCCCTACGATAATTATACACAGCGTCTGAAATCATCACTCTTATACGGTGGGTCTCGCCACCAACAAAAGTTGAAAATCTTAAATTTGAGTTTTTCTTCATTTTTGAAATTCCTCAGTTGTTCAAATTCTTCAACTTTGCAATGTCTTCACTCTTTCCGACTCTGTTCTTCATTGACTATATATATTCAGTCCTCTACAACATTCACTCATTGCTAATTCTTCAAGTTGACTTTTCTGCTAAGTGAATGTGATCGGACCCTTCGCCCTCTATGCTAAACTCAACCCAGTATGTTCACAAATTCTTCATGTGCATTCTATTTGAAACCCGTTCAAAATCTTCACTGTGTCCTTGTCAGCTGAAGAATTTGCGAACGAAACTTTAAAATATTCTTATCTGAATTTTCGGCTTTTGCCGCTCAAACCGTTCCACATCCCACGATATGATTATCCTTTTCACCCACGATCTCCACCTCACTGTACGTGGGTGACACTTGTCCCTAGGATGTGAAAGGTCAGGGGCACGTTCGTCCATTTTCCTTGGACGAGCGGTTTTTCACCTCGGCTATAAATACCCCTCACCCTCCTCAGACCGCATTTACCCCGCTTGACCTCACTTCCCTCGCTCGAGCTTTCTGACCTAGCGCCGCTGCTACTTCCATCGTCGCCAGTGAGGAAGAGCTTCACTGCCTCGACCTTGTCGCCGTCATACTCGCGCCGGCTGCAAAAATCTTCACTCCGCCGCCACCGTAGTTGTCTTCCGCCGCCAAGTTAGGGCGTGGAAGATCTGACGGACGAACTACCCATCTACAACTCCCAGTTCGTCGTGTTCTTCGTCAAGGGTAAATAAAATTTATTTTTACTGCCCTTGTTGTTTCTGATGATCTCCACAAAATCTTCAAAAGGTGTTTTTCTTTAACTTCCACACTCTTAAACACCACACATGCATATGTTCTTGATTTGTTTCTCTATGCAACGTTTTTCTTCAAGATCCCTCAATTGTGTGGATTTCAATCTATACAACTCTGGAACCTAAGTCAATGACCGCTTGGTGAAATTCCTCAAGACACTCCTGGTCAAATTCCTCAAACTTGTTCCTTGTGAAAAACTTCTGAGAAGACATATGGCCTCTCCAAATTCTTCGCACCTATACTCTATTCACAGGTACACATGTCCGCTGCTGACTCTCTAGGTTCTCATCAACTTAACTCATTTGCAGCGTTCCTCGAAGACAAATTGCATACCTCGTCAGAAAATTCCATTGTTCAAAATCATCAGCTGAAGAAAATGGCCGATGGCAAGAAACCTTAGAAGGGAGGCAAGAGGACATAAGTGAATACTGCTTTTGAGATCCCAGATGACATCTATGAGGAATATTGCACTCTTGATAAAGCCAAACATGGCAAGGAGAACAAAAATCAGCGCAAGGTGCGCATTCAGAGGATCCGAAAGAGATGGGCACGGGAATGGAGGGAGTACAGATATGTTACTCCAAAATACATGAAGAAATTCGCTTTACACCCTCCTTGCCCAAGACCTCCATTGGTACCTAGGCAAGAAGCTGATCCCACTAGCCTCAAGCGCGATGGCGACTATCCAGATGAATGGGCCAAACGGCAAGCCAAGTTGGCCAAAATGGCCAAAGAAGCGGTGAAGAAATTCAATGAAGATGTTGTTGCTGCCGCTGCTGAGGCCTCTGCTAGCAAGCCCAAGAAGGCTATGCCCAACAAGCCTGCGCACAAGCCCAGTTCCTCAGCAATGCCCTCACGGCAAAGCTCATCAAGCCCTCACGGCATATTCCTCAAGCAGCTCCAGTTCCCATGGTTACAAAACCTTCAGCTGCTGCTGCAAAGTCCTCACCACCTGTGCATCTTGCCTCTTGACAAAGAACCACTGGTATCTCTATTGCTTCAGGAGCATCTACAAGTTCTTCAGCTCCTCCTCGGTCCTCAACAGGCCCGACTTGGCTAAAGACAAAGGCCACTGTTGGATGAGGCACAAGGACAAGTCCTCACAAGAAGCAGGTTGCCTTACATGTGCCGTCTAGTGAAGACGAAGCTGATGATGAGGAACTAGCAGAAATCATTAGAGACAGAAAACAAAGGGCCGCTAGAGCCAAAGGCAGCAATGTGCCTCTTCTATTGGATCCCAAGTTGGTCCTCGATTTCATTGATCTCTGGCACAAGGACCCTAACACTCCTATGCCTGATTTCAATCTCACACATAGACAAAGTCATTTGTTGACAACCTTCATAGGCGAAGAAAAATAGAAGTTTGAGAAGGCCAGCAACTGAAGAAAGCTCAGTACAAGAAGGAGCGATTTCTGAAGAAGCATGTTGTCACTATGACTCCTGATGAACTTGTGGCCATGCAAGCTGAGATCAAAGCACTCGGTGATGAATTTGACGCATACCGTGCAAATTGGCTAGGAGCCAAGGTTAGATTTGTCAGAATGGCGAAGGGATTCACTTCAAATGTTGCAGCTTCAATGCAATGTGAAATTCCTCAAGCTGAAGCATATGCTCAGCCAACTGAAGAACATGCAAGTACAGCTGATGAAAATCAGGTTGTTGATGATTCTGAAAGCACGAGGGCTGATGAAAAAAATACCAGCCACTGAAGAAACTGCCAGGGCAACCCCTTGTGTTGCGCCTGAAGATCAAGCCAGGCCAGTTGAAGAATCTGTTGCTGCGCATGAAGAAACTGCACCAATTTCCTCTGCTCCTCCTGCACAGACGTCAAGTCCTGCCCTTCCTTCTACACCAGAAGTGAAGAAAACCAAAGCTGCAGAGCGAGCAGCTGTGAAGAAAAGGAAAGCATCTGCTTCTTTAGAGTCTTCAGCTCCGAAGAAAGTGAAGACTTTGAAAAGCTCATATGCAAATCCCATAAATGTTGTTCCTCTATCAAACATGTCATCAAAGGAGATTGTTCCCTTTCGTGAGCAATATGTGATTCCAAGTGAATCTGATGAAGAATATCCTTCTGCTGCCACGTCAGAGCAGATTGATGAAGAAATTGAAGTGGACAACATCACTTCAACTCCACTGGTATCATCGCTCATGCCTTAGTTCACTGCTGAAGAGGCTGGCATTGAAGAAATAGATGATGAAGATGAAGACGTGGATATTGGGTCTACAACTCTGATTCTGAATGATGACTACTGGGAAAGTCATCACCCCAATTCACCACTCTACACCCCTCTGCAATAGACTCCTCAGTCCCCGGCTCAAACTAAAGAAATTCACACGGGCTCTGAAGAACATCAAGCTTCTATTCTCACTATTCCTGAAGAAGTTCCAGCCACTAGTGCTGATGTAAATGTTGTTGAAGAAATGGAGACCCAGGCTACTGTTGATGACCTTGTTTCTGAAATTCCTCAGCTTGCAGCTCCAGAGTCTGTGATTCAAGAGGTTGTGATGATTTCAACTGACAATCCTCAGCCCAAGCCAGAGAATCCTTACTCCAAGAAGCAGAAGTTGAAGGCTGATGATTTCTTCAATGAGCACATTTTCTTCACTGACTACAATCCTTATGACTTCGCTCATCTTCCTCGCAAGCGTTTTTGGATTGCTAGCCAGATGAACTTCTATTCCTCACTGTTGTTTGATAAGGACAAAGTTTTTGACCATGAGCATATTCCTCATGTTGATATGGTGTCTCTACCTTGCTTCACCCTAGTCCTCAGTGTTCTTCATGACGCTGGGCTGCTCAACTTCTGCACCGACATCTGCGACTGGAATGAAGAACTCATTCTTCAGTTCTATGCCACGTTGCATATCACAGACAATGTCGAAGATGTGAATTCATGGGTGTTGGACTGGATGACAGAAAACACTCACTATAAAGCTCCAGCTTCTGAATTGCTTCATGCCATCCCAGTCAGTCCTCCTCCTGAAGGTGCATTGCTCATTTATGCTGAACCTGAACTCTCCAACCATCTGATGCAAATGCTGATGAAGCCATTGAAGCCAGGCCAAGCTCCAAGGACCAAATTCCTCGTCAAGGAATTGCTCTATGTGCCAAGGACTGTGTACATGATATTGACCAAAACCCTCAGCCGATCAAAGGCCACAACTCTAATGAAGAAGAGGTTGTTGGCATCATGAAGAATCTGTTTTTCAACATCATACATGGTATTCCTATCAACTACCACGATTTCTTCATGAGGATTTTGGTCAATGTTGCTCCTTTGAACTGAAGCCTTACGCTCCCTGGATCATGAGATTCATCAGATCAAGGTCTTCAATCAACTACAAGGCTGACGTTCTCAATCATGGTAGCTAGTTGCCCCCAATAGAGGTCCTCAAACGGCATGTTTCCTCAGCTGATGAGAAGGGCAAGGCTGCTGTTATTGATGAAGGCACTCGTCCATTGGATGGATAGTTTTGCAAAGCTGCATCCTATTCCACCAATGATGACTCTTCCACTCATGACACTGTCGTAAATGCTTCAAAGCAAAATTCTCAAGCCACTTCTCCGCGTGTGATGATTGATTGTGAGCTTCTCCTCAATCTTCATCAGAAGGTTGATCGCCACCACAAGTGGGCCAAGAGACATTTTGGTGCTATTCTTCAGAACATGACTGTTACACAAAATTCAGTGAAGAAGAACCACTACTTGCATCAAGTCTTCGACCGCACTTGGGCCATACTCTCTAGTCTGTATTCTACTAAAGATCTCAAGGATATGGACTTCCAACAGGACTTTGACTGGTCACATCCACCTTCGAAGAAATTCAAGAAGGTCAAAGTTCCTCAGCTCGTCACAAGTTCATATTCTTCATCGCGCGAGACGGACTCAACTGAAGAATTGGACGACACCGCGGTAGGCCATACTTCAATGGATGACCCCAACAACGCTGGTGCTCCTCCATCGACATCGTGATGATATTCTTCAGGGGCGTTGGTCCTCATTTTTCGTCCCTTTTGGTCATTCAATGACAAAGGGGGAGAAATGTGAGTTAGTCTTCAAGCGGGTCTCTATATATGGGCTTTTTTTTGCTAAGTTACAACTCTCGTTCTTCTGAAGTATTTGTTGGATCAAGTTGTAAACTTAAGTCCTATGGTGGTTTGATACTTTTGCTCTATTTTTATGCATGCTATTTCCTCATATGTTAATGCACGCATGCTGAATTACATCACTCACCATATTTCGTCATGTATTTCAAATTCTTCATATCATATGTTAAATGCGTGTATAAATTACAAGATATAGGGGGAGATCTCCATGATTCTACTCTACAATGTGCATTGCTTTTCAAAGCAGATTCCTCACACATGCACATCTTCAGGGGGAGTTCTTCTATATCTTGTAATCAAATTCCTCAATATTAGTATTTAAACTTCATATGTCTATCCCCGTTGAAAACTTAACCTATATTGTCATCAATCACCAAAAAGGGGGAGATTGTAAGTGCAGCTACTGCCCCTTTGTGATTTTGGTGTATTGAAGACTTATAGGTTAAGGAACTAATGTGTTTGTGAGTGTACACATATTTATAAGTCTATGACGAGTTTGATATTTACAAAGAAAGTCGACCCTTAAAAATGAATGTCTTCGACTGAATACTTTGGCTTTCTGAAGACTTTGGCTTTCTGAAGACTTTGAAAGTGAAGAATTTGTTGTAACCATGAAGACTTGATATTCATGCGAGGATTATGAAGCGTGAAGACTTTTGTTTTCGTAGTTTTGTTTTTTCTCTTTCTTGAGTCATAGGAAACACCGTACTGTTAAAGGGGGTCGAGGTAAAACTAAGGAAAAGTTTCCAAGTGATGCTCATATCAAAATCCTACACCCACCAATCCTTTCGAGTGAAGCCTTAGGAAATCTCATACAATTTAGTCAATTTCTTCGGTGACAGAGACGAAGATCTTCTGGTCTCTGAGGAATTTGTGTGACTGAGGAGTTAGGAATTCGCCCTATAAGTGAAGAACATGATAGCCTTGAGGTAATTGAGTCTCAAGTTTCCGACCGTTGTTGTGCTATGTGACAGCTGTCCTAAAATATCTACCCACCTAACGGTCATATCATTGAAGGGCATTTATGTCTTATCATGTCAGGCTGCTCTGAGAGAAACAGACACTTGTCATTGAGAGCATTCTATCCTCCGAGGACTTTGAGCGAAAATCATCAAGTGAGGAAAACCCAAACCCAAACACCTACAAACCCAAAGTGATTGAGTATCGCTGAAGAGATTGTTCCTGTGTGGAACCGACGCTTGTTACCTTTGAGGATTGTGTATCCGTCAGACGGTTAGGCGTCATGGTCTAGAGCATCCAAGAGGAAATTGTGGATCGCCGAGTGACCGAGTCTGTGAAGGTTTGGAAGTCACTTGAAGACTTACCACGAGTGATTGGGCGAGGTTTGTGTGACCTTAGCTCAAGGAGAATACAGTGAGGACTGTGTGTCCTCAGGTTTAATTACCTAGCCGCTTCAACAGATGTACGACAGTCACAACAGTTGGAACCGGTCTACCAAATCACTGTCTTCACCGAGCTACTGGTTCTATTTCCTCAACCCTTCCATTTCCTCATTCACATACTGTTATACTTGATCGTTACTGTTTGAAGACTTTGTCTGAAGACTTTCTCAATTTTCTCAATTCTATTTCTTCAGTCAGTTTGTCTTCAGCCTGCTTATCATGTGTTTACGCTACTTGTACTCTGTGCTTGTTTTTATTTCATCATGATGATTGTGCTACTACTCTATTATACTTGCATCTGAGTACTTATTCCGCTGCTAAGTAGTTCGTTGCTTAAGAATTTCCTCACCCTGATATTTCTCAGCGACGGATTTATAGAAATCGCCTATTCACCCCCCTCTAGTCGACTTAACGCACTTTCAGGAAGCTATGAAGAGGTTTCTCAGATGCACAAAAACACGGCGCCACAATCCGGCGGCCACACCTGCAGTAGCCCGCGCGTACAATTCGACGCCCCAAATTTACAGCACAGTAGCCCGCGTGCACACCCGCGCGCTAAAATTTTCTATGCACACTTTATTTTACAGCGTCTGCTGGAGCGTGCCAACGGCCGCGCGCGCACCAAATTGTCGATTTTTGCAGCGCGCGGGATGTCTACCGCGCCTGTTGGAGATGCTCTAATATACAAAATTGATTCTACTAATCGAACACTAGGATCGGGGTATATTGGTTGAAAAGATTTTTGAGTGAATTCAGTCCTTTAAACTAAAAAGGGAGGGAGCACTTATTTCGCTTTCACAGCACTAAGCTCCAGGGAGGCGGGCGTTGAATCGGCACTTGGCTAGTTGACCGAGCGGCCGCGTTGTCATCTCCAATTCCATCCATTTCTTGGCGACTCTCCTGGCGATGGGTTTCAGCGTCGGGGAGACGCTCGCGTCGTCGGTGGTGAAGGAGGCGGTGAACATGATCCGCGTCGCGGCCGAGCGCGAGGCGGGCCTGCTCTGGAGCTTCAAGGACGACCTGGGGGCCATGGGGGACACGCTGGAGACCATCCACGCGGCGCTCAGGGACGCGGACGCCGCCCAGGGGCCGGCGCCGGCGAGGATGGACGAGAGGACGCGCCTGCTGCTCGGGCGCCTCAAGGCGGCGGCGCAGGACATCGAGGACCTGCTGGAGGAGTTCGCGGACGCCGGCGCCCGGGGCCGCCGCAGCAACTGGCTCCGCGAGGTTCGTGTTTTTCGCATTCGCTAATTTGGCGCACCGGAAATTGACATGTGTGCATCACTAACTCTGAAGCTGCAGTTTCCAAAGTGTGCAATTTTGTTAGCAAAATGTCGCTTTCCCTAATTTGGGAGTGGTGTGGTGATGGTGGATTGTTGTTCAGAGGAATTATAAGCTAACTGTAATTTACACGAATGTTTTTTCTGTATCTTCACATATTACTACACACCTGTAACCTTCCTCCCATAGTTTGCATTATAGGCTGGACAGTATGTTTCATACTTCCATTTTCACCATCTTTTTCCTACTGAACGGGCGTTAACTACTGCCAACAGGGGTCTCGCTGCTGCTATAATATATCTCTGTCGCGCAGTATCTTGGCTCACAAAATGAGGAAGATGAGGGAAAGATTAGGAAGAATTCAAGCAGATGCTGGACTTGCTAGATCCCATGGTGGCACGAGCAGCAATCTCCATGATCAGGATGATGGTATCAGCTGAAGAGAAACATGGTCAGATTTCAGAGAATATATTGTGGGGAGAGAGGAGGACAGAGAAGCAGTAGTGAGCACTTTGCTCAGGCACACTGAGAAAGAGCTCTCTGTTATCTCGATACATGGCTTTGGCGGTTTAGGGAAGACGACACTTGCCCGGCTGGCCTTCAATGCTGAGCCTGTGATTAGAGCCTTCGATTGTAGGGTCTGGATTCATGTGTCTATGAAATATGATTTGATTAAAATTGGGAAGTCGATACTTTCCAAACTTGAAGCAAATTGTTCTGGTGATTTGGATCACTTGAAGACACAACTGAAAGGATTGCTCAAGGACAAGACTTTCTTGATCGTTCTGGATGACATTTGGGAGGAAGACCCGCATGAACTGGTGAAGTTGATGGATTTTCTGAATGTTGGTGCAAAAGGAAGCATGGTCTTAGTTACTACACGATATGAGAAAATCGCTATAAACATGGACCCTGTTCTATGCCACAGGCTGGACAGTTTATCTGATGGAGAATGTTGGGATCTTTTTAAGGAAACAGCCTTCGTCTCTGAAGCCAAAGAAGCAAGACTGCAACACATCGGCAGAGATATAGTAAAGAAGTGCAAAGGTGTTCCTCTAGCTGTGAGATCGCTTGCATTTATACTAAAATTCAAGGAAGGGGTTGATGAGTGGGAAGATATCAGGGATAGTCACCTCTGGGAATTGGAGGAAAAACAAGATATATCTTTTGAGAGTGTCCTACCATCATTGAAGTTGAGCTTTCAACATATGTCTGCCACCTTGAAATTATGCTTTGTGTATTGCTCTGTCTTCCCAAAAGGCAGTTACATTGATAAGGACTTGCTGATCCAACAATGGATTGCACTTGGGTTTATTCGGCTTAATGAGTCGTTCCATCCTGAAAGGCACGGTGAGGAGTATGTTAAACAACTTTTGGGGATGTCCTTCCTTCAGATTTCAACTACACAAACACCTGAGTCACCCTGTAGGCTTTTATAAATATTTTCTCAAGTTTAGTTTCATTCTGTTCCTTATCAAATACCAGATAGTCTCATACCATGATCCAGTTCCGAATTTATGGAAGCAGAAGAACCAATATGTGAATTCAATATGCAATCATAGGTGTAGATGTCATCCAAGTGTTGTGATTATTTATGAATATGCATCACTTGCAGCTACAGAACATTGTAGTATGTAGACTTGAAAATACGAGTGTATGTCGTGGGTGTTATCCAAACCAGCTCATCATACTTTTGTGTTGGATTGTTCTGTTGTTTTTGTCTTTAAAAGTGGAATTGCTCAGTATTTGGCTGGCACATGGTGTTTGTTTGTAACATTTTTCTTCCAGATTACCAGGAAATGTATTGAAGCACCAAATGTATTCTGTTTGCATGACCTAGTATATGACTTGGCAAGATCCCTGGCGATGGTGGACCTACTTTTCCTTGACACTGAGAGTAACCTTAAAGTTAGTTCCACACACAGTGATTGCCGTTATGCAGTGCTTACCAATTGCAGTCCAACAACTCTCCCTAACAAGATGATGCGAAAACTGAGGGCTCTCCATGTTAACGAATGGAAGCAAGAAAAGATCCCTAATTTGCTACTAAATTCTTGAGAGTCTTGAATTTAAGTGGATGTTCTCTTTTGGTGTTGCCAAGTCGCATCAAACAGTTGAAGCTACTGAGGTACCTTGATGCTTCAGGAATGCAAGATAAAACGCTTAATCACTTGAGCAGTCTGCAGAATTTACAGGCATTAAAGCTCTCAGGTAGCTTGATTGGGGCACTTCCACAGGACATGGGTTCTCTTGAGAAGCTGCGTTATTTAAATCTGAGTGGTTGTTCTAATCTTTTGGTACTGCCAGAATCATTATGTAGTCTTGGAAACTTGCAGTATCTAGACATGTCAAACTGCTCTGCAATTAAGGAGTTGCCTCCACATTTTGGCAATCTTTTTAGCCTGTCAACTCTGGATTTATCATCTTGTTGTGACTTAACAAAGCTTCCAGAGAGTCTCGGTAGCCTTCAAAAGCTTCGTGTTCTAGATCTTTCTAACTGTTGGAAACTTGATGCATTGTCTGATTCTTTTGCTAAACTTGATCATTTGAAGGGTCTAAATTTGTCATGTTGTTATGAACTTAAAGAGCTACCAGAACTATTTGGCAACCTTGAGACTCTGGATCTGTCAGATTGTCACAAGCTTCAGAAATTGCCTGAATCTATTTCTGGACTTAAAATTTTGAAGGTACTAATTCTATCTGACTGCTGGGAACTAACTGTACTTCCAGAGTCATTCGGGAATCTCAAACAACTCCAGTATCTAGACCTGTCAAGTTCTAAGATTTCTGCATTGCCTGAATCTGTTAGTGAACTTGTCAATTTAGAGTATATGAATATATCATGGTGCACGGATCTTCATGAGTTACCTGGTAACTATGGTAATTTAGTCAAACTTGAAGAGCTGAACATGTCATACATTGGCAATGGAAATGTCAACATTCCGAAGGGGATAGCTGAAATGTCTAATGTTATGGCCGGCCGGCTTAGGCCCGCAAGTTATCTTAGTTTTTATTTTCAGATTAGGCAAGTTATCTTAGGTTGATTCTTCTACAAGTTATCTAGAATATAAATATAGGTTGTAAGACTCTTTTTGAAGGCAAGCAATAAGAAGAATATTATCTCCTATTGCCCGGCTCCCTGAGGAGCCGGAACCCTAGCCGCCAACAGCCCTAGCCGCCGCCCTTCTCCTAGCCGCGACGGCGCCCTGCCGCCGGCGCGCCCGATCCTCGCCACGTCTCCCTCCATCCTTCTCTTACCACCTACGCCCTAGACCTGGTAGAGTACTTGATCCTACCAATTTGGTATCAGGTAACCGGGTTTCGACCATGTCTCCGCCAATTCCACCGCCACCACCACCGCTGCCCGCCAACTCCTCCACCACCGCCGCCTCTGCGCCGGGCGTCACGGCCTCGCTCTCAGCGGGCACCACTGCGTCGCTCTCAGCGCCGGTCCTAACGGCACCCGGCACCACGCCGGGCCAAGGGCAGCCACAGGCCCCCGTCCAACACTCGCCGCCGCCATCACCTCCCCCGCAGCCGCAACAGTTCACGTCGGAGGCCATGGCGGGCGTCCTCAACGACCTCGTCACCGCGGTTCAAGGGATCCGCCTCTACCTGGCAGGTCCGTACGGGCCGCCCCCACCACTCCATCCAGCCATGGCCGTGGGTCAGCAGGCGCTTCCGTGGTACTCGGCACCGGGGGCCATCACCGGACTCCATCCAGCCATGGCCGCGGGTCAGCAGGCGCTTCCGTGGTACTCGGCACTGGGGGCCATCACCGGAGGCTACCCGGCGCTCCCCGCCCCAGCGGCCGCACCGCCGCCTTGGGCGCAGTGGCCGCCGCAGATCGCGCCGGCAGCCCCGCCACTTCTCGCCACCACGGGGCCGCAGTGGCCCACCTGGACCGCGCCGGCCGCGCCGTCCTCCGTCGCGCCCTACCTTCCAGCGGCCTCAGAGCAGGGTCCTCCACCGGCCCCGCCCAGCCCTAACCTGGGCACCGGCGCCTCGGAGTAGGGCCAGACCCAGCAGCTTCTTCCGGCGTCACCGCCGGCCCCCACGCCGCAGGCGCCGGTGCAGCTCCACCAGGCGCCGCCGCCATCGACAGTACCACCACCCGCGCCTAGGGCTACGGGTCGGCCCCTGCACCAGGTGCAGTTTCCACCGTCACCATCGTCGATCCCCGCTTGGGCGACCGGCTCGTCTTCGGGGCCGGTCTATTCCACGGCGCCGGAACACCCGACGCCCTCCCTGCGGTTTGATCACCCCTCCAGCTCGGCGAACTACGCCCCGGCGCTTCCCGACCCAGCATACGCGCCGGCGGCGACTACGGCCGCCCCCGGGCACGGCGGGCCGACACCCCCTCGCTTCGCCAAACTGGACTTCGCCACCTACGAGGGCACGGAGGACCCCCTCAACTGGCTCAACCAGTGCGAGCAGTTCTTTCGAGGGCAGCGGACGCTCGCTTCGGATCGCACCTGGCTCGCGTCCTATCATCTTCGAGGCGCAGCGCAGACCTGGTACTACGCCCTCGAGCAGGACGAGGGCGGCATGCCACCATGGGAGCGCTTCCGGGAGCTCTGTCTCCTCCGGTTCGGGCCTCCTATCCGCGGGAGCCGACTGGCGGCCCTCGGCCGCTTACCTTTCACATCCACGGTGCAGGACTACGCCGACCGCTTCCAGGCCCTGGCATGCCACGCGCCGGGCGTCTCCGCCACTCAGCGCGCCGAGTTATTTGTGGGCGGTCTACCGGACCATATCCGCGTGGACGTGGAGCTTCGGGGACCCCAGGATCTCCAGTCGGCCATGTATTACGCCCGCGCGTTCGAGTGCCGCGCGGTGGCCATCCAGCAGGAATTACCGTCCCAGACTGCTGGGTCGCTACCCGGACCGGATTCCGCGTAGGGTCGGCCTGTGCAGGCTTCTGCGGCACCCCTCGCCGCGACCGCGGGGCGCCCGTTCCGCCGGCTCACCCCAGCTGAGATACTCGAGCGTCGCCGCCAAGGGTTGTGCTTCAACTGCGACGAACCCTACAAGCCCGGCCACGCCTGCCCGCGACTCTTCTAAATGGGGGTGGCAGACTACATTCCGGAGGACGCCGTCGCCGCTGACCTGGCCGCCCCAGATGTCGAGAAGGTGTTTGACGCTGGTTGATTACCTCGAAGAGTTCAAGCAAGCGCTTCCCCACCTTACAGCTCGAGGACGAGCTGTTTGTGCAGGCGGGGAGAAGTGTTATGGCCGGCCGGCTTAGGCCCGCAAGTTATCTTAGTTTTTATTTTCAGATTAGGCAAGTTATCTTAGGCAAGTTATCTTAGGTTGATTCTTCTACAAGTTATCTAGGATATAAATATAGGTTGTAAGACTCTTTTTGAAGGCAAGTAATAAGAAGAATATTATCTCCTATTGCCCGGCTCCCTGAGGAGCCGGAACCCTAGCCGCCAACAGCCCTAGCCGCCGCCCTTCTCCTAGCCGCGACGGCGCCCTGCCGCCGGCGCGCCCGATCCTCGCCACGTCTCCCTCCATCCTTCCCTTACAGGCTACGCCCTAGACCGGATAGAACCCTAGTTTCCTACCATCTAATCTCAAGATTCTGTTGGCAGATGGCCTTGTCAATTGGTCATGGGAAAATGAAGAAGATATCGTGTTCTTTAATGCTTTAAGTAGCTCCAGGTCTAGTTTTTTATTTACTGGGGAGAATAAACCAAGTGATTTAAGCATAAAGGATAATACTCTTCTAGTTGGAGATCTTGGGCGTGTGCAGAATCTTGCGGAAGTTGAGGAACTGCAATTATGGAAAAGGCGGCAGCTGCAGTCACTGATGGTCTCGGGGCATGGTTATGGGACTGGTACAGAACTAGCACAAGAACTTGTGCCTCAAGAGGCCGTGCTTGAGAAATTGCAACCTCCAAGGACACTAGAGCGGTTTGAATTGTTGGGCTGTACTTTTTGTACATTTCCTAGTTGGATGACAGACATTGCATCTTTCCTCCCAAACCTTGCTCACCTTGAACTACGCCATCTGGAAACATGTGTCTGCCTTCCACCTCTTGGACAACTGCCTAAGCTACATATGTTGGTGATATCTGACATGCCTCATATCAAGGAAGTCAATCAAGAATTCTCAGGGGGTGCTAGACCATTTCAGAAGTTAAGAAACATTGTGATAGAGAATATGCCAAACCTGGAAAAATGGCACACAGATGCTACTGTAAGTGGCAATGATGTGGAATTGATGTTCCCAGTTCTTCATCATCTGAAGATACACAAATGTCCAAAGTTGAGATTTCAGCCGTTCCTTCCTCGATCTGTGTCATTGGAAATTTATAGAAGCAATCAAGTTCTATCGTCAGGAGTTCAATCAACTGGCCTGCCAACAATAAGGGTGCTGATCGATTCCTGCACATTATCTTCTGATGGTTTGATAGGGTTGCAGTCTCTTACCTCCCTCAAGTTCCTCGGTGTGCGCCACTGCATAGGTCTGGATAACTGGAGAGATAGCATTGACATGCTAACTTCACTGAAGAGTTTAGATATAGCTATGAGCAATGTTCCTGAATGCTTGGGAGGTGTCACTTCACTGGAGTGTCTGAAAATCCGTAACTGCCCAGTAAATTATAACACTCTAGAGCAAGTACTACATCTTACTGCATTGGTGGACCTGTCAATTTGTTGTAGCCAACCGACTAAATTAGTAAATGAACAAGAGGTAAGAAGCATAATCAACAAGACACGTTTTTTCTTACTTTGACACGCTTCACTCTTCACAAAATGATACAGATCAGTATAGAAATCACATATATTTCAAGTAGGGCATTGCATGCTGTCATTTAACATTGTAATCTGTCAAATCATAGACCCATGAATTGAAAAAGATAATTTTGTGTGCCAACAATATGCAGTTTCTGGTGGAACCAGGTTTCAAGTAGAATTCTGAATGACAAAAAGAACACAAATGGACAATAAACCTCAACAAAATGTAGGAAAAGAATCATAGTTTCTGATAGTTTGGCATCTTCTTTTTACAGGTCAATTGGTTGACGAATATGCCATCCTGTCTCAAGAATCTTGTAAATCTTGAGCCTGACAATTTCATTGGCTGTGACCGACTTCCCTTCCTTGGCTGTCTAGAAAAGCTACGTTCATTGACACTACGACAGATGCCTGATCTCAAGACAGTGCATCAGGATATTTCCGGGGGCAGCAATTGTTTGCCGATGCTACAAACCCTCAAGATAGGGAGCATGCCTAATCTTGAAAGGTGGACTACCGCGCATGCTACTGCAGCACATGCTACTCATGTGAGGATCTTCCCTGATCTTCAACTACTCAAGGTTTTTGACTGTCCAAAGCTTAAGTTTGTGCCATTTCTTCCAGTCTGCTCAAAGTGCATTATCAGTGTGACTAGTGAGGTAATAGTGCCGGAGCACCATGATGATCCTCCCTGGGACATGCCCACATCAGAACTATTCTGCTTCTATTTACATGGTAGATGCACAGGACTCCAATACTTCAAATTCCTGAGATTACTATCAGTTTATGGCTGTACAAATATGAGCAGTTGGCAAGAAAGCATCCTCCTCCTTACCTCCCTTCAGAAACTGGAGTTGCATGAGAGCGACATGCCTGGATGGTTGTGTAAACTCTCCTCGCTGTGTGAACTTCACATCATAAAGAGCAAACCACCGCTCAACCTATCCCAGTTTGTTTATGATCGTCACCAGATTGCCTTAAGAATCGAGGATTGCCAGGGGACACTCAAGCAGGTGCCTTCTGTAGTGATTTTGGACATGATAAGACACATCACTTCTGTGGAAATAATTGGTGTAAGTTCTGTTCAGCACCTTAAATATACGGACATACCATTTTTTAATGTTTTTGATACAAAAGTTACACAATTACTTTCTTCCTAATTGTTAGCCGATGTCAAGGTAACTGTGCAAGATCCATTTCTGAATTATACTTTTCACCTGTGCTATTACTTGACACCCCATGCAGAAGTGTGATGTGCTTCTTTTTATGCGCAAGATGCTATCGAAACAATGATTCTGTAACACCATACTAGTAACTAGAATTCCAAATCATCCTCTTCTTTTGGGTAACATTCATGTAATCAAACCATTTTTCCTTAAAAAGATGTATTTAAATATTGTGTAGCGCAGTCAAACAGTGACTTCAAGATTTTGGGATAATCTTATTTCATTCAGTGACATGACAAGATGGTCACTTCCATCCCTCATCTTGTTCTAATGCTCTAGCATTTTGACGTCAGTGTGAGCCAATAATGAATGCAGAGTGGCGAAATGGTGAACTCTTCAAGTGCAAACTTCGAAAGTCCAGTGAGGTCAGTATGGCTTGATTGACCTACTTAAATGCTTTGGCTCATGTAGACATCAGATTGACCTTGTCGGTCTAATAGAAGATGGCATTCTAATTTAAAGCACCTATTTACCCTCACTCATAACATTTATCATGTTACTCATTACTCTTGGTGTAGTATTCATTATGATTATTCTAGTCCCGTACACAAACATGGAAGCACTCATATGGATACGGAAGGACATGGATATCTCACGAAATGATGGTGAAAAGTCACCTTGGAATCATAGAATGTCATGTACGGATATACCCGAGGTCAATTCTTTGAAGCTAGTTTGACAATATACTAGAGAATGGAGGCAGCACATGGTAGGGCTTTAGGGGGTGTTTGGTTAGGTTGGAGGTGGCTTTTGTCTTATAAGAAAAACCCAAAAGAAACATGTTTTTTGTAACCTGTTTATGTTCTTTTGGCTTTGGCTTTTGGCTTATACTACTAGCTCTATGCTTTGGAAGAAGCTTGTATTTCAGAAGGGGTTTTTTTTTTTTGAGAGAGAAGAAGAAACTTCTTCAACCAATATGCCCTAAGGGACGGCCATGCATAACTTAGAAATCACACGTGGAAGGGGAGGGCAATTATCTAATATCTAATCAGTTTGCCAAACGACCTACGATATTCCTACAACAGAGAGCCCAC
>NC_041393.1:40949180-40991349 GCF_002162155.2 Triticum dicoccoides
TTGCAACAGACAGTCCAGAGCCCAACCAAACATGCCCTTATACTCGTGCCCCTTACGAGACTGCACAGTTTTCTTATTTCCACGATAGCTGATATTACTATGCTACAAAGAGTCACAAACTTAACAAAGTAGACTGAAGATTTTCACTTTGCTGTTGCAGTGGTACATGCCGCGTGCAGATGCTGGGTCACTGCCGACCATCCTTGGCACATGGCAAGAGGTGCAAGCAGAAAACGCGAACCTCTATGCTTTATCTGTTTGAAGTATCTTGTAGAGCATGGTCTCTCTAAATTCAGCATTTCTATCTCACTGAAAACTCTACGGTCAATGCAGGAACCGACAGAGCTCCGCTCTGGTGATACAGCCAACCCTGACCAACCAGGGCCTTCACTCCTTCAGGAACCAAGTGACCGATGATGATGATGCGAATAAGGAGATGGTGGCAGTGAAGACCTCCCTCCTCCTGATGCTTCTTCCTGAAATAGATGTTTTTCTCATTTCTGTTGTATGCTGCAAACACAGCACCCAGCTGCAAAACGTACTCCGTGCTATCTGTATTGTTGCTTCGCGTTAATTTGAAGCCAGTGCATCCCAGTGATTCGAATCGCGGCATAGGCAACATGTTCATGCAAACCAGGTCTGCGAAGGTTGTACTGTATATGGTTAACTGGTTTGGTTGTGTTACTGTTCAGAAAAATGAAAGCTGCTTTGGTTGTGTTCAAACTATGGCGATTTTCATTCGAACAACCCCATTTATTCAGTTGGATTTACGGACTGAAGGGTCCATTACTGGAGTCAGCAGTACTGTGCGCGTATATCCATTGTATTGGTATATGACGTGCCTTGTCACAATATGAAAATGTAGTTTGACCTGTACCAGCGGCGGAGCTTCACTAGGGCCAAGGGGGGCCATAGCCCCCCTACCCTAGAGAAAGTATATGAAATACCATTAATTGGTAAGCTAAAATTTAAAAATTAACATAGTTTAAGCAGAACCGCCACATCTGCATCGACACCAAATACTTCATCTAAGAGAAAATGCAGCTAGCAACTTTAAAGTAGCGGCCATTGTCAACACATTACAGACTGATGCCACTGCATCATTGTTCAAACAGTTTCAGAATTTCATAACCGTGATGCCAACGCAAATAGGTTTCCTACTGTCAGGAGAACAAACCACAAGTTTAGCTAGCTAGCAGAAACACAAAAAATGCTGGGTTTGCCTGAACCCATATTTCAACGGAAGGAACTGGGTTCTAATGTCATCGTGTCCGAGGCGGCGACACTTCTGAAGAAGTGGACAGGAAGGCGACTTGTAGGGGTATCTCTCTACTCTGCATCGACATCCGCATACCGCAGCCCCGCGTGAACTGAATTAGCAGAAAAATAGTTAAGCAGTTAGGCATCATGTGTCACAAGTACTGCAGCAAGTTCAAATACGAAGATAAGAAAGAAAGAAGATGTACAGAACCTCAAAACAATGTAATGTGTTACTCGGTACAGTTACAGTAGGCTGACAAACAGTTACTCTGTGAATCTGGACTAGGCAGACCGAACTGATGGGGTTTTTGAAGTTCAGAAGTTTTCCACTAGTGGCATATATATGGTACATTGGTAATAATTAAATTCAAGAACTGAATCATCTGAATGGAAGCACAGTGGCATCAAAACCAATAGTTTCCATATCAAGGTTCAGTGAGGATTTTAGACCTATGAAATGATTTTCACCCCAACAAACAACTACTCCCTCCGTCCCAAAATGTAAGACGCCTTTTGACACTATCATTGTATAAAAAAACGTCTTACATTTCGGGACGGAGGGAGTAGCTTCAGAGACAACCTTCTAGCATAATCTCGTGCCTGTTGAACACCTACTGATTTGATTCAGCAACTTTTCCTGATGTCTATAATCCTACAGCAGTTTAGATTCCTAACTGAAACTGATTAGCAGCAAAAGTTTCAGCAAACTGTTTTTCAGACTACTGTTTTCCATGCACGGGCAGATTAGCACTCAACTGAAACCAAAACCGAAACATCCGGACAAGTTCAAACTACTGCAAAACATTATTTTCTCTGTGAAACAGTTACAGTAGGCTGAAAAACAGAAACCACTATCTTCTCTGGGAATCTGAACTAGGCAGACCGAACTGATTTGGGTTTTGAAGTTCAGAAGTTTTCCACTAGTGGCATATATATGGTATATTGGTATTAATTAAATTGAAGAACTGAATCCTCTGAATCGAAGCACAATGACATCAAAACCAATAGTTTCCAACTAGCTTCAGACAAACAGTGTGGATTTTAGAGTTATGAAATGATTTTCACCCCAACAAACAACTAGCTTCAGACAACTGATTTGATTCAGCAACTTTTACTGATGCCTATAATCCTACAGCAGTTCAGATTCCTAACTGAAACAGAGTAGCTGTAAAAGTTTCAGCAAACAAACTGTTTTTCAGACTACTACTAGTTTCGATTCGAACACTGTTTCCCAAGCACGGGCCACGGGCAGATTAGCACTCAACTGAAATGAAACCCAAAACATCCGGACAAGTTCAAGACTAGTGCAAACAAGAGTTGCTTGCCAATGGAGAAGAGTAGGGAATTGAGGATATGGAGGGGCACTCACGAGGCGTCCCGGCGACGACGCAGACGACGTGGAGGCTCTGGCGGTTGTTGGGCAGGTCGATGAGGAGTGGGAAAAGCCGGCCATCGCGTGTGGGGAGGCACAAGACGAGGTCGCCGACGCCCAAGACTTGGACGGCGTTTAGCAGCCTGGCCAGCTCCTTCCTCAGGCGGAACACGGATCTCCCCCTGAACGTGTGCCAGCCGCTGGTGATGAGGTCCCCGTGGTTGTCCGTCCACACGTACACGATCTGCCGCGACGGCAGCATGGCGCGGGGGAGGGTAAGCTGCAGTTGAGCCCCAACATCGTCAGGAGATCAAAATCATCAGATACGAATTTGAGACGCGGAAGCCAAAGAAAGCGCAAATTTGGCAAGAACAGAGCCAAGAATTTCGATCTCCGCGGTCATATTCCGATGCATGGTAACGACGTCCAATCCAAGAACCCAGCTCGCGCGAATTCGACGGGGAAGAATCAAGAAGCGGGCATGGCGGACTCACCCCAGTGCAACGTGGAAGGGGAGGCATGGTCACCCGGGCGGGGATGGGCTCCACGACCCAGTGCATCATCGTGCTCGTGCCGTTGATGTGGCCGATGCTGGCGCCGTTGTTCCAGGGGAGGTACTTGCCGTTGGCGCGGAGGCAGCCGAGGTTGAAGTGCTGGAGCAGGACGTCGTCCCCGGACCCCGTCCGGTTGGCCGTCCAGCAGACCGCGTCCGCCTCACGATGTTCGTAGCTGCGCAGCTCGACGCGGAACCCGCGGAGGCCTACCGGCGCCGGCCCGTCCGTGGCGGCGAGGTACAGGCCGTAGGCGGCGCTGTGGAGGAGCAGGTAGGGCACCTGCGCGCGGGGGGGCTGGTACACGTGCACCGCCCAGGCCGCGTTCATCGACGCCCGGCGGTGGTGGAGGGAGGCGCCCTGCCCGTCCTCGTCGGCGTGCAGGTACGTGCCGAGCTCGCGGCTCCGCAGCCGCACGTGCTGGCCGTGGTGGAACAGCTCCATGGGTCGCTTGAGCTGGATCGCTGCGGAGGAGAGGAGGTGGGCTCTGCGCGGCGGAGACGGAGAGCGGGTTCTTGGTTTCTTGGCGCTCTGGCGACGGGGAGAAGAGGGGGGGAGCGGAAGCTGTTGGTTGCGACGGTTATGTTTGGGCGCCAAGGCAGAGTATTTCAAGGTGTGCCTGACGCCGTCCCCGGGCTCAGCTTTCGGCACTAGGTGGGCTTGTGGGCCGTGGCCTCCGAAGCATAACATTTCTCTGTTTCTCAGCTAAGAGCATCTCCAGCCGTTGCCCCCCAGGAGGGGCTAAAAATCGCCCCCGGGACGCACCGGCGCTAATCGGCACGATGGGGGCGTGATTCCCCCCAGTCGCGGCGCCCACGTTTTTTTGAAAAAGTCGAATACGGCGCAAACACGGCTCAAATTTAACGCAAATATCGGCGAGTTCGTTCAAATTTAAACATATTTTATAAAAAAAAGAAAAAACTACTAGGGGCTGCCCCTCGCCGTCTCCATCGCCGCTCCTCGCCGCCCGCCGCCCGCCCTTGCAGTTCTACATGCCGAGGAGGCCGTAAAACCGCGTGTAGTCGCCGTCATCGTCGTCGTCGTCGTTGTCGTCATTGTCGTCGCCGCCTCCGCCGCCGCCGTCCCTGCTGCATCCCTCCCCCAGTTGGCGCGGCGGGTTGGATGGTCCGGGGGCGTCCTCGTCATCATCGCTGTCGAGGATCATGACGCCGTGCTCGTCCTCGCTGAGGGAGTCCTGGATAAGGGGGTATCCGGACAGCCGGACTATATGCTTTGGCCGGACTGTTGGACTATGAAGATACAAGATAGAAGACTTCGTCCCGTGTCCGGATGGGACTCTCCTTGGCGTGGAAGGCAAGCTTGACGATTCGGATGTAGATCTCCTTCTCTGTAAACCGACTCTGTGTAACCCTAGCCCCCTCCGGTGTCTATATAAACCGGAGGGTATAGTCCGTAGGACTCACGATCATCAACAATCATACCATAGGCTAGCTTCTAGGGTTTAGCCTATCTGATCTCGTGGTAGATCAACTCTTGTAATACTCATATCATCAAGATCAATGAAGCAGGAAGTAGGGTATTACCTCCATCGAGAGGGCCCGAACCTGGGTAAAACATCGTGTCCCCAGTCTCCTGTTACCATTAGCCTTAGACGCACAGTTCGGGACCCCCTACCCGAGATCCGCCGGTTTTGACACCGACATTGGTGCTTTCATTGAGAGTTCCTCTATGCCGTCGCTACAAGGTTAGATGGCTTCTCCAACCTTCAACCACGCTGTCCTGGGCGAGACTTTTCTCCCCGGACAGATCTTCGTGTTCGGTGGCTTCGCGCTGCGGGCCAATTCGCTTGGCCATCTGGAGTAGATCGATAACTACGCCCCGACCATCAGGCCAGGTTTGGAAACCTAGACTACACCGCCGACGTCCGCGGAGACTTGATCTTCGACGGATTTGGACTTGTGTCAGGAGCGCCGAACAATCGCGACGTGCACGACCTAGATCGGCAGTCGGACAGTATTCGGAACATCGCACCCGCCACTGCTCCGGACTTTGTTCCAGAGCAGGTTGTGCCTTCCGAGGGCGGATGGATGGACCCCGCCCCGAAGGCCGCATCCTCATCGGCGTTGGAGCCGAACACAGACTCCTCTCTCCAGGAAATCTGTACCTCCGGACCCCCGGACTCGTCTCCGGTAGTGTGTTCCGGACCGCGCGCGTCCGCGCCCACCGAATCTAATTGAGCTCCAGTCATGGAGTTTGCCGCCGTGGATATCTTTCAGCACTCACCCTTCGGAGACGTGCTGAATTCATTAAGGTCTCTCTCTTTGTCAGGAGACTCCTGGCCAAGCTATGTCCGGCCCGTGTGGGATACAGAAGACGAAGAAACTCGCAACCCACCCGCCACCCACATTATAGCCACTGTCGACGACCTAACAGACATGCTTGACATCTCCCCCAATAGCATCGACGATATGGACGTTGATACAGGGGAAGATCCGAAACCACCGCCCATGCGGCGCTGGACTGCCACTTCATCATACGACATCTACATGGTGGACACACCCAAAGAGGACAATGGTGACAAAAAGGACACAACGGAGGATAAACCCCCCGGGCAAAAGCAAAAACAACGGCGTAAGCGCTGCCTTAGGTCCAGTCACAGCAAAAATAGCGATAATAATCCAAAACAGGATGACACTCCGGTTGATTTCGAAGACAACAACGACCACAGGGATCCAGCGATGGAGCAGGATAAACCAGGTTAGGCCGAACACAGCCCGGAGCAGACGCCCGATTTAGAGGGCCGAACTCATCATGCTACCTCCAAAGAAGATAACAGTCCGGTTGACGATGCGTTCATCATCTCGGAAGAACATTCCAAGCAAGACAAACTCCGCAGAAAACTCCTGGCAACAACGCGGAGCCTGAAGAAGCAGAAGCAAAGACTCAAGGCCGCGTAGGATACGCTCAACCGACGATGGAATAAGGTGCTGGACACCGAAGGAAAACATGGCGATAATCGGCACACAAAGAGCTACCCAAAGCACAAACTGCTACCCGAATTCGATAATGAAGCCGCAGCACCTGTCCGGCCCAAAAACAATACGGCTACTCAGCCGGACCAACCACCTCATGGCCGCGATAGAGAAGCCACCGATACCGCACGTGATTTACGAGAGCTCCTGGACAAAAAGGCCAGTGCAGACAGGTCCACCTATGGGTCCAGAGGACAGGCTCCGGTGCGGGAGTATGGTCACCACAGCGATCATGCCGATCGAATACCAGTCCGGAATCAACACCGGGAGCAACAACGGCCGGCAGCAGGCCGCGACACAGCCAGATACAGAGGGGCTGCACACCCCCTGTGCTTCACGAATGAGGTGCTGGATCATGAATTTCCACAGGGATTCAAACCCGTGAATATAGAGTCATACGACGGAACGACGGACCCCGGGGTCTGGATTGAAGATTTTATCCTTCACATACACATGGCTCGTGGGGATGATCTCCACGCCATCAAATACCCCCCCTCAAGTTAAAAGGACCAGCTCGTCATTGGCTGAAAAGCCTCCCCGAAAACTCAATTGGAAGTTGGGAGGAACTTGAGGATGCTTTCAGGGCCAACTTTCAAGGGACTTATGTCCGGCCTCCAGATGCGGACAATTTAAGTCACATAATACATCAGCCTGGAGAGTCAGCCCGCAAACTTTGGAACAGATTCCTCACTAAGAAGAATCAAATTGTCGACTGTCCGGACGCTGAAGCCTTAGCGGCCTTCAAACATAGTATCCGAGACGAGTGGCTTGCCAGACACCTCGGCCAAGAAAAGCCGAGAACGATGGCAGCCTTAACAAGCCTCATGACCCGATTTTGCACGGGCGAGGACAGCTGGTTGGCCCGTAAAGGCACCAACGACCCTAGCACATCCGAAATCTGAGATGGCAACGGGAAGCCACGACACACCAAGAACAAACGTCGGAATAACGACAGTCCGGACAACACAGCGGTCAACGCCGGATTCAGGGGCTCCCGACCCGGTCAAGGAAAAAAGCCATTTAACAGCAGTAAAGAGGAACCATCTGGCCTGAACAAAGTCCTGGACAGATTGTGCCAAATTCATGACACTTCCGACAAACCTGCAAATCACACCCACAGAGAATGTTGGGTCTTCAAGCAGGCCGGCAAGTTAAACGCCGAACATAAGGGAAGGGAAACACCAAGCAAAGACGAGGATGAGCCTCGCCAGCCGAACACTAGGGGCCAGAAACAATTCCCGTCGGAAGTCAAAACGGTAAACATGGTACACACAACTCACGCAGAGTTTGTAGCCACCCAATTTAATCCCTGGGCAACTTGCCCGATCACTTTTGATCACAGGGACTATCCGGCCAGTATCCGGCATGGAGGATCGGCTGCCTTGGTGCTCGACCCAATAATTGATGGATACCATCTCACTCGTGTCCTAATGGACGGCGGCAGTAGTCTTAATTTGATATATCAAGACACCATCCGCAGGATGGGGATAGACCCATCCAGAATAAATCAAAACAACACCACCTTCAATGGAGTAATTCCAGGCGTCGTGACTCATTGTTGGGGATCCCTCGTGTTAGAAGTAACATTTGGTTCTCCCGACAACTTCAGACGCGAGAACTTACTCTTCAACATCGCTCCCTTTAGCAGCGGTTATCATGCATTGCTTGGAAGACCGGCCTTCGCTTGCTTTAACGCAATACCGAACTACGCCTACCTTAAAATCAAGATGCCCGGTCCATGCGGCGTCATCACGGTTAGCGGAAACACAAAATGGTATGCGGCAGTTCCCGCTACTGGACTCTAGGCGACCTCTCCCACCGGAACGCATGAACGGTCGTTCAAACCGCGGACACGGTTAGACGAGTCCAAAATACAATTTCTCACACTGGCTCGGATAAACCTGAGCCAAGGGCTGCACATGTGTCCCCATAAATAATATGAGGGGCTGCAAACATGTAACACAAGCCCACAATTCGGCTCGCCTCGTTAAACAGGCAGGATCTCGAACATTCCTCGAGCATAACTAACTTCTCGCACATTTTCCTTTTCGTTCTTTCAGACACTACCAGTGTGACACCCTTCCAGGATATGGCACAATGGAGACACAGGCGCAGACGTGCAACTGGGCCCCCACAGGTTTCTCTTTAGATTAAGCCCCTGCGTAAACCTTCTTTACTGTCTCTTGTTGCTCAACGTCCCATGGGTATTTCTTACACCTGTACGGGACACTGGCGTTTTAGGCTTTTCTTTGCCACGACAAATAAATGCGCGTACCTGGAATCACAGGGTCAAGGGCATTGTTTAGCCCAATATATTTTATAAAGTCTGAATACCTTCGGGAGTGTTCGGCGTCACGAGTTTGGCCTTATATGCATCAGCTCCGAATCATGTCTTTGGTCAAATGTTGGGTTAGCCTGGCTCCTGGGTTTGCTGCCTTACGTTCCGTTCTATCGGCTAAGGCGGACAAAGGAGAACTACTGCGATTGTGCCCTGGTTATTCCGGATGAGCACCTCAGTAGAGAAAGCCGAAAACTGACTGTCATGATATAGCGAGAGACTGGTTAACCACTCGAGGACTCATCAGAATCTATAGGATTCCTCCGTATTAACGAAGGACCGGTCTACCGGTCAAGTACGCGCACCATATCCAGAAGCACGCGGAAGTACCAGGGGCTATATAGTAGCCCCACCTTTCAACTTCTATGGCTAAGCGAAAGTGTTACAACTATATAGTCCGGTTGCCTGGTTCGATGTGCGATCACCTCCTTAATGGACCAAGACGTTGGATCAAGTGTGCTTCTGCCTATCTTATCGAACACCCCCGCATTACGCGTGGGGGCTAAAGCTAACGACTGCTAACTTTCAAGCTATATGAATACATAAACAACCATACAAGAGACATTATAATACTTTCAGGCAAAAGTATAAAACACAACCTCCATAATCAAACAGATAATTGTTCATAACTAATAAGTTCATCATTCAAACATGACATTCTTGGAGCACTGGGCCTCTATTCTACGAGCACCTTCTATAACCTGCTGAAAATAGTGCTCGGCTGGGTCTTGGCTTCCAGCCGGACCCTGGGTTGAAATGCGGGTGGCCTCCATATCCGCCTAGTACATTTTCACGCGGGCAAGAGCCATCCGTGCACCTTCTATGCACGCCGATCTCTTCATGGCATCAATCTGCACCCTGGCGCCAAATACTCGTTGCACCAGACCAAAATAACTGCCCGGCTTTGGCTCCTTCGGCCACAAATGGTCTATTACAGACCTCATTGCAAGGCCGGACAACCTATGGAAGTCGGCTATGGCGGCCATATTCTCACTCAAGGGCAAGGAGCGCGCTGGAGCATTAAATTGCAACCAGAACAGCCTCTCCATTTTATTATCCTCATGATCCTTGAATAACTTGGTCGCATCAGCCGCACTCTTCGCCAAGTCCGCATACTCATCTGCAGCGCTCCATAGCTTATCCAACGGAGCATACTTTGGATCCACAAACTTCATCCGCAACACATACGGTCTTCCTGCCACGATTTCTACGGCTTGCCGAAGTTCCTCCCGTGCGTCTCTAATCTGAGAGCGCATCTCCTTGGCCGAATCCGTCGCCTTCTTCAGATCGGCCGCCTTTGTTTGATTCTCTTTTTGGAGAAGCTCATACCGGCCGGCGGCGTCCCTCAGCTCCACAGCCATCTCGGCTATCTTCTCCTCGCTTCGGAGACGAGCGGCTTGTTCGGCTCTTAATTCTTCGGCTGCCTTTAGAGCAGCCGCATTGCTAATCCGGGCTTGTTCCTTGGCTAGGGCAAGCTCCGCCCTCAGGGCCTCAACGGCAGCAGCTCCGCCTGCAACTACATAACACCACATTAGTATTTCAAACCTTATTACAAAGATAGATGTGGATATAGGAAAGCGTACTCTGCGACTCCTTGAATCGCTTATTCACAAGCGTGACGTCGACCTCCACAACGCCAATCTGCCGCCTCAATTCGGCGCATTCAGCGGCCTGGTGTATTGCCGAACACTTAGCAACCTGCACATCAATACAGGTGCGATCATAATCTGGGAGTGTGATCCTCCGTTTGTCGCCATGGGCTGCCATCCGTAGTCTCAGGGGCTACTATCTATACAGAGCGCATGTATCGCGTGCGGTTCAACTAAAAATTACGTCTTAACTCAAAGCCTTTGAGCAGGATCTTAAAAGCTTCGTTTAAACCGCTTGTGGCGGAGGAGATTTTCTCCAACACCGTACCCATTAGGGTACGATGACCCTCCAAGAGATCAACTGACTCCAGGAGGCCCGTCAGCACATTCGTCCGGACTCCTGACTCTCCCGGATCCTTTTCGTTGTCCGCCATGGGAGCCGAACGCGCTGGGCTCGGGGCGGCCGAAGTGTTAGCTTCCGGCCCCATTGGATTCGGACTCCTCCGTGATGATACCTCAGGTTCGCCCGCCCCACGGGGCGGAGAGGCTGGTGTGGTTTCACTCTCCATCATCTCCGGAAGAAGATCCCCTGAGGACGAACCCTGTTGAGACGAACTGCTAGCCGTACTACAAAAATAGGTCCTGGTCATTACTCTCAGAGGGAGAAGCAATAAGATCCTTGCTTAAATTAAACTTACAGCTCGATGGAGGGCTGGCCCGTTGGCAGGCGCTGTACAGCGAGGATGCCCTTCGAAGCAGGGTCCTTTGGCGAAATTCTTTTCCCTTGTTTAGGCTCCTCCGTCTCCAAATCTAGGGAGGCGGCCCTTTTCTTCCCACGGGGGGAGGAAACCTCAGAGTCGCCCCCCTGGTTCCCCTCCTTTGTGGAGGCGCTGATTCCTCCGGTTCGGATGCGCAGTGAGTGAGGCCTACTCTTGGCCTCCCCGCTCTCCCCTTCAGCTTTCTCTGGTGGCACCCTGCTAAGCGTCTGTTCGAGAATCCTGGCCATTGCTGGGCCAGGCAAACCTTCGGGAAGAGGGGCCGGACACCTGATCCTCTCTGCCTTTCTAAGCCAATCCTGCTTGCGGACAGTGTTTAGAACAATGCTATGACAAATATAAGCGAGGTGTTCGGTTATGGGATTACTTACTTGGGTATCGAGGCGATTGCAGCTCAGGCCCGCATCCTCGGTGGTGTCCGGACACTTTATTCGTGGTCCAAAGAACAATTTATACATCCCTTCGGGCGTCATGCCGAAGAAGTGCTGGATGGTCCGCGGACCTTCTAGACTGAATTCCCACATCCAGAGAGGCCGGCGTTTGCACGACAGGATCCGCCGGACTAGCATTACCTGGATTATTTTGACGAGACTAATGTCCCTCTCGAGGAGCTCCCGAATGCGGTTCTGAAGCATCGGTACATCGTTTGCAGGCCCCCAGTCTAGTCCCACGTTGGCCCATGATGCCAATGGAGGTGGAGGGCCCGAGCGGAAGGCCGGCGCGGCCGCCCACTTTGAGCCTCGGGGAGCTGTGACATAGAACCACCTCCGTTGCCACAAATCGTATACCTCCGGGAAGGAGCCTTTGGGCCACGGGGCATCAACATTCCTGCTTATTATGGCACCTCCGCACTCTGCGTGTCGCTCCCCAATTATCTTCGGCTTCACATCGAAAGTCTTGATCCACAAGCCGAAGTGGGGGGCAATGTGAAGGAAGGCTTCACACACAACGATAAATGACGAGATGTGGAGGATGGAATCCGGAGCTAGATCATGGAAATCTAGCCTGTAGTAGTGCATGAGCCCCCTCACGAAGGGATCAAGGGTGAGACCTAAGGCCCGAAGGAAGTGGGAGACAAACACGACGCTCTCGCTGGTCTCGGGAGTGGGGATAACCTGTTCGGGAGCAGGAAGCCTGTGCTTTACATCGGCGGTCAAATACCTGGCCTCCCTGAGCTTCGCAATATCCTCCTCCGTGACAGAGGCCATCCATCGGCCTTGATGGTCAGATCCGGACATGATTGAAGATCCGGAGGGCTTAAGCTCGGGTTTTGGGTGTTGGAACTCAGGGCGCGAGATGTGCGAGCGTAGCGATAGAGGGATAGGCCTCGGCCCCTTTATAAAGGGGGAAGAATATCAAGCGCCCCCGAACATGGTGGTTTGGGACTTGCCTAAAAACACGAGGTCATGCCAACAGGCATGGTTGGATTACCCATACCCGTATTGATGAGAATCCCGCAATAAGGGGAACACGATCTCTGCTCTGGCAGGACGTGCCAAGGAAACCGCCTTGTGGTGTGTGCGGTAGCAAGTTGTAGGAACGGTTCGAATAAAAATCGGACCGTGGCGTGATGTCACTTTTCGAAAAATTGTCAGCAGATTAGATTCGTGGATTATTATTATTCTCTCTACGGTGGTATATGGAATGTTATCTTGCAGAGCCGGACATGGTCCTTGTGTTCGGAATTTATCTTGGAGTATTCGGAGATGGAACCAGCCTCGCAATGCCGAAGACAATCTACGCGCCGGACTCATCGTCATTGAAGCCTGGTTCAGGGGCTACTGAGGGAGTCCTGGATAAGGGGGTATCCGGACAGCCGGACTATATGCTTTGGCCGGACTGTTGGACTATGAAGATACAAGATAGAAGACTTTGTCCCATGTCCGAATGGGACTCTCCTTGGCGTGGAAGGCAAGCTTGGCGATTCGGATGTAGATCTCCTTCTCTGTAAACCGACTCTGTGTAACCCTAGCCCCCTCCGATGTTTATATAAACCGGAGGGTTTAGTCCGTAGGACTCACGATCATCAACAATCATACCATAGGCTAGCTTCTAGGGTTTAGTCTCTCTGATCTCGTGGTAGATCAACTCTTATAATACTCATATCATCAAGATCAATCAAGCAGGAAGTAGGGTATTACCTCCATCGAGAGGGCCCGAACCTGGGTAAAACATCGTGTCCCCAGTCTCCTGTTACCATTAGCCTTAGACGCACAGTTCGGGACCCCCTACCCGAGATCCACCGGTTTTGACACCGACACTCGCGCCCATGCTTGCGGGCTTCTCGCTCCTCCAGGGCCCGGCGCTGCCGGACCATCTCGTCGCGGAGGTAGTCGTCCCGCGCCCACTGCATGGCATCCTCGTGGTAGGCTTGGCCGGCGCGTTACACGTGGCGGGAGGCGTGGCGGGCGAGGGGACGCGCGTCGCCCGGCCTTGCGCCGCCCGTGAGGCATCAATGGTGGCTGACCGACGCGGCAGCGCGCGCAGCTTTGGCATTGATTCGCCACGGGAAACGAGGCGATGAGGACGACGAAGCGGCGAGAAGAGAGTCAAGTCGCTGACGCGGCTGGCCCATGGCGCTTTCCCGCCAAAAATGATTCACCCGGCGCCCCCGAGCACCCACCAGCGCGCCGGGTTCGGGTTGGGTCCGCCGGCGCCAATTTCGGCCCGAGCCGGCGAAAACTGGGCCCTTGGGGGCGCGATTGGGCCGATTTTTTGGCGCCGGCGGCCGAAAAATCGCCTGGGGGGCCTTGTTGGGGGCGCGGCTGGAAATGCTCTAAACTACATAAAGCTAGCCACGAAAAAAAGAAGGTACATAAAGCCCGTTTTCTAATTAAAAAAACACTGTCGCCATCGATTGGGTCTCCAATTTACCACTTAAGGCCTCCTGCAATGCAAGTTATGAGAGATGCTTAGAGAAATAAATCAGCCTTTCTTTAAGCACCGGTGCTTATTTGTAGGCGCCTCTCGTGTAGAAATAAACATTGATGCTCCAGAAAAATCTGGTTTATTTTTCTAAGCGCCTCCCCGAGCACATTGCATTATACAAGGCCTAAGTAGACAGTTGTCGACCAAGCACACACCCCCTCGCTATGTGATTTGGGTCGGTCCAAGTAATGCAGATCACTTTTCCGGTTTTCAAAAAATTCTAGAACCTTCCCAGACTAGGTTTTCCTTTTTTTTCCTTTCTTGTTTCTGTTTTTCGTTTTTCATTTCATTTTGATTTTTTTCATCCTCGTTTTTATTGTCGTTTTCTGTTTTTTTCCTTTTTCATCTTGTGAACATTTTTTCAAATTCACAAATATTTTTACAATCATGATTTTTTTCCATGAAATCAAAAAAATTGTTCATTGAATTAAGAAAATGTTAATCAATTTTTTTAAACAATGGCGTTGATGAAATGATCGAGGAGGCGGATGGTGAGTTATTGTTTCCACTACAGGAGGTCGTTGGCTGAGTAAAAAACGCGGTGGTTCTTGACCAACAGGAACTTAACATGGAGTAAGGTCCTATGTCAAGGATGGCGAACCATTTGTATCCATGTATATTTTAGTGGCCAGGGTGGAGATCATGGCCTTATAGGCATCATCATCTAGCAGCAAGGGTGTAAGAGCATCTCTAGCAGATCCCGCATAACTTCGGTGAACTGCGTTTTGCGGGGCATTATACGGGACGACCTTTATGGTTGTGTGCATCAAGAGATGCCGAGGCCGGGGATATCCTTCTTTTTCAAAAATAAATAAATACGGGATGGCCCAAAAAAAAGGGCCCGCGTAGATCCTGCAAACGAGGCCCGACCCATCAACTTTTTACAGGCTACGCGTAAACCGACCAGGTTTCCGGTGTATATGCCAGCACATGATTTTAGGGTTTCTATCCTTCATTCCCCACATCCATCTCCGCCGCAAACTTTTCCGGCGCCTCCGGCCACCGGATCTTGGTAACGATGGCGTACGCGGGTGCAGGGCGTGGCGGCGGCGGGGGTTTCGGTTGGCGCGGCGGGCTCGGGTGCGGCGGGTGGTTCCGTCGGGCGCAAGCATCGCAACGACGACAAGGCCGACAACTCCTCCCTCCGCCCTCCCGTGTCGGATGTGCAAAGGGAGGCGGCGCGCACCCGCGGCGCGAAGTCCCGCAGCACCGGCTCGCGGGCGTGGGCGAGTTTTCGGCGCCTCGGGAGGATCTTCGAACCAGTCCTCCAACGGTTTCGGGCAGCCGAGATCGCGTGGTGGCATGCGAGGGAGGCCACCACGACCGGCGATGCAGTTGCGGCAGCGCGCCTGCCGGAGCTCCGGGAGGAGTACCAACTCCAGGAGACGCTCTCCAGCACCATGATCTACCACACCCTCCACGGCAACGAGACCCCGCCACACGAGCTCTAGCGACTCCAGCTGCTTCAGTGCCGACGCGTTGAACAAGTATGAATTAAAAGTAGAACCCCGCGTAATATGAACTACTTTAATTTCCGTTTGAACTATGTTTAATTAAGCTTGTATGGACTATGTGTGGAACTCCGGTCATGTTTAATTATGGCGCGAACTACTAGTTTTTAGAATCGTGTTGACTTCCAATGATGTATGCGGGATTTGTTCTGTCTCCGCGTCTGTCGTCCCGTAAATTTCGTTTACGGGAGCCCGTAAACGAATTTTGTGACTCCGTCAGTTGCGGGATCTGCTAGAGGTGGTCTAAGCTAGGGTCTGTGATGTCATGGCCGCATGGGAAGATAGTGATGTATTGCCAATCTTTACCTACTAATAAACCAGCGATGGCTTCTGGTCGTACGTCGCTGGCCTTTTTGCAAAAAAGTCCTCCCGTTTATGAGAAAATAACCCGCAGTCCTGTCTTAAAGGGATAATGTTTCGTTCCTCCACCACTTATCCATTGCTTTTGCCTCCACTTTACCGCCGGTCACGCCCCGCCGCTTGCCGCCGGCATTGACGCCGCAGAAACCAAGGCAGGGGGATGCATTGTGGCGGGCGACCACGCTGCCCGAGCCCAGGAACGGGGCGAGGCATCGCGGCGGGGTTGTAGAGCGCGGCTGCCGTTGTAGGCGTCGGGCGCGGCGGACCAAGGCGCTGCGGCGGGGCGGCTTTGGCCTGGAGTGCGGGCGCTACCACAACGGTGAACCGGGGGAGAGGCTCCGGCAGTGGAGCCAGGCATGGCTTGGCGTCGCCAAGAGCAACGAGGTCGTCGCCGCCGGCCTCCGCGCCACGAGCCGGTGGGCGAGCCCGGCATGCCGGCGCTGGACGCGTGCGCGCTCTGCGCCAAGCGGCTGGCGCGCGACAGCGACGTCTTCATGTACAGAGGGGACACACCCTTCTGTAGCAAGGAGTGCCGGCACGAGCAGTTGCAGCTCGACGCTGTCTCCGCCAGGCAGGCAGCCCGGAGGCTGCAGAGGTTCTCGGCCGGAGCAGAGTCTGGGCGTGCACACCATGGGGTGTCCGTCTCGAGCTAACCGGCGAAAGCGCCATGGTACATACGGTGCCTGACGAAGAAATGTTACTCCGCTTGTGCCAAAGAGATTTGCGTGCACGAAGCCGCTGATGTGCAGTGATAATTGATCGAGCAGAGCCAGAACGAGGAGACTTGCCTTGCTTGAAGAAGGAAGACGTGGCTCACCGGAGCTGCTCACGGCAGGCCGGCGCTGCATGTGTCGCCTGTCAAGTGATTTGGGCATAAACACAGCAGAAAAGGGGCTGGATTGGATTGGATTTGGGCATAGGTGACGTTGCATAGGCGCCGCCACATCCACGGCCACCGGCAGACGAGCAGCACCACCAGAAGACTGCCTCTGCCACAGGCGCCACAGCTAGCCCCCGCGCGTGCTGGCCGGCCGCCAGATCTGGCGAGCAATCAAGCCACTGCACACCGGCCCCATTGCCCACAGCCACCCACCGGGAGGGGATCCACCACCACGGCACGGGACTCCGCCCCGGCCCCCGTGCGCCGACGAGCAGGCGGCCACCGCCCCAGCCGTTGCAGCAAACACGCCGGCGCTGCCAGCCAGGAAGTGGCTGGCCAGCAGCCACCGCGGCTGAGGAATGAGGATAGGAGAGCAGCGCTTGGGTGGTGTTAGGTGGATGGAGAAGAGAAGGGCGGGCTGCTTGGGTGGTGAGGTAGCAGGAAGAAGACGGAGGCGGAGCGGCGCCTGAGTGGATGAGAGAAACGGCGATGTGTGGATAGTGGACTGTGGAAGGGGCACTCAGTGGCGATGAGTGGGGATTTTGGGTGCCTCGTGCCTTTTTTTAATCAAAAATGTATCGGAAGCTGCTGGATGCGGACGTGCTCATCCCGGCCAGCTGGAACGGACCAGAATGTGGTATAGATGCAAGTACTAGGCATTCCTGCTGAGATTGATATAGTACTCTCTCCGGTTTTATTTAGTCCACATATTAACTTTGGTCAAAGTCAAGATTTGTAAGTTTTGACTAAGTTTATAAACAAAAATATTAATATATACAATAAAAAATCAATACCACTAGATTCATTATTGAATGTACTTTCACATCATATAGATTTGTTATGACAAATTTTTATTTTATAAACTTGGTCAAACTTTGCAAAGTTTGACTTCAATCAAACCTAATATGCAGACTAAATAAAAACAGTGAGAGTATTAACCACACCAAGATGAGTAGTAAGTACTGTGGTATTCCTGCTGATTGAAGTTTGGGATAATCTGCTAAATTGAATTGTTCAGAGCTATTCGTGGGTGTATATCAATCAAAGGATCGGTGTTGTTCAGATAGATTCTGGTTTAGTCCATTGCTGCAGGATTAAAAAAAAATGTACAATTCGTTTTTAGTTCATATTTTGCTCATTTTTCGTTAAAAAACAAATTTCGAATTTCAAAATTTTGAAATTCATAATTAAAAAATGTACAATCTCAGTCCTTTTCGTCCGAGATTTTCCAAAAAAAATCAAAAATCCAAAAATCACCGATTCATTCAAGGACAGTAAATTTTTCAAAACAAAACACAAAACCTTGGCTCGATGCTTGCGTGCTAGCACCTATTGCAATTTTTTTAGAGAAAGTGCGGCAACGGTGACCTGTTTCGTCCCACACGCCGGGAGGGAGGAGCTCTTGCCTTTACAACATTATTAATAAAACTAAAAAGGAGACAAACAACATTCATAGCTGGATAAGGATTAGGCAATGTTCTACTAATATATAATATATGTACACAGGTTAGGACACACACAGAAAACTCAAAAAATATGTTTCATATCTGACTTATAAACTATACTTTTCATTACACCTTTTTACACCTTTTGTGGTATATAAATTATTGAAACGTCACTAATTTAATTTATTGGGTTAGAGCATGTGCTATTTTTTTTCTTCTCCCGTTGCAACGCACGGGCACTTTTCCTAGTTTTTATAAACAGTTTGGAGGTGGACTTTGTCCCTCAAGTTACCAACTGAAACATGCCAGGATACCAGGAGAAGAAGATTCACAGGTACTGACGACACCCATGGAAAGTTGTAAGCGGGCGCCACCGTCTGAGCATCTAAGGTTACCATTATAGAGTTGTGATGCTTACTTGTTTACACAATCATCGCATTAGGCATCATCGTGTTCCCGTGATGCATATTTGGTTCACCAACTATTGTAGCCTCACATCCAAGTTCATCAAAAATAAAGAAATTCATGCCCAATGGAGACACGATGAGCATAACATAAATTAGAGAAAGAAAACAATATCACAAATAAATATTATTTGCTGCTTAATATCACAATTAACCCCGACTCCGCCTCGCGCCGCCTCCCCGGGCGGCGGCCGGGGCGGCTCCTCCGCATCCTCTCCTCGCCCCCACCCCTCAGTTCTCCCTCCCCTGCCGCCGCCGGACGGTGCCGCGGATCTGGCCGGGTGGCTCGGTGGCGGCGGGCCTTCTTTTCCCCCGCGCGCAGCGCCCTTCCCGGGGCAGGGCTCGGCGGCGGGTGCAGCTCGGCTGGCAGTGGTCCGGCGTCCTGGTGGCGGGGGCCGGCGGCCGGCGCGGTGGTGGCGCTGCCTCTTGGCGGCGGGGTGGCCTGGTGGCGCTGGTGGCCGGCGGCGCGCCCCCGGCCCAGATCTGGGCCCTTAGGGCCCCATCTGGGTCCTAGCGGGCCGGCGCCGGCGTGGCCTTGCTGTCTGCGGCTCGGTATGGAGGAGGAGCGGCTCGGATGTGGGCGGCGGCGCCGATGGCGTGCCGGCAGCAGCGCGAGGGCGGGAGCTATACGGGCCCACGAGGGCTCGGCCGGGCCTGTGGTCCTATGGGCGTGGTGTGCTCATGCTATTGCGTCCGGACGGCTACCGTCGCTGACGGTGGAGGTGGGGCCCTCCCGCGTGCCGACGGTGCTGTTGCCCTAGTCCCGGCTCTGATTCTTCGCCGTGTTGTCCTCACTTCGCGGTGTCGTGGTGAGACGGCGTGGGGGCCTCTTGACCGTGTTGGCGCTGGATGGTGGTTGGTTTGGTGGCTGGCTCCGGAGCGCCCGAGGTGCGGGTTGGGATCGGGGGAAACCCCTGTCGGCTTGGCCGACACTGGCGCGGTGGCGCCTGTGGGTGTCACCTGACCTTCCAGGAGGGCGTCGGGGGCTACCCTTCCTCTCGCCTCGTCGTGTACCGGGGGAAACCTTTGGCAGCAGCGTCGTCATCGTCGCGATCCTTTTTGGAGGTGTTGATAGGTGCCGGCGCTTCGGAGTCTTGAAGCCTAGTGGAAGATCCCGGTGGGCGCAGCGTTCGCGAGGCTTCTTCGTTTTCGTTGATCCGCCGTTGTCGGCATTTGTTTCTTTTGCTCTTTCTCTGTCGTTTCTTTTGGACGTGACTGTGCTGCTTCCGCCCCAGTATCTATCCTTGTACGGCTTGGTTGGTTGCTTTGTATACAAAGCGGGGAAAACCCTTTTTCGGCAATATCACAATTAAGAAAAATCATATGTGATAAATTACATCATATATTTTATCTCATTGGAAGTACAATAAATCTTACGGAAGGACTATTGTTCAAAGTCATGATTGATAAATGATGCCGCTCACATCTAAAGATGGTAATTTATTCTTCATTTGATGGATGTCCATGGTAAATGTAGTCTCCAACTCTCCCAACAAGGTATGATTCTCCACACACCTCTTTGTCTTTTTTATAAGAAAGAAAGTTGGAACCTCCGGTGAAAGATATAGATAATTTGTGTTCCATAATTATTGTTGAAGTCTAAGTTTAGTCCTCAACTCTACATCTAGTATTACAGGCTCCTCAAGAAAGCCCATCTAATTTTGTGTGATATCTAGAACATCAATGAATTATTGAGGACAACAGAGTAACCAGAAAACTAGAGCTATGAGAGTAAACCATTTCTAAGCTTTGCTTTTGGAACAACTCGTCTCTTATTTCAACTTTTCATGATTTAAAAAAATAGCTAAATGAACATCTCAATTTTTTAAGCTTCGCTACGGCTTTTCATAGCTTCTAGCCGAGCCGTTGCTAAATGACATAGCCCGTTATTTGAAACTTCGATGTTAAGAGGAGGTCAAAAGGACATCCTACTAGTGTGAGAATGTTTCAAGTCTTCAACTACTCAAGGTGGATATGACTGTCTGAAGATAAAGTTCGTGACATTTCTTCCGGTCTACTCAAAGTGTATTATAAATGGCGAAGGGTTGGATTTGGATAAACTCTTGGGAAGCGACCATTATTTCAAAAGCTATGGGATCTTGAGCTTGACAATTTCAAAATCTACCAGATTTTGAACTTTTTTATTTCATTGGTAACGAACGACTGCCTCGAGATTCTACAAAAGCTACGTTCATTGACATCACGGCACATGCGTGATCTTGGGATAGTGCATGGGGTATTTCCGGGTGCTGCTCTTTGTCGATGCTACAAGTGAACAAGATAGAGAGCATCCGTAATCTTGAAAGGTGGACCACAACACATCCTACTAAGAATCGTCCATGGTCTGCAACTACTCAAGTATACAAGGCAATCTCAGCATTAAGAATCAATGTATAACAAACCGTACAGAAAAGATACATGTCCTTGCAACAAGAGATAAACATCTCCAATCTTGAACATAAAATAAAGAGGTGAAAATTCAACCAATTTCAAACATAGATAATGTACTATCACAATTAGCCCCCACAAAGAGCTAACACGTGACCATAATGATTAATTAGCACTAGATGCAGCAGATAGATAAAATGACTAGAATCATTCATATACAACTAAGCATTACCCGCTAGAAGCTGTTGCTAGGTGCTGCATATTCTCCATGGCTGAATTTTATGAAGGCAATATAGTTCTACGAAGGTCAGTGACCATCTGACGGCCATTGCGCAAAACATGGAACATAAGGTACATCACCACGGAATGTTTCGTAAGTGCTGATAACATCGTTGCCCATATCATATGAGATAGTCCTTTCCCTTCGGTCATTTAGGACAATAGAATTACAATCTGGAGGAATTGAAAAGGGTTTCACATATTTGTAACAATGGCTTTCAACACTACAAAAAAATACACTTATGTGATGATACGTGTTTGTCACAGTAGGTCGCGTTTTTTGTCATGCATGTACATCCATGACGATTTTATGACAGAATCAAGATAGTCATACTATGCTGTCGTAGAAGTGTTCCATGACATTATCAAAATTATCATCACGGAAGTGTCACAGAAGTGATTTGGTCCGATAACCCGTTAAGCTATCGGGTCCAGTTTTGGATCCGATAACCCGTTAACAACCCCGATCAATGGGGATTTTCCATGTGTAAAATCATCATTGGCTGGAGGAAACACATGTCGGCTCACCGTTGAGACAAATGTCATCCACTCATAGGATCCAAGGCGCCTATGATACATCGACACGTGGCACGACCCAACAGAGGCCCATTCCTGTGAAAAGGCCGGCCCATTTGACTTGGTCAAAAGGTGGCGGCCCGGCCCACAGAAATCCTGTTAACGGCATGTTCGCATATAGCCCATTTACAACCCGCTAACTCACGGCCCGTTACGGCCTATCAGAATTAAGCCCAGTAGCGTCATCTGGGCCGTCCAATATGATTCCAGCCCGTTGTAACTTCCGGCCCATGTATGGCCCATGATGTCTTTCGGCCCATATGAGTCCCTTTGTAACTCTTGGCCCATTAATGACCCGTGGTGAAACCGGCCGGTAATGAACAGTGTATCGCTTTATACCCATTAGCGGCCCATTATTCCATTGGGTCGTTTCCAGCCCGTGTTACCTTTCGGCCTTCTCAGCGCCCATTTATTCTTGGGCTCATTTCCATCATTCGGTTACTTACGGCCCGTTACTGGCCTTTTCTGCTTGTGGGCCAAATTCAGCCTGTGGATACAGTCGGCCCGTTTGTGGCCCGTTAATCTGTTGGGCCATTTTCATAGCATCATCAAATACGGCCTATTAACGGCCCATTATGGTTATCCCATAAAACGTACGATTTCCACTCTAGCCGTTTACGTCCCATTATACGACCCGTACAAGGCCCATAGATGAGACGGCCCATGCCCATGGATCCTACAGGACGTAGAAGGCCCATTGATCCGCAAGCCCATAGAAGGCCCATAGATCCGACGGCCCATAGAAGGCCCATGGATCCGACGGCCCATAGAAGGCCCATGGATCTGACGACCCATAGAAGGCCCACGGATCCGACGGCCATAGAAGGCCATCGATCATCCATCCCGTAGATGGCACATGGATCATACGGCCCGTGGAGGGCCATGGTCACAACAACGTTTGGGCGAGTTGGCCCCCGTTTGAACGATATAGCATATTGATACGTCTCCAACGTTTCTATAATTTATGAAGTATTCATGCTATTATATTACCTGTTTTGGATGTTTAATGGGCTTTACTATACACTTTTATATTATATTTAAGGACTAACCTATTAACCGGAGGCCCAACCCAGATTGTTGTTTTTACCTATTTTAGTGTTTCACAGAAAAGGAATATCAAACGGAGTCCAAACGGAATGAAACCTTCGGGAGAGTTATTTTTGGAACGGAAGCAATCCAGGAGACTTGGAGTAGACGTCAGGGAAGCTTCGAGGAAGCCAGGAGGTAGGGAGGCGCGCCCTACCCCCTGGGCGCGCCGCCACCCTCGTGGGTCCCTCGTGGCCCCCCTGACCGACTTCTTTCGCCTATATATATCCATATACCCCAAAAACCTCTGGGAGCACAATAGATCGGGAGTTCCGCCGCCGCAAGACTTTGTAGCAACCAAAAATCTCTCAAGAGCCCGTTCCGGCACCCTACCGGAGGGGGAATCCATCACCGGTGGCCATCTTCATCATCCCGGCGCTCTCCATGACGAGGAGGGAGTAGTTCACCCTCGGGTCTGAGGGTATGTACTAGTAGCTATGTGTTTGATCTCCCTCTCGTGTTCTTGATTTCGCACGATCTTGATGTATCGCGAGCTTTGCTATTATAGTTGGATCTTATGATGTTTCTCCCCCTCTACTCTCTTGTAATGGATTGAGTTTTCCCTTTGAAGTTATCTTATCGGATTGAGTCTTTAAGGATTTGAGAACACTTGATGTATGTCTTGCATGTGCTTATCTGTGGTGACAATGGGATATTCACGTGATCTACTTGATGTATGTTTTGGTGATCAACTTGTGGGTTCAGTGACCTTGTGAACTTATGCATAGGGGTTGGTACACGTTTTCGTCTTGATTCTCTGGTAGAAACTTTGGGGAACTCTTTGAAGTTCTTTGTGTTGGTTGAATAGATGAATCTGAGATTGTGTGATGCATATTGTAAAATCATACCCACGGATACTTGAGGTGACATTGGAGTATCTAGGTGACATTAGGGTTTTGGTTGATTTGTGTCTTAAGGTGTTACTAGTACAAACTCTATGATAGATCGATCGGAAAAGATAACTTTGAGGTGGTTTCATACCCTACAATAATCTCTTTGTTTGTTCTCCGCTATTAGTGACTTTGGAGTGACTCTTTGTTGCATGTTGAGGGATAGTTATATGATCCAATTATGTTATTATTGTTGAGAGAACTTGCACTAGTGAAAGTATGAACCCTAGGCCTTGTTTCCTAGCATTGCAATACCGTTTGTGCTCACTTTTATCATTAGTTACCTTGCTGTTTTTATATTTTCAGATTACAAAAACTTATATCTACCATCCATATTGCACTTGTATCACCATCTCTTCGCCGAACTAGTGCACATATACAATTTACCATTGTATTGGGTGTGTTGGGGACACAAGAGAATCTTTGTTATTTGGTTGCAGGGTTGTTTGAGAGAGACCATCTTCATCCTACGCCTCCCACGGATTGATAAATCTTAGGTCATCCACTTGAGGGAAATTTGCTACTGTCCTACAATCCTGTGCACTTGCAGGCCCAACAACGTCTACAAGAAGAAGGTTGTGTAGTAGACATCAGTACACATCGGTGCTATACAAATCTAAGTCGGTGTCCCCGCACAACTGTGTGACCTCACCCCCGTTGGCCAGCTGGCTATCACCGACGCTCATGGAATCCTAAGACTCCACGGAGAAGACATCAGGAATCAGCTCAGGTGTCCCTACACTGATCCTGCAGAGAAGTGGGTGGTGAGTCAAGCGAACTCAGATCCATAGAATGGGACACAATCACGTGGATCTAAACGCGTCCATGACCGGCGAGCCATAAGAAGATGCACCCGTGGCACTCAACACCAAAGGAGCACATGTCGCAAGAGAAGAAACATGGCACCTGCTACTTCTTGAGCTTTTGTTGGTTTTTCCCTTGAAGAGGAAAGGGTGATGCAGTAAAGTAGAGATAAGTATTTCCCTCAGTTAGAGAACCAAGGTATAAATCCAGTAAGAGGTACAAGCAAATCTCCAATATATGCACCTACACAAACAATCAAACACTTGTACCCAACGCGATAAAGGGGTTGTCAATCCCTTCACGGTCAATTGCAAGGATGAGATCTGATAGAGATAGATACAAAAGATTACTAAAATGTAAAACAAAGTAAAAACAAATAAATTGCAGCAAGGTATTTTTAGGTTTTTTGGTTTATAGATCTGAAAATATATGATGGAAAATAGACCCGGGGGCCATAGGTTTCACTAGAGGCTTTTCTCTTGAAAGAAAACAACACAGTGGGTGAACAAATTACTATCGAGCAATTTGTAGAAAAGCACAAAGTTATGACAATATCCAAGGCAATGATTATGAATATAGGCATCACATCCGTGTCAAGTAGACCGAAACGATTCTGCATCTACTACTATTACTCCACACATCGACCACTATCCAACATGCATCTAGAGTATTAAGTTCATAAGAACGGAGTAACGCTTTAAATATGATGACATGATGTAGAGGGATAAACTCAAGCAATATGATGAAAAGCCCATCTTTTTACCCTTGATGGCTGATACGTCTCCAACATATCTATAATTTATGAAGCATTCATGCTATTTTATTATCTGTTTTGAATGATTACAGGTTTTATTATACACTTTTATATTACTTTTGGGACTAACCTATTAATCGGAGGCCCAGCCCATATTGCTGTTTTAGTATTTCGAAGAAAAGGAATATCAAACGGAGTCCAAACGGAATGAAACCTTCGGGAGTGTGATTTTTGGGAAGAATATGATCCGGGAGACTTGGAGTTCACGTCAGAAGAGCCTCGAGGAGGCCAGGAGATAGGAGGGCGCCCCCCTACTGGGCACGCCCCTGTCTCTTGGGCCCCTCGAGCACCCCCAACCGAGTTCTTTCGCCTATATAAGTCCACGTACCCTAAAAACATTGACAACAAAGATAGATCAGGAGTTCCGCCGCCGCAAGCCTCTGTAGCCACCAAAAACCTCTCGGGAGCCTGTTCCGGCACCCTGCCGGAGGGGGAACACATCACTGGTGGCCATCTTCATCATCCCGGTGCTCTCCATGACGAGGAGGGAGTAGTTCACCCTCGGGGCTGAGGGTATGTACCAGTAGCTATGTGTTTGATCTCTATCTCTCTCTCGTGTTCTCTCTATGGAACGATCTTGATGTATCGCGAGCTTTGCTATTATAGTTGGATCTTATGATGTTTCTCCCCCCTCTACTCTCTTGTGATGAATTGAGTTTTCCCTTTGAAGCTATCTTGTCGGATTGAGTCTTTAAGGATTTGAGAACACTTGATGTATGTCTTGCTGTGCTTATCTGTGGTGACAATGGAATATTCACATGATCCACTTGATGTATGTTTTGGTGATCAACTTGCGGGTTCCGCACATGAACCTATGCATAGGGGTTGGCACATGTTTTCGTCTTAACTCTCCGGTAGAAACTTTGGGGCACTCTTTGAAGTACTTTTTGTTGGTTGAATAGATGAATCTGAGATTGTGTGATGCATATCATATAATCATGCCCACGGATACTTGAGGTGACAATGGAGTATCTAGGTTACATTAGGGTTTTGGTTGATTTGTGTCTTAAGGTGTTATTCTAGTATGAACTCTATGATAGAGTGAACGAAAAGAATAGCTCTATGTTATTTTACTACGAACTCTTGAATAGATTGATCAAAAAGGATAACTTTGAGGTGGTTTCCTACCCTACCATAATCTCTTTGTTTGTTCTCCGCTATTAGTGTCTTTGGAGTGACTCTGTGTTTCATGTTGAGGGATAGTTATGTGATCCAATTATGTTATTATTGTTGAGAGAATTTGCACTAGTGAAAGTATGTACCTTAGGCCTTGTTTCCTAGCATTGCAATACCGTTTACGCTCACTTTTATCATTAGTTACCTTGCTGTTTTTATAATTTCAGATTACAAATACCTTTATCTACTATCCATATTGCACTTGTATCACCATCTCTTCGCTGAACTAGTGCACCTATACAATTTACCATTGTATTGGTTGTGTTGGGGACACAAGAGACTCTTTGTTATTTGGTTGCAGGGTTGTTTGAGAGAGACCATCTTCATCCTACGCCTCCTACGGATTGATAAACCTTAGGTCATCCACTTGAGGGAAATTTGCTACTGTCCTACAAACCTGTGCACTTGCAGGCCCAACAACGTCTACAAGAAGAATGTTGTGTAGTAGACATCAAGCTCTTTTCTGGCGCTGTTGCCGGGGAGGCTAGGTAAGCGGCACTCACACCCTGTCAACTAAGCTCTTTTCTGGCGTCGTTGCTGGGGCGGTGAGTGCTTGAAGGTATATCTTTAGATCTTGCAACCGAATCTTTTTGTTTCTTGTTTTATCACTAGTTTAGTTTATAAAAGAAAACTACAAGAAATGGAATTGAGTTTGCCTCATACGCTTCATCTTTTTAATATCTTTCTTGAGAATGATTGAAAGGAAAATTGTGCTCAAGTGCTAGAAGAAGAATGCATTAAAATGTTTGGTACTAGATCTTTGTTTGATGAGCATGATTGCAATGTTGTTAGTATGAATTCCTTGAATATCCATGATGCTAATGATATGCAAAGCCACAAGCTTGGGGAAGCTATGTTTGATGAATATGATAATTTTTGTCCCCCAAGTTTTGATGAGCAAATTTATTATGATGAAAGCATACCTCCTATTTATGATGATTATATTCATGAAAGTGGATTTGGAGAGGTCATGACTTTATTTAGTGATGAATCCACTATTTCGGAAGAGGTTCCAATTGATTGTGAGAACAAAGTTGGTATCTATGATGATTATTGTGATGACTTGTATGCTATTAAGAATAATGATAACCATGAAACTTGTCATCATGATTTTAGTTTTCAATGGGATTATGCCTCATATGATAATTATTTTGTTGAGTTTGCTCCCACTACTATTCATGAGAAGAATTTTGCTTATGTGGAGAGTAGTAAAATTTCTATGCTTGTAGATCATAAAAAGAATGCTTTAGGTGTTGGTTATATTGTTGAATTCATTCATGATTCTACTGAAAATTATTATGAGGGAGGAACATATGCTTGTAGGAATTGCAATAATGTCAAGTTTCCTCTCTATGCGCTTAAAATCTTGAAGCTATGCTTGTGTTACCTTCCCATGCTAGTTGATTATTGTTCCCATAAGTTGTTTGCTCACAAATTCCCTATGCATAGAAAGTGGGTTAGGCTTAAATGTGCTAGTCATATGCTTCATGATGCTCCCGTTATGTTTCAGTTCTTATCTTTTATGTGAGCGTCATTGCCATCATCATGCCTAGCTAGGGGCGTTAAACGATAGCGCTTGTTGGGAGGCAACCCAATGTTATTTCTGTTCCTTGTGTTTTTGTTCCTGTTTAGTAATAAATAATTCATATAGCCTCTATTTAGATGTGTTTTTATGTTTTAATTAGTGTTTGTGCCAAGTAGAACCTTTGGGAAGACTTGGGTGAAGTCTTTATAATCTTGCTGTAAAAAATAGAAACTTTAGCGCTCACGAGATTAGCTGCCATTTTCTACTGGAGAGTGATTTTAGGTTGATTATTTTTGTAGATGATTAATATACAAATTCCTCAGGTCCACCAATTTATTTCAGAATTTGTGGAGTTACAGAAGTATTCGAATGATACAGATTACTACAAACTGTTCTGTTTTTGGCAGATTCTGTTTTCATTGTGTTGTTTGCTTATTTTGATGAATCTATGTGTAGTATCGGAGGGTATGGACAATAGAGAAGTTGGAATACAGTAGATATTACACCAATATGAATTTAGAATGAGTTCACAACAGTACCTAAGTGGTGACTTATTCTCTTATACTAACGGAGCTTATGAGTTTTGTGTTGAGTTTTGTGTTGTGAAGTTTTCAAGTTTTGGGTGAAGTTTCGAAAGACTACGGAACAAGGAGTGGCAAGAGCCTAATCTTGGGGATGCTCAAGGAACCCCAAGGTAATATTAAAGGACAACCAAGAGCCTAAGCTTGGGGATGCCCCGGATGGCATCCCCTCTTTCGTCTTTGTTCATCGGTAACTTTACTTGGAGCTATATTTTTATTCACCACATGATATGTGTTTTGCTTGGAGCGTCATTTTATTTTGTTAGTATTTGCTTGCTGTTATTTATCATAATGTTTTGCATCTCTATTTTCAATAAAAATGTCAAGGATAGTCTTTACCATGCTTATTTTGCAAGTATGCATGTTGCTGTTTCAAAACAGAAAGTTTACCGCTATTGCAAAAATTCCCTAGAAACGTCAGAGAATGATATAATATTGAATTTTTTTGCATATTGAGCTCTGATAAATCTTATACATTGTAGTATGTTTCTCATAATTTTTGGAGTTAGGGAAGTATGATGAATCTTGCATTCTTTACAGACTGTACTGTTTTGGCAGATTGCTGTTATGTTTGCATTGTTTGCATATGTTTGCTTGCTTAGTGATTCTATTTGAGGATAGGAGTATTAAATATGCAGAGAAATTTAGTATGCAATGTAGAATAATAATTTTTGTGATTTGTTACAGTAGAAAATGATAAGGTTTTTGCATTGGTTATACTAACTTATCTGACGAGTTCTTGTTCAGTTTGGTGTGGATGAAGCTTTCGAGATTTAAGAAACCGAGATATAAAAGGAATTAAGGAGACACAAAAGCTTAAGCTTGGGGATGCCCAAGGCACCCCAAGATAATATTTCAAGAAGTCTCAAGCATCCGAGCTTGGGGATGCCCCGGTAGGCATCCCACCTTTCTTCTTCAACAATTATCGGTTAGTATCGGTTGAACCTAAGTTTTTACTTCTTCACATGAGTTGTGCTATCCTTGCAATGCCATTTTATTTTGTTTTGCTTGCTGTTTGAATAAAATACAAAGATCTGAAATTCTTAAATGAGAGGGAGTCTTCACATATCTACATAATTATTTAACTACTCATTGATCTTCACTTATATCTTTTTGGAGTAGTTTGTCATTTACTCGTGTGCTTCACTTATATCCTATGAGTAAATGGTTGAATGATTTGAATATCATAAATCTAAAATTATATATGTTTCATATGCTTATCCCATGGGGAGTAATGACTTCACATATAAGAAGTAAAGGTGATAAATTTATTGAATGTTAGCAAACATTGTATGTCACTTCACTACAAAAAAATACACTTCCGTGATGATACGTGTTTGTCACAGTAGGTCGCGTTTTTTGTCATACATGTACATCCATGATGATTTTATGACAGAATCAAGATAGTAATACTTGTGCTGTCGTAGAAGTGTTCCATGACATTACCAAAATTATCATCACGGAAGTGTCCACTTCCATGACGATAAATCGCGCGTCACAGAAGTGCTTTCGTCAAGGGTGACCGACACGTGGCATCCACTGTAACGGAACGCCGTTAAGCTATCGGGTCGGGTTTTGGATCCGATAACCCGTTAACAGCCCGGACCAATGGGAAATTTCCACGTGTAAAATTCTGATTGGCCAAAGGGAACACCTGCCAGCTCGTCAGTGGGCTAGATTTCGCCCGTTAGGGGTGGGTATAAAAACCGACAAACCGAAGACCGAACCGATGCCGAAACCGAATAAACCGAATTTTCGATTTTTTATACTATGACAGTAAAATTCGATTTCCAAGTCTAATAACCGAACAAAATTTGGTCGGTTATGTTTTTATTACGGTTAACCGAACAACATGAGTCAACGTTAAACACGTAAAGGACAATGCGAAAACAATCATATCCAACTTCTCCCGAGAGTCACGCCCACGATCCCTTTTTTTAGATCTCACCCATGAGGCCACGATCCCTTTTTTAGAGCTCACCCAAACGAACCGTGCGTGCCTGGCAAAGCATGCACGCATGGAAGAAGGCCCAGCTCACATGGGCTTTTTGTGAAGTGTGTGTCTGGTCGTGCGAGCGTACAGCTTACCAGTACCTTGTTCATTTAGTCCCACATCGCCCGAACAAGGAGAGTTGCCAACTATTTTTCCTATATAAGGGAGTGCCGCTGCTAACACTCAAGAACAAATATTTAAAGCATGGAGCTTCGGTATAAAACCGATAACCGCACCAAATAATCGGTTAACCGAATTTTCGGTTATCTATTATTTAGTGCCATTTTCGGTTTCTGGTTTTCCTAACCGAACTCAAAAAATACCGAATGGTAGAAACCGAATTTTTGATTTATACCGAACGCCCACCCCTATCGCCCGTCCATTGGAGGAGACATGCCTATGATACGTCGACACGTGGCTGAGCCCAACAGAGGCCCATATAGGTTAAAAAGGCCGGCCCAGTCAAAGGCCCGTACTACTTAATCAGGTACTAGTGGGCCAACCCAATAACGGCCTGCTTAATAAAGGCCCATTTACGGACCGAGGCCAGATCTGGCCCGTTAATTATTTGCCCAAAATTTGGGCCCATTTACGGCCCGAAGCCAGATCTGGCCCATTAATTGTTCACCCAATATTTGGGCCCATTTGCGGCCCGAAGCCAGATCTGGCCCGTTAATTATTCGCCGAATATTTGGGCCCAACTACGGCCCGGTGACTTTCGGCCTGTTAGAGGCCTGATGTAGACATGGGCCCATTTCAGCCCGGTGTGACTTTCGGCCTGTTAGAGGCCTGATGTAGACATGGGCCCATTTCAACCTGGTGTGACTTTCGGCCTGGAATGGCCCGTGCTGCCCATGGGCCATATATGGTCCGACGGGACATCGGGCCCACTAACGGCCCGTGCTAAAGGTGGCAACAGTTAAGCCCAACGTGACTTTGGGCTTGTTAAAGGCCTGTCACGTAATTCGGCCCGTTGATGCCTGTACTAAGCTTTCGGCCTCTTAAAGGCCCATGATATCAGTGGGCCAACTAAGGCTCGATATATGTTTTGGCCTGGTAACGGCCCGTGAGCTAAATGGGCCCAAAAAGGCCCAGTCTACATTTCAGCCTACTGAAGGCCCGTCGACGACTAGTGAAAATTGAGGCCCAACATGCATTTTGGCCTGCTAAAGGCCCGTGGTTTCATCTCGGCCGTAACAGACCAGTACAATATTCAGCCTGTTAATGGCCCAATGCTACCTGGGGCAAACTAAGTGCTAGGTCAACAAAAGGCCCAACTAAAATATAGGCCAGTGTAAGTTTGGGCCGGTGCAATATTCGGGCCCAAGAAAGGCGCAGGCCGGCCCAATTGTGGCCCGCTAAAAACCAGGCCCGTTAGAGTCGAATGTTTCGGCCCGGTCGACTACATCTGATTTTTTCCAGATAGCGAATGATGGCAGTAACTAGTAAGAATTAAGAACAAACCTACTCTATACAATAAAGAAATTACATCATAGTAACTAAGAATAAACCTACACTATACAATAAAGGATTTAAGATATATTACATCCACTGGGCATCGAAGTTCGCCACCAGTGATCATAAAGCGCAACGAAGAAGCAGATTACAAAAACTAGGCACCATTGCAGCGTAACAAAATAATACTGAACCAAGACCACTTCCGAGACAGTTCAAGAAAGGTTATCCTTGCGGGGGAACTGCTGTGCAAACTGCTGAGCAAGGCTATGAGACCGGCCTAGCATGTTGGTCATAGCTTCCAGGTGTAGCTGTTTAGCGATGAGGTTCTCAATGGTGTTCTCCGCAATCTTCCTTAGAGATAGGACTTCAAGTCGAAGTTGAGTTGCAGAATGCCTTTCTGCTAGAACTTGGGACTGAAGAAGTCGAACTGATTCAGACAACAAATTTTGTGATCTTGTCTGACTGCTAGTCTCAAGTAACTTGAACACTGCATCAAGACAAGACTTTGGGGTTGTCTCGCTATCTTCAAGATGTTTTGCCTTCTTTGCTGCAATATATGTTGGGTTTGTCTCACAGCCTTCAGCAGACTTGTGCATGCCATCAGGCATATCACCCTGAAACAAAGCAGAGATATGACAGGTTTTGCATGTGTATAAACAAAGATGATAACTGTGCTATCAATTCCATCCAATTTCAAATTAGAAAATAAAGAGTAAGTTCAAAATATCAATAGCATAATTTGGCATTGTTCATAATGCGGGGAGCTTCACCACACTACTAGATTACCATGTCAACATAACAAGCATAGATGAAGGGCAAAGAAAATCATCGTATATATTTTGGATAATGTGCATGTCATGTTGTTCATATCATCAGCCACATCACTAAGATAAAACAGGATATGACAAGCTACAAACGTGGGCTGCTTCACCACACACTGGATTATAGATCCACAAAAACAAGGATACATATAGGGAGTATTAAGTAATGTGTATGGTATGAATAAGGAATTTGGTTTTACAAGTAAAACTTAGAACTTACGGTTCTTGCGAACATGCATTTTGGTAGAAACAGCAAACTAAACAGCAGTAAACGATAGGGAGTATGAGAAAATTAAACAGCATTTGAGGATAAAGGATTTAGAAGGACTGACTTAAATTAACAGTTAACACCAGCTTTATAATGCCCTTCTCCATGTCAAGGGAAGGACAACTCAAGAATTTTAGCACAAAATCTTCTTCATAAGCATTGCCTGTACTCTACATTTTGTAGAGAGTAACTATAGATATGATAATACTGGAAGGGATAGAGGATAATGAAGATAAGATGCAGATTGATGCTACATAATCAACTACCAATCCCTGGAAGTACAAGAGTTACAGGACAAAATATACTGACAAGAGCAATGGGATACACTTCTGCACTGGCATTGTATGTATTCTACTTGTTGGTAAGATTAAATATAGATCTGATCTTTTTTAGTAAATGGTGGGCGGAGGAGATAAGATGCAGAATGCTACACAATGAACCAATCCCTCTTCCCATAATATAAGAGTGTTTTGAACACTGGTGTACTATACAAAACGTTCTTATATCATGGGACGGAGGGAGTAGCTATTAATGTAAGTACAATGATAGACCACGTTTAGTCCTTACAGGAGGACTGCAGAGCTAAACCTCTTCAAAAGCATTGGGTTGATTCTAAATTTATGTAAGAGTCCATACGGATCTTATAATGTCCACCAAATGGACGATTACGAGGCTAACATGTGCAGTGATGCTACATAATCAAACATCTATGAAAATAAGTATGGTCATACAGGGCAAGAGGTACTCACAAGAGCAATGCTGTGTGCAGTATAGTTGCGAGATTCTGTGGTCCCTTGAGAACGAATGTTCTTCTGCTAATAGTTTTTGTACAAGTGAGACATTAATGCAAATGCAGAAATGTAGTTCAAATTGTGATGTGATATCATAGGCAGTACCTTATGCTGCAGCCGAGACCAATGTGTAACAAGATTATTCCAGTCATCGTCGGATAAATGTAGCACCGGAGACTTTATAGAAATTTCGTTCATAGGCTTGCCATCGAAGTGCGCTTACCTCAGGTAGGAATGATACTTCATCAACGAGTGCTTGAAAAGCGCAACCAACCCTTGCTCGTCTTCACAATCCAGTTTGCTCCTCGCCTATTTAAAAGAATGAAGTCTTGTGTCTTCTGTCAGCAGAAACATATGTAGTAATGACCATGAATAACATTAGTACATTACTTATGCATAAGTTGTGGAGGAAGACTAGAAATTGTTCTGTGTCCGCGGTATAATCTTTCCATGAAGGAAAGATGCGCACAAAGTTCCTGACAACAACATAAGCTTCGTCTTCTAAACTGGGAAGAAATGGAACAGGGGTCCTATTTGCTGGAATTGGGGCTCTCTTTGGTTCGAAAAGGGATTTGGCAGTTGGATTTGGTGCACTCTTTGCTGGAATGGGGTTTTTGCGTCATAGAGCTGGTGCTATGTCAACTGGCATAATCATACTGTTTGCTGCAGTTGGGGTCTGCTGGGTTGGGGCATCATAAATGACCAGTGTAGTAGGGCCAGAGTCTGCTAGAGTTGGGGTGTTTTGTGGGTCAGGTGATATTGCAACTACACCTAATGGGCTATTTGATTTATCAGGTGCCACTACCTTTTCCAAATACTTTGCTTGTGCTCCTCCATGATCAGCAATCGCCCTCTTCCTTTTGAACGTCTGATACACAGGAACAACATTTGAATGGATAAATATGGTATGATGACAGATGGAATATGTACTAAAAATGGATAGGCAGGGCGTATTCACATACACGATGTGTAAACTAAGCTAATGGCAGTTCAACAAAGTAGAAGCAATGCAAAGAATCAGTTGCAAGATATGTGCGAGCAATGCAACCTTGGAAAGTTAGAGCAAGTACCTTGTTGGGTGAATAAGATAGGACATCTTCCTCTGACTCCTCCACTAGGGAGCTACATTGACTTAGGTCTCCCTCTAGCTCAGAATCACTGTTAGGATCATATTCCGAGCATGCATCTGTAGGTGGAGAGCGTTTGCATTGCATTGCATCCAGACTTGATTTCAGTCCCTTAATGCCAAGTTTGACAGCCATGGCGTTGTTCTGCTTTATTATTTTCATGCGCGCAAGCTCATAATCATTATGATGCTGTTCAGAATCTGAGATTCATGAAAACATAAAAAGTAGTCAGATTGTCTATGGAATGCATTGCGGATTCAACTCGAAGAGTGTCTCCCTATAAACCCCTGCATATGCAAAGTTCACCCCCCAACCATGTTGACCAGACCACACACAGAAATACAAACCCCTTATGTCTCTATAACAGGCAGGCACACATTTCAAAACTAAAGTAGGAACATTAGAATCATATGAAATTCGTATTTGAACAAATAAACTAAGCAATTATGAGTGGCATAATGTTTAGCTTCAAGGTGGAGTGTTGGTAGTGTGACACAAAGCAAGTAGGCAGATTGTATTCCATGTAAAAGATCGAAACCTATGTAAAAGCGGGAAATGACACTTTCTTTCTATACAATGCAGTGTTCGTTGCCCACACATGATGGAAGAGATCACATAGAGAAATACTATTCACTCATGTCTACTGTTCCAGTATTTAGAAACAAGGTGGTCCACCCTAAAAGAATATTGACAACAAATATGACAAGGCAAGCATAGATGTAGTGAATCAATCATTTACTTATGAGCTTACTAGGACAAGTATGCAGAATTGCAACTATAGTAAGAGAACGTCCAAAATCTAAATGAAGAAGTTTGTATAGCACTTATTATTTGCAACTAATCGGCGTGAATAATTAGATATTACATCGAATGAGTAAGAAAGACAAGTAAAATTGTCAACAAACCTGGCTTGCAGTAGTAATCTGGGTCAATGTCACTACGACCAACAATCCAAAATGACTAGTGTTTGTTCTGAGGGCCAGAATTTTGAAAACCTTGTGAACTTTAGAGGTACTAAAGTTTACAGATATACATCTGAACCATTAAGTGTAGGTAGCACTGAGCACACAACAAACCCTAATGACAGTCCTGCCTAATGAGTAATGAATCAATTAGAAAATGGGTGATGAGGAGTGGCTGCTGAGTGTTGAGCACGTATCTCAGGATAAATCGGGTTGGCTTGGTGGGTGCTGCACGCCTGAGCCCTGAACGGACTGGGAAGGTAGGCACGGCGGCGCACCCGGGCAGCGGTGACGCTATTGAGCGAGTGGTTCCTGGCATCCTGTTAGTCCGACGTCTCCTCCTAGAGTCATGCCGTCCGGGGACGGCAAGTCGCCGGCGAGGCAGGCGGCTGGGGGCGAGTAGAGATCGGAAGCGCGCAGCAGAACAAAGGGGAATCGGGGCCTGGACGACCCAAAATCCCAGGGTGGGCCGGCCCACCATGGGCACCCTATAGAGATACACACCCGAGCGGCGAACATGCATTTTCGAAACTAATTTAGGAACATTTAGCTGACCAATTAATTAAACAACTCTATTTTAATAATATCAGATTCATATTTGAACAACTAAGCTTGTTTAGCTTGATGGGTGGAGCAGTGTTATTATGACACGAAGCACGTATTCTAATCATATAGTGATCATAAAAGGGGGAAACTCTAAGCATATTTTTTATTAAAAGAGGGTTTCCCCTCCGATTTCTATTAAAGAAACCACCACGGAACCAACATGATCAATTAAACCCTAAGCATGATCAATTAAACCATATTATGGCTGTGCCATGGGAGATTTGAAGCTGCAAACCGGAGAAATGATATTTAGCATCCATTGTTTGCTTCGAACTAAGAACTACATTCAAGAGCTGAAAAGAAAGTAGAGTAACCAAGTTAAGATCTATTTTCTGGTTGAGATCAAAAAGTTGAGGAGATATGATGTACCACCTCGCTTGCGGCGCCGTGTAGGCATCAGGGGTGCAATGGCTGTCGGTGGCGTTGAAGCAGATCTGCGACGGTAGACGGGTGCATCGGGGGATAAGTTCCGTTGTGGTGAAAGAGAAGGTCGTGTGAGCGGCCCCAACAAAGAGGACGGTGACGTCGATGAAGTGAGAGGACGCGATGCAAGGCTATTGGTCCATCGCCGTGGATGAGAAACGTCCATCTCTAGCAGTGGACGACGCGGTCTTGGTAGGCGCTCCGGCATGGTGGAGGACGGTGGCGATGGATGTGGTGGAGGACGACGGTGATGGATGGGGTGGCGGACGGAGGCTGGTGTGGGGATGGGGTGTTCTAGCGCGGACGGTGTATGAATCGGAAAATGGAGGGACAGGTATGGGGAACCATGTTTTTGGGACGCGCCTGTCTGAAATATGGGAAAGTTACGAACTTAGCCCCCGTTTAAAATTTGGACGTCTCGTCGGTTGGGGATAGGACGGTAATCTCGCATCTCGCCAGTATTTGCGCAGAGCAATTTCGGGCGAGGAGAGGGTGGTTGGCGCCCATGGTTGGCGCCCATGGTGTATGAACGGGGCTGACAGGTAGGGCGGTTGTGTCACGACTGAGTGAAGTTACAAACCTGCCCTTATTGAAAATATTTGCCTACATCGATTTCGGCCGAGTCGAGTTTGTTTTGCAGCCCATCGTGTATGAATGGGGAATGGAGGGAGAAACAGAGGTCTTTCGGACGAGCTTGAATCAAATGTGTTTTTGCCGCCCATGTTTGACGCCCACCGTGTCAGAATGGGCTCAGAGGCGGTCGTGTCACATCTAATTTAAGTTACTAACCTACCCCTATTTAGAGCAGTGGAAATCGGGCTGAAGGATTGTCCGTGTAATGGGTAGATAGTAATTTCCATCTCCCAAACACTTGGCTTCGGGCAGCCGGCGTGGAAGTGGACATTTTGCCACTTCTTTCGGGACAATAAGCATCCATGTTTACCCTGGCAACTAAATTCGAATCCATTTTGTATTCCTATATCAATCTTTATAGATCATTCTATGTGTTTTTATATATCTTCAAAAGTACGACAAAGATGTATTCCACTATCATATATGAATATGGTTTACAAATGCCGATACTCAAATTCAGAAGCTAGAATCCAGTTTAAGGTGAATTCGAATATTTGGAACACTCATGTCCAACTCAAATGTCACACGCAGCATAATGTGTACTCCCATTTAGATATGTACACAAGCGATGTATCAAGATTCAAATACCGAGTCAATCAACCAAGAATGTACAGAACTAACATACATATAAACACTTATAGAGTATATGGATCAATAATATCAACTAACATACATAAGCCAGGCTGCTGTACTTTTTTGGCTACAACAACATCTTTTTTTAGCCAGCATCTTGGCCCTTTCTGATGCGTGCCACTTATGGTCCATCTATACTACTACTATTGCTGAATGCACATTCAGCCCGATTGGCATATTTGTAGGTCTGGCACAGCAATCCAAATGAAATGTCTCCGAGTCTTATCAATTAACACAGACTTGTGCTCAAATAAAATTACAAACCAAAAAACAAAAAAAACAATTATTACAAGATATCTAAAACAAATGGTTTGATTGATTACATGAACAGACAACACAAAGGTTATTCAACGATGGAAAGAACATTTCCCCTATGATTTACCAAGTAGGAATTTAATTTCCTTTTTTCCTTCAGGACCTTAACAATCTGGTCAGTCTCAGCTTGCTTCGTTTTGAAATCCACCAAATTTTTAATGGTTGTCTTGAGTACTGCTTGTGATTGTGCTGTTTGCTTCCTCAACATGTCAACTTCATCTCTAAGTGCAGAAGCAGAATCTCTTTCTACCACTAGTTTAGCCTCTAGAGCATCAGTAGTTGGCAATTCATAATACATGATTGGGTTGGTGCCACTGCTGTGGGATGATGCAACGTCCATGGGGACCTCGCTCTTTGATCTTGGGCTAACCTATTTTGCCATTAAAGTTCCGATTGGATTCAGAAAAGTTGAAGTTAGCAAAACATCTCAACTGGGAGTTATAACAGCAAACCAGTTAAACAAACAAGGAATTAAAGAGTTTCAATTGGATGCTGAAAAGTAGTTATTAACATCATTGTAACCTGCTGTTGCAGCAGCAAAGCAGTTAAACAAACAAGTAGATATTTAAGTTAAGGCAAACAAGTAATTCTTAACAGTAAGTATCAAACACATATATAGGCGCAGTCTACAATATGATTAAGAGGTTGTGGCATTATGTAATCAGTAGCAAACTAAATTAAGCCAAGCAACATAATTGAACAATTTTGCAATAAGTGGCTAACTAAAATTCCTAGAAGCGGGTAACTAAACTTACGCTAGTTCTTTGTACAGGCACACTGCAACTTCTTTTTCACTTACAAGGTTGTACGAAGGAGTCCATGGCATCAATTGCTTGGATACGCAGTCACAATACTTCTTTCTTCCCACACTGCATTGGTAAGTTGAATGGTTAATCTGGTAAGATGGTGCATCCTTGATATGTTATATGAGGACGTGTAGTCAGACTAGTTGTAGCCACACACATCACACTGACTTTTACTGTCTATTTCATGCGATTACTTTTGGCATATCGAGATCTAAGCAATCTACAATAGGATGAAAAGACTGTCATCCTTCACATTATTGGCGAACTCAGTTCATAGAAACAAGCAATTCAACCATTCTGTGGGTAAATCAAAAGCGCCACTGGAATATTTTTCACTACCCAATCATACACGCAAAAAGGGGCGACGCCACCATAGGGGCTGGTATGGGCGGCCTCCTCAGGTGGCTGGAAAGTGTGCACCTAGTTTGAGTCGTCCAGGTTGGCCCAGGCTAGTTTTGTTCGTCCCAACGCACGAGCAGGCAATGTAAAAAATAAAGAAAAATGTTTCAATTTGGATGGGCCAATAACATAAGTGCAAGGCAGGCCCTATAGCAGGCTCGTGGCCCAAATGAGTGCCTCCCATATCGATCGACGATAGAAAAAATCCCAATTGATTTGCTCCAGCCTCCAGTCTGTTTCGCTCCTAACCTAGCCGCCGCTGGACAGACCGACACAACACTTCCTCGCACCCTCATTGGAGGGCGGTCGCCGGGCTTCAAGCAAACGGAAGGACAAGAAGATGAAGATCCAACCCTGGGTGTAGCCTGCGTGGGAGGCAGCAGCGGCAGCATGGCCATGGCATCGAGCTTGCACAAATGGACAGTCGTAGCTTGCAAGAGTAGCATGCGCAACGAGCAGGTACATCACATCCCTGATTATATCTAATTCAACTCTTCAATTTCTGGCCAATAGTTAAACCTGACGGTGTTGTAGAACTACTTGTATGTAGGGAATCTATGAGAAAATTAAACCAATTTCTACTTGTTTCATAACTCCCCCAATCAATACTGAACTGATTGAATCTGATATATCTAATCAAGTTTCCGATGCAAACATACAAGCTCATGTTGTTCTTGAGCCTGAAGTGTCTAATGAACAGACTGCTAATGAAGGATCTGATGCAAACATTTTACATGCTCCTGGTGATGAACATATAGTGTCTAATGAGGGATCTAATGCAAGCATTTTGCAAGCTCATTGAAGGATTTAGTGTCTAATGATGATCTGCTATGTTGAGAGAGACAGAGATTTGCAAGCATTGATGACAAGCAAATTATAGTGCATTTTCATAGCTTGAGGAAACATTGAGGCCATCTACCAGAAAGTCCCTGTATCATGACAACATAGCATAAATACTTTTCTAATCTGTTGTTTGAAACTATTGGCATACTTGTGCAGGATAGATATATTGATATGCAGTTTGCGCACTGGTTATGGGTGCAATTACACTTCGATATTTTCAGCCAGAGACGAATAATTCAAGCAGGTACTGACCATGTTTGTAGTCCTTGTACACCATGTTGCATTTTGTGTTTTTTGGTGCTTGCATCATTTAGTGTTTATAATCTGAACTACTTTGGATCATTAGCTAGTTTTCAAAGTGCATGTAGCTTCACATTTCTCAAGTTATGTTGATTTCCGGAGTGCAAGTGCCTTCGTATTTTTTAAGTTAAATGTTCGCCCCTGGTAACTTGAATTCGTGGATCCGCCACTGCACACAAATCATACATGAATGCCAGTACGAATAAAATGAAATGCAAGGACTTACGCTAGCTTGTTGTACAGGCTCACTGCAGCTCTACTTGTGCTTGGGATGTTCCATGTACAAGTCCATGTTACCACTTGCTTGGATGTGCAGGCCTTATGCTCCTTGCATCCCCCTCTGCATTTTTGACACGGCGAATGGTTGATCAAATAAGACGAATCGACCTTGATGTTGTACAGGAGGATAGATACTGACAAGGTTATACGGGTGTGCAGGATGTGTACCAGATCCCGTAGCGCCATCATGCTTCGCAAAAAAATGGATTTTCTTGTTTCAGAGGATATCTCCAGAAGAAATAAGAGTTAAAGTTAGAGTTGCATAGGCGTGTAAGCTAAGAGAGCAGTGAAAGGATATCCAAACATCATCGGAACAGTGCACAAGGGAGTGATGTGTGGGTACCTAGTTCGGGCCAGCGTTTGAGCATGCTCGCCTAGCTAGAGTGCGGGTCACTTCAGAGCCGTTGAGGGTGATGCGTTGGCGTTGGCTGGCCGCGCACGGATGTAGATCTTGAGTGGCAGCGGAGCGCTATGATGTGGTGACGAGACCGTTGGTGAAACCCCAACGGCCTCGGGGGGCGGAGGTGCGACGATGTGCTCGGTGAAGTAGCCCCGGTGAGCTGGGAGACGGCGTTGGTGAAGCGCACCTGATGCGGTGGAACTCGGTGTCTGTGAGGCACGTCGGTTGCGGCGGCCGACGTTGTCGGTGGACCACCCAGTGTGGTGGACGAGGGCGTAGATGAGGTAGCTCCGGTGCGGTGGTGAAGCGCGATCGTCGTCTTCGTCATCGTCGTCCGGCACAGAGGTGGGGAATTTCTTATTCAAGAGACAAGACGAGGGGCGATTCAAACTTTGCTTGGGTTGGCGGTGAATTAGGGATTTGAGCAATCTGGGCACGGAAGGGGACGGTGGAGAAGAGAGATTTTGCAGGGCTGGAATTGGGGCCGCCAAATATTTCAATCCGAAACATGGAAGAGCAAACTTAT